>NW_004567129.1:2895137-2897739 GCF_000260355.1 Condylura cristata | reverse complement strand
TTACCCCTGCAGTCTCCTGTGCCTGGGGGTCTGCTCACCCCTGGGGTGTCTGCTCACTCTGGGGGGCTTCTCATGCCTGGGGGGCTGTTCACCCTGGGAGATGTTCACCCCTGCAGTCTGCTGTGCTTGGGGGTCTGCTGGCCCTGGGGATCTGCTCACCGGCAGCTCAGCACCTCCTCTGGCTTCAGCATTTTCACCGCCTCTATCTTGGGCTCTACATTCTTGTCCATGAGGCTCTTCAGCTTGCGCTCATAAGAGGCTTCGGCGGTCTTGCCTGTCCAGTCCCTCAGGAGAGTTGACTTCCGGGAGCCAAAGATGGCATCCTGCAACATGGGTTCCACGACGCTCTGTCGGCGCATGGAGCGCTGGGCAAACTCCAGGGGGTTGGCATCCTTGACGTCCACCTCTGCAATTAGACAGCTGTCACCAGGGAGCTATCGGCTGCAGCATGGCAGAGGGTAGGTGGGGGGCGGTGGGGGGCTGCTGAGAGGCTGTCTGGGCTCCACCCAACCCTCCAGGTCCTCCAGGTCCTGGTGGGGCACCCACCTGGCGCCCTCCCCAGCTCCCACCTGCTTCCTGTTACCCTCTTTCCTCCTCTCCCTCCCCAGAGGGAAACTTCAGCCTGGAGGGGCCAGGGAAAGCATCAGAATACAACAATGGGAGCTGAGTCTTAAAGGACAATGGTTTAGCAGATTAAAAAGAGGGAAAAACATTTCTGGCAGGAGGAACAGCAGGGATTAACCCACAGCATGGAAGCCGAGGGGCCAGTGTTACCCCAACTCCGACTTTGTATAGATGCGGTGCCATCAGGGCTTGGGACCTCTGGTTTTTATTTATTTATTTATTTTTGTCATGTCCAATTTGTTTTTAAGTATTTAACAGATTTTTGCTCATAGAATGAAATGCTTTCTTTCCATCTCAATTTCTAACTGGACCGACTAATTTAGATGAGAGTTGTTTGAGGTTTTTTTTTAGTAGTAACAGTCATGTACCAAATTTTTCTCATTTCTGACTAGATGAAATCATCTCAGGGGAAAAATGAAAATATCTGCCTGCAATATTTATACAAGTGATCTACTCTTCTTGACATGTTACATTAGACAGACTTCAAAATACAGTCAAGGATAATGGCAGTCTTGCCTCATTTTGTTCCGGATTGCAACGAAGGTGATTTAGCATGTTGTCGTTAGAATGGTATTCAGTTTCTTTTTTATAATAGTTTTGCTTTTAGCTTACAGGGCTTTTTTCTTTTTTTTAAATTAGCAATACCTATTGATGGGATCACATGACTTTTCCTTTTTACAGCCCACCCCCCTCTACCTCAACCAGTATCTAACTCCCTGGTGACATCCACCAAGAAGTTATTGATAAGAAATAGCCTGATATTGATGATGTAATTTTTTTTATTAAACTTAAAAAACATTATTTAAATATTTATTTATGTATACAAGAGCTGGAGACCAGAGGCTTCACCGGAGACAGAGTGGGGAGCAGAACAGGCAGATTGACGAAGTACACTGCTGAGGGGAGCAGCGGGCGGTCAGGAGAGGGCTGCTGTGCCGTGTGGGTCACTGGAGCGAGATCAAACTCATGCTGCAGTAGCTGCAGAGAGCTTCACAGTGCTGTGCTTTAACCCCTTGCACCACCAGGGAGGCCCTGCAAATACATTTATTTACCCCTGGGCTCAGCACAGGGTTCTGGAGCAGCATCAGGCATCTGTAGGTGCAACTTCATTCCCAGGTTGATGCTAATCTAGTTCATTTCCTTTATAAGCAAATGTTTTCCCTGTTAGCTTTCAGGATTTCAACAATTTGCGAGGATTTTACCAGGGCCTGTGTAGGGAGAATTACTCTGACCTCCTAAAACTCTGTGAGTGAAGGGACAGCAGTTGGAGAAGGCTGTGCCTTCCCCAGGGCCTTGTAAGGAGGGTGTGGCTGACCTGGAACTGTCTGTGCCCCGAGGGCACTGCAGCCCCACCGCTGAGCCCTAACCAGGTGATAGGGCCAGGGACCTGCGCAAACCTTGTTGGTGTGTGGTGGGAACTGGGGAATCTTAAGCTGCACGTCCTGACACAAATGGGAAATCCCTGGGAGAAAGGGATTCCATCGTCTTTTCTCGACCCAGTCTCCTGGATCAAGGTCAATCTCATGCAGGCAAAGGGCGGTAGTAGCGAGTGCTATCTAAATATATTAGATGACACCAGTTGAGCGTCTCATCTGAGGAAGTGTCCAGGGGTCTCTCTAGCACAGGCTTCACGACAGTGTCACCACCATATTGTGCCCATTGAACACCTGAGAAAGTTGAGTTCAGCGAGATGAAGGATGGACCCACGATGCCAAACCTAGGTAGTAAATGAGCCACGAAAATGCCACCAAGTTGCTAGTACATTTTCCTGGGGGCAAGCTGTTGCCTGCCAGCCAGAACAATACATGCCAGTGGAGGGGTTGGGTGGCATTTTGGTGGCTTAAGGGGGCGAGTGAGAGGCATTGTTAAAATGAGGTGAGATGGGGTCCTCCCTGGTGGCGCAACTGTTAAAGTGCAGCACTGCAAGCTGGCCGCAGCTGCTTCAGCGCAAATTCCATCCCCGGCCAGGGAGCTGACC
>NW_004567129.1:2844160-2893922 GCF_000260355.1 Condylura cristata | reverse complement strand
TTCCTAGGAGCTGCTCTGTCTTAATCTTGGCTTCCGAATGATACCCTTGTTGGGAGTGACCAAATGCGGAGATTTACTGAGGGACTGGATAAGGGCAGTAATAAATCAGGCCTTGCATCCAAAGGTGATAAGGCGGTAACAAACTGGACCTTGCATGTAATTAACCGGGACCCTGAATCTGGGATGGGACTAGCTGAAGGTGATAACAAACGGGGCCTCACATCCAAGTTTGATAACTAACTGGGCCTTACATCAAAGGACACAGCGATGTGTCACCCCTTTGGAATGTGAACCTAGGATCTATATGAGACCCTTCCTCCCTATAGGGTTGGCAGTAGCTGCGGACCCCACCCTGCGGGCTCCGTTTCAGCTGCTGTCCGGGAGCAATGAACTCTGTTTGCTCAGCCTTTCTGCCTCCTGCCTTCCTTTCTTGCGACGGTCACAGAAGTTGGGACAAAACAACCCTGTCCACTCATTTTTTAGGCTTCTTGTCAGACTGCACAGAGAGTCCCCTTTCTGTGCCTGGACTCACTCCTGACTCAGTCCTGGGTGCCACATCTGGAAGTCCGGGTGGTTCCTGGGTACATTTGAGTAGCTGCTGTGCTTGGGCTGCACTGAGCACCTGCTGCCCCCAAGTGGCCATTGGCTGTACTGCACCACGAGAGTGGCCTCTGCAACTTCCTGATTCCTGGTCAGTAGCCCTGCCTCGCTGGCATCCCTTCCCTTGGGGAAGGAACTGCTTTTGTTACGCTATCAAGGCAGTAAAATAAAGGACACAAATTTCTTCCACTGGGAATATGTGGGGTGGTGAAGGCAAAGGATGAAGGAGAGGGAAGAGGAAAGAGCTAAGCAGGACTGGATTAAGGAAGGAAAATGAGGTGCCCAGAAACTCGCTCTAAGGAGGGGCTTGCTCTAGGGTTCATGCAAGTGCAGAAATGGGTTCCGTGTCTGGCTTGGCTGGAAGGAAGCAGCAGCAAAACCAGGACTTCAGGGTCACACGTGACAAGGAGTCACACACCCCAGGTGAAGGGCTGTGTGTGTGGGACATCCCACTATCCCATGGGGCAGCTTTAATAAGTGTTTTATTCTGCAGTAACCTTAGATTTACAGGTTACAAAGCAGGTACAGAGAGTTCCTAGCTTCCCTCCACTCAGCTTCCCCCCGAATGTTAACATCTTATATCAGCAAGGTACAGTACAGAGCTTTGGGGGGCTTCACCAGTTTGCACCCAGCTCCAGATTCGGTCCAGGCTCCTGCGCGCATTGCAAGTCAGTCACAGTTAAGGCTGACAGGCGGGAGGCTGCAGTCAGTTATAGTGGCTTTGGATCAAGAGAAAAGAAAAGAAAGGACCTTTTCTTGGGTGCAGTGAGGGTGTGTTTTGTTCTGTGTGCAGTGAGGGTACTTTTGTATAGAAGAGCTGGCAGCCCGTGTCCCAAAGTGCTCGCCTACTTTTCCTTTCGGCTAATTGGAATCCCTTCCAGATGTTTCTTTTCCCATAAACTCCACCCGAGAGGCCGGCCATCATCAGTGTGTCTGTTTTATTCTGTTTGAGAATTTTTTTTTTAAAAGAAAAATCCATCTTTGATCACAAATGGAGCAGGTACTACTCTGTATCAGGGAATCACTTACCTCGTCACTCAAGTCACATGTGTACACTGGGGTTCAGTCCCGTGACTGAACCCCAGAGATGCTCAGGGTGTACAACTGTGACTGGCAGAGAGGGATAGGATTCGAACCCAGGCAGCCTGAGTCTTGGGACTGGGCCAGGGATGGGGCACCTCTGTCCTGGCGACACTGTCATAGTATCTAAATGAATCAGGTCATCTGCCGCTGGTGAGCTTCATGTCACCGACAGCTTTGGGCATCTCGGGTGCTCTGGCTGGCTTCCTGGGAGAGAGCCCTCAGGTGTGGGTGGAGACTCGGGCTGTGCCCTGCTTACAGGTGAGGTCCCTAAGGAGCCATGTAGGGCCTCTCCGTCCACAGGGCTGATGTGAGTGCGGCTGCCTAAGAATGCTGTGAGCTTTTGGCCCCCAAGAGGAGGGCGATAGTGAGGGCCCCGCTGGCCTCCCGGCGCAGGAGCCTCCTGACCTGACTTCCTGGGAAACTCCTTGTTGTAGCTCCCGGGGACCATGCTGAGGCGTTTCCCCTTCATTTCCATCCCATAGAGCTTCCGGTACATGACGGCGTCCCCCTCCTTCTTGGTCATTTTCCCTAAAGCCTTGGAGGGGAGCAGGAGAGAAGTTACTCCCTGGGGAACAGGGTCTGACGCGCCCTCTCTGCCCCCAAATGAGTGATTTCAAGGGTCTGCTCGAAGGCAGGCCATAGGACCAAGGGGAGACCTGCTTTGGGAAAGGTGGGGGTGCCTGCTCACCGCTCGTCACTGTGGTCCCCCCAAATCAGAGGTCAGGAGTGGAGGAAGCCACAGTCCTAGAGAGTCTAGGTGTTATCTTCCAGATGGCGTGCCCGAGGGCCTGGGAGGGAGTGAGGCATGGCCCCTGGAGCGTGTGACTGCCATGGGGCCAGCCTCCTCACGGGGCTGGGGACACTGTGGTGTGGGGTCTGGAGGATGAGGGGGTGGGCGACACCTTTGGGTGCTTTTGTGGAGAGCCAGAGCTCTTGAGAGCTGGCAACTATAGCCAGCAGTCACGACAGCCTGACCTATGGGAGCCAGCCGGCACCTGGACGTGGAGTGGTCAGTAGGGGTCATGGGCAGCAGAGGCCCTGTCACCTGTTTGGGGAATGACATCTTGCGGTTCGGGCCCTGATGCTTTAAGCCTTTGGCTTTCGTGTCTTCCTTCCCTTTGACTTTAGAGAGCATCACATCCTTAAATTTGGGCTTCTGGAAGGAGAGAGAGGATAGCACCTGGCCACCTGGCAGGCACAGGCCAGCCATGACTCGGGGAGAGGCTCCCCGGGGAGGGGCCGCCTCTCCCCTCCACCCAACTTTAAGCCCCTACTCCGGCCCTCCCGACCCCCTTCAGCTGTCCCCAGGCACCTGTCCACACCACAGTGACCCCACGCTGGCCTCCTAGATCCCAGGTGGCTGGTTCCTTTCCACCTCATTGCTGCGTGTGGGTCCCACTCCCCAGCCTGTAGGATTCTCCTCTCACCCCCAAATGGCCTTTCGCCAAGTGTCCTTGCTACGGCCGGTGACCCAGCTGGGCTCTGCCCCCAAAGCCCTGGCTACTGTTTGCCACCCCCAACCCATTCTGCCCTTTACCACAATCCCCCCCACTTTCTCTATGGGTGCACCTTGAGGGAACTTCCTTATGCACATCCTGGCTCCCACTTCTGAGGGACTGGAAAGGAGTTTCATCAGGGACCCCGAGGGGCTGGCCGAAGGGAGGAGCCTGCAGTCACACTCAGCTGGTCTATACTCGGCAGGGGTGCAAGAAGCTGACGCCTCTGCCTCTCCTATGGGTGGGTGTTCGGGCTTGTGGGGAGATGGGGTTAAGGTTGGGTGCTAGGTCAGACTGGCTGGCCTGGAATCTGGCTCTATTCTTAGCAACTGGACAATCTAGAGCGAGTCACCACTCCTTTGAGGCTTAGAGTCCTTATCTGGAAATGAGGCTGAACCCCAGAAAAGCTCACCATCTATGGATTCTCATTCCTGTGCTTATAATGACAAGACACATGCAAGCTTGGGCTGCAACAACATGATTTATTTACAGAGGGGGAATTGGGAAGAAGAAAAATTCTTTCCAAGGCCACTAGTGGCTGGCTGCTCTGCGCCTGAACATGTCTGCAGTGTCCAGTGGTCAAACCCAAAGCTGCTCGTGCAGGGCAGGGTCCCTCCGTCAGCGCTGGGGCAGGCGGCACACCTGGCAGTGGCGGCCAGGGGCAAAGTGGCTGCGAAAGCCGGGCCAGGCTCAGGGGACTCCGCTGTGGCAGCACCACACAGCACGACGGCCGACTGCAGCCGGCTGGGCAGTCCCAGATGCTGGCCAGGGCAGCACTCAGAGGTGGGGCCAGAGGCCAGACTGGACGAGTGTTCCAGCTCATCCAAGACGCAGCACAGCCAGCAGAGCTGATGCGTGAAACGAGCAAAGGTCTTGAAGATCTGTGAGGGGCTGCCTTGAAGGTCTCAGGAGAGCGCTGGGGGCGGGTTTGGGGGTGGGGGGCTCCCTGAAGCTGAGTTCCTCTGGAAACCAGTCTCTCCCAAAGCCTCTGAAGCCTTTTCCAAACTGAGTCACGCCTCTGTGTATACCCCACTTTGGGGTACTTGTCATTCAACCAGATGGGTCCATTTTTTTTAAAGATTTATTTGTGCATACAAAACTGGGGTACAGGCCAGAGGTGCAGGGGCGGTGAGAGGATTCACCAGAGACAGAGTGGGGAGCAGAACAGGCCGACTGACGAAGTGCAATGCTGAGGGGAGCAGCGGGCGGGTCAGGAGAGGTCTCCCTGGCGGGGGATCGAACTCATGCTGCAGTGGCTTCGGAGACCCTCATAATGTGGTGTTTTAACCCGCAGTATCACCAGGGAGGGCCCCAGGAAGGGTGCATTTCAAAAACCAGTTTCTTCTAAAACTTGGTTGTTGCTAATGCAGGCTTGAACTTGACTGGTCCGCTTTCAAATCCAGCTGATGATTTAGTCCAAATCCCGGCAGCGCATCCAAGCCCCCAGGCCCGCAGCCAGCTCCGCTGTAGCTGAGTAGCTTTGTCCAGGCCTAAACTGGACCCACGCATCTCCAGAAGGGTTGAGTTTTTGTTTTCTTTTTTGTTCAACCCAAATCTGGCCACGCGGGGGTCAGCCATGAAGCCCCCCTGAAGCTGCCCAGCTGGGGGTGCTGCACCTTCAGAGAGCCAGCAGCCCAGGGCTGCTCAGGCAACTTCCCCACCTCTAATCCTTGTCACCATTCTCTGGGGAGCAACTGGGTGAGCCCCATTGCCATGTCTGTAGGCTGCATCTAAAATTGCTAGATACCAAGTGGAAAGGTGGAAAGCATACAACTGTACAAACTCACGGACAACTTAGTTGCACTTAGCTTTCTTTCAAAATCACAAGTTCTTTCAAAAATAACATTTCTAAAACTGGGGACACTGACAGCGGCAGTCTGGTCACCAAACCAACAGGACTTCTGCTGTGGCCTGCCATAATCCCAGGGGCATGGAAGGAAGTTGAGCAAGAGCCTGCTTAACACCCTCTAAAGAGGGGGTACGGGTCAACTTCGGGAATGCCCCCAAGCCTTAACTGGGATTATCTGAGCAGTTCCCCACCCCCAATTTGGGAGCAGCTGATTGAAACGGGTGTGGTGTGGTATGGCCAGTCTCAAGGGTGCTCCAGGAGACACCGAATCACCGGGGTGATAACAGAGACCATGGACTTCCAGAGTCCCCAAGGGCACAGGCCCCTGGGTGGTGCCAGCGTGACCCCGGGTTCCAGGAGCAGGGAGCAAGCCCAGCCCAGGCTGGCTGGGCCTGCCCTGAAGCAGCGCCCATCCTGGGGTGGCGTGGGGGTGCTTCCTCCAGAACCCATATGCTCCTGGGAAGGGCAACAGCGCTTGAGGGTGTGATTGTGTTTCGGTGTGAATGTGCTCTCATCCTGTTGGAAATTGTCTACAGAAAAGCCATAGCTCAGATAAAGCCATGAGGCCCTCCCTGGTGGCGCGGCGGATTGGAGTGCTGCACTGCAATGCTAAGCCAAGCCGAGGCCGGCCTCTTCACTGTGAGTTCGAGCCCTGCCCCGGAGCTGACCCACATGGCACAGCAGACCTCTCCTGACCCTCCTGCTGCTCCCCTCAGCAGTGTACTTCGTCGATCTGTCTGTTCTGCTCCCCACTCTGTCTCTGGGGAATCCTCTCACCGCCCCTGTTTCTTGCCTGTAGCCCAGGTCTATATGCACAAATAAATAAATCTTTATAAATATAAGATAAAGCCGTGAAAACATATTAGGATTGACCCTCAGTGAGCGGATATGAGACCCAACGGATTAATCGAAGAAGTGAATATGATTTCTGTGATTGAGTTCTGAGCGGTTTAACCTCTAGCCGCTCCAAAAAGTGGGGGTCAGCTATGTACCAATCTGTGCCCCTTGGTGTGAGACACGCGTGTCAGATGAGTGTTAGCAAGGACGTAGCACACGGCGTCTTCCTGGCCATAAATAACAGGGCAGGGAGGAGACTGGCCTGCGCGGGAGTGGCCAGGCCGGCCGGGGCCGCCGGGCGGGGAGGCGACGAAGTGCGGGCAGGAGAGCCCCCGGGGCTATGAGGGTGCTGATCCCAGGCACAGCGCCCCACGCATGGCCTCAGCTTGGGTCGCGTGACCGAGCGCGTGAGCTGGGAACTGAGTCTGAGTCCTGGCCAGCCCTAACTAACTCTGGGCTCCTCCTCTTCACTCGGCTGCCCTCCCCTCTGCTGGCAGGCACGTCGCCACCCTGGCCCTTCTGGCACCTGCTCTCATGGCATTTAGCTTGGGCCCTGATGTGGCATCTCCGGTCCCCCCTTGTTCTCGGATACTGTCTGGGTACCCAGAGCTCCTGCTTGTCAGCTCGGTGTCGGTCAGGCTGGGGCCTCTCCCCAGGGCAAAGGTCCTGGTACTGGGGAACCAGTATCTGCTGAAAACGGGGGCGCCTATTAAAATAGAGATAACACCTTGGACCCTCCGAATAATGGAGCCCCCAGGCAACAGCCCCTGTGAGCTCCACCCTCACTGCACCCCCATAACTGCATCCCCCCTCGTGTGTCCACTCGCTCGGCGCTTGTCCAGCTTTGCACGTCACGCTAATAAATCGAGATGGCCTCTGGATCGGGGGCACACTATTTCCAGGGTAGCCCCTCTCATTGCTCCATCCGACCTTTGGGTGGTCTTTCCCTTTGCTCTGGACACTCTGCCCATGAGGCGGCACCTGCTGGAAACATTAAAAGTAGCGTTGCCAGCCTTTCACCTCCCTCTCTCTGGGATCAGAGAAGACCACTTCCCAAGGACATGGCTTGGTTTTTCCAGATGACGGGTGCTGGGTTGGGGACGATCTCTAGGGAAACTGAGGCAAAACTGGCTGCCGGAGTTCTGAAGGGAGAGGAAACGTGGTGCTGGAAAGCATGCGCCCCTGCGCCCGCAAATTCATATGTTGAAACCCGATTCCCCGGATGACAGTCGGGACACAGGTCCCCTCGGATAGCACAGCTGCTGGCTTCCTGGGCTTGGACTCCCAGGCCTCCAGAATTCTGAGAAATGCTCGTTTTTTTTAAGCCATTCCATGGCGTTCTATGACAGCAGCCCATACCAACTGGACAGGTGGGTCAGAAGTGGCCCTGGTTGGCTGGCTTCCGAGGGGGCAGCGGCAGTGGAGACTGAGTGCCATTTGACCCTGTGCCATTGTGGGGAGGAAGAAGAGGGGGACAGTGGAGGGACGCCCTATTGCCAACGTCCGGACCGCAGAAGCAGCTGCCCTGGCTCAGAAGCTCTTGCTTTGACTAGACAGGATTTGTCCTGCTCTAGGCCCACCACCTCGATTTCTAAGAATGTTTCCCTCAGGGAACGAGGGCTTCTAACTTCTTCCTCTGCCACTTGGAGCTATCTCAGCCTCAGTTTTACAAAGTGGAGCGATTTCTGCTGTGTCTGTATCTTTGCTTTTGAAATGAAATCGATAAGGGTAGTTCTCTACCCCCAGCCTCCACCCGGTGGGGGGGGGCGGCAGGACCCCGAGTGTGTTTAGTGCTATTTAGCAAACACAGATGACCTGATACGCTACTAATTCTCTCCCTGCTCCGCCCCCCCGTCTTCCAGGACCCCACGCTTCAAAACCCTCCTTCATTTGCTTCTCGAGAGTCGTTCGATCTCTCACTAGAGCACGTCTCCAAGTCTTCCTTGAGAGTTTTCTTGGGCAGTACACACCTGGATAGTTAGCTTCTTCTTGCCCTGCCTCCGCTCCAGCCACTCCAACACCCGGGTGAGGTCTGAAAGGCGCCTCTCCTCCGCCGTCTTCCATGTCGACTTCCTCTCTGTCGGCTTCCTGTCCTCTGGCTTCTTCGGTATCACCAAGTCTGGGGACCGTGGCGGGGACTGAGTCATACTTAGTCTCTGATTGTTGACGGCTGACTGACAGTAGGATGCGCCCCGTGGGTGGGGACGTGCAGGGCAGAGTTAGCCCTGTATGCTGGGATCCTGGCCCAGAGGCTGGCAGGCCTGCTGGGTGATTGTGAGGTCACTGCCAGGCAGGCCTGCCTGGGTCAGAGTCAGCTGGGACACTGGCACCCCCTGGGGCCAACACCCCTCCTCAGGCACCCCTGTTCCCCTGGGTGCTATTCCAGCCTCTGCTCCCGTGAACTCTCACTTCTCTCCCTTTTCCAAAATCCTCCAGCAGTTCCCTAGAGCCTATAAGAAAGACATTTAAATTCCTTAGTTGGGTCTCCACGCTTTTCACACTGTACTCTTAATAGAATGAAGACTTTTATAGGTTCAATTTCTTTTAATTAATTGAACAGGTAATTATCACATACCTACTGTGTGCCAGGCATAGTGCCAGGGACAGAGTACAGGATAAAGGCATAGTTACACTTGTGGGTCTGCTAAATCCTAGGTGGCTTATCCCGCCTCCACTCTAAGAGACCAATTCTATCAGGCACCTTCACATCAATTAAGAGCAGAAGCTAGATCACCCTGGGAAGGGTCTGCATCACGAGGCATGACTGGGAATGCCCGGGGGAACGCTGACTGATGTATAACGAAGGGCCCCAGAAGCTGGTCAGTGGCATGCCTTATTGATAAGATTGAAATCCTGACTGGAGAGTCAGGGCTGTCCCACACACCAAACCTCAGTAGATGCACAGTTCCACCTTTCCCCCAGCTGCTTCTAATTCTCCCTTTCTTTTTCACTTCCTCACATGATGAAAGCTGTATGATTAGTCTACCAATAAAAAGGCCCGTATTTGCTCTTCGGCAGCAACCTGCATTATGTAGCATGATCCATGACTCCCATTTCTTTGGTCAGTGTGATGTTGCCCGATGCAAAAACACTTTCTAAAACTTGTGAGTTAGAGGCAAAGACAGGAGAGCCGTCAAATAATTGTTCTGTGAGCCCATAATGACAAATGAACACAAGCACTCTGAGGGAAGCAGTGTCATTCCATTAGTGAGACACAATAGACAAACTAGAATTGGATGTGGGCATGAGCGAGTCGTACTGAAGCGTGCAGCTCAAGGGTAATTAAGCTTCAGCAGGACTCTAGACCATAGGGACAAGCATGTGCAAAGGCCCTGTGGTGTAGTGGAAGCATGTAGCCTGCGTGAGGAACAACATGAGTCTACAGTGGTGAGAATACCAAGTAGAGAGAAATAATGCTAAGAAAAATAAAAGATTCTGGACAGGTGGGCAGAAGCCAGACCAGAGAGGACCTTGGAGGTCACAGCTTCGGTCAGACCTGAAAGGGAAGGGGAATGAAGTGATGGGAAAGTGAAAGGGGTCCAGAAGCCAGGGAGTGACAACATCAGGCTTATTTATATTTTTTGGCAGGAAATTATGCATCCATGAGGAGCCAGAATCACAAAGAAAGACAATGGCGTAACCAATATTCCAGAATTTCTCCTCTGGTTCCTGTTACTCTGCTAGTCACTAGCACCCTCCAATGGTAAATCTAAACTTTGAATTTCATAGATTTGTTGATGAAATTTTATGTCAAGATAACCATACACACAGAGTCTATTACATAGTTTCTTTCATTTTGTCAACAATGAAATTGTTGAATTCATGAATGAATTCATGTAGTCTGTGTATGTGGAGATGTCTTTATTTTATCTTCATATTTGAAGAAAAAAATTGCCAGATAATAGAATTCTTGGTAAGTAGCTCTTTAGCACTCTGTCCATGCCCTTTCACTACCTTCTGCATACTTCCACCCCCACTATTTTGTAGGTAAAGTCAGTTGTTCATCTCTTTGTTTCTTTCCTACACAAGTCATTTTTCTCTTCGTTTTTGACTTTCAACTGATATGATATGTCTGGGAGTGGATGTCTTTGTATTTATCCTACTTGAGTTTTGTTGAACTTTATATTTAATATTTTTCATTAGATTCTGGAAGATCTTGGCTATTGTTTTTTCCAATACACACATACACACACACATATAAACCACACATATACATAACATGGATATATTAATTTAATAATTACTTTGATCTATGCTTCACTTTTTTCAAAGATTTATTTATTTTATGGATACAAAAATGAGGTACAAGCCAGAGGTGCAGGGGGCGGTGAGATGACTCACCAGAGACAGAGTGGGGAGCAGAACAGGCAGATCTACTGAAATACACTGCTGAGGGGAGCAGGGAGGGTGAGACAGGAGAGGTCTGCTGTGCTGGGGATCAACATTGAACCAAGGGAGAGATTCTAAAGACAAAGAAATCACTGAAAAGGGGCATTTTCAGCTTGAAAAACACAATTGAAATGAAAAATGATACCAGAAAAAATGTATATGGAAGAGGAAAGAATCCATTAATTTTAAGGCAGATTAATAGCAATTATCCAATCTGAAGAACAAAGGAATAAAATAATTGAATAAAAAAAGGAATAAAATAAGCCCTGAAGCAGCTGCGGCTATGGCAGAGCTGTGCCTTAATGTGCTGTGCCACCGGGGGGGGGGGTCCCATAACATATATATACTATATATATTATAATATAATATATATATATATATATATATTTCGCCCTTTGACCTTTTATGTTTCTGGGACCCCCAGCATATATCTGTTGGCATGCTTCTTGTCACCCCATTGGTCTCTAGGGTATTTTAAATCTTTCTTCAATTATTTTATTCCTTTGTTCTTCAGATTGGATAATTGCTATTAATCTGCCTTAAAATTAATGGATTCTTTCCTCTTCCATATACATTTTTTCTAGTATCATTTTTCATTTCAATTGTGTTTTTCAAGCTGAAAATCCCCCTCTTCAGTGATTTCTTTGTCTTTGTCTCCCTTGGTTCATTGTTGTCATACTCTCATTTGAAATTTTAGATATGATTTACTTTTGAACATATTATAACCCTATTTGGAGATATTGTTGACTAAATCTAATAGCTGGGAATGCTCAGAGTCATTTTCTATTGAAAACACACCTGTGTTTTCTGGAATATCTGTCACAACTTCTTGTTTCTTTGCTTATTTTGCAATTTTTATTTGGAAATTGGAACTTTTGGATATTCTTGTCCCCCCAAAGTTTATTGTTGCTATTTTCCATTTGTTTCTTTTTAAATAATTTATCTGGGCTCTGTGTGTCAGATCTCTGTTCAGGAATCTGAGAATAATATTTCCTCAAGGCTTGAAGTTACCAAAGGTTGTGATTAAGTTTTTGCATTCTGGTTTTTATATTAAAGTCTAGCTTCCAAAGCATTGACAGAAGATGCACTCAAATCCCTCAAGTCAGTAAGTCATGTGTCCTCTGCTGTTGAATCCCAGGAGAGAAGAGTCTTCTCTGTTATATGTCATAGTACAAATCATCCCCAAATTTACTCTCTCACAGCTTCTGTGGGTCAGGATTCTGAAAGAGCCTCATCACACTCTGACTTAGCTCACACTGGGTGCATCCAGCTTGTCCTCATCTGAAGGCTTGACTGGGGAAGGAGCTGCCCCCAAGCCCTCACGGGGTTTTTGACAGGACTGGACCCCGTCACGACCTTGAACTGAGGGCGTCACTTCTATGCTAGCTGGCAAAGGCCACTCTCAGTTCCTTGTGACATGTGCAATTCCACGGGACAACTCACAACATGGAAACTTGCCTCATCAGAACAAGGGAAGCACCAGAGAGAGCCGGGCAGAAGTCTGTCTTTCACAAGCAAACCTTGGAAGCGACATCCATTACTTTGGCATGTTCTGTTGCCTCCAGGTAAGTCATTGTGTCTAGTCTACATGCATCACAGGGGTGACACAGGCATGAACCCCAGAAGGAAACTGGTGCGGTTTGGCTAGTTTAGTTTAGCCTGTGCAAATTCAAAGGCCAGGCTCTTTTCATGTGCTCCCTATTGTTTCCTTTCTTCCAGCCTCTGTCTCATTTCCTTGGCACACTTTGTCAGTCTCAGATAGACCCTGTCTAGTTTCCACGGTCCATGGATTCCCCAGCCACAACTGCAGCCTCACCTGAGGGGGACTGCTGGCCTTCACACGTTTCTGATGAGTTTTCAGTGAAACAAGATTGCCAAAAGTGGGTGCTATTCACTGCTCCAGATCCAATAAACTTTTTTCTAAAAATATTTATTTTATTTATGCATCAAGAAATAGGGTACAGTTTAGAGGTACAGGGAAATGAGAGGATTCACCAGAGACAGAGTGGGGAACAGAACAGGCAGACTGATGAAGTACACTGCTGAGGGGAGCAGCGGGCGGGTCGAAGAGGTCTGCCGCGCTATGTGGGTCAGCTCCTAGCTGGGGATCGAACTCATGCTGCAGAAGCTGCTCCACCATGGTGGAGAAATGCTGGCTGGACAGAATCTGTATGACCTACTCAGCCACACGTTATGTACCACCCCCCTCTGCCACACTGCGAGCCCTCCCACCCAAGCCCCTCAGGCAGGAGGGATAGTGGCGAGTGGCAGGAGATGAAACGAGTCAGCCAGGGAGGTTCCTGCGCAGGCCCACTAAGCCGGAAACAAGGGCCGAAGGACTGGACCCCCCAGCTCTCCTGACCCCCGTCCAAGAGCACAATGCAGGTTGCAGGAGAAAGTCTGAGAAGCAAGGCCCAGGGGTGCTGTGGGGGCTGAGAAAGGCCGGAACTCACCTCCGAGCACCCGACACAGCCCGGAGGCACGGTGGGGAGAGACCGTGGGCTTTCTACTCAGTGCCCCTGGGTTCCCCTGGAGATGGGCTAATTGTCTTTATTTTCCCACTTTGCCCTTTTCTTTAGCATTTTAATACCAATAGCACTGTAATACAGCCAGACATTTCTCTCTCTCATACACACACACGCACACACATGCACACGCGCACACGCACGCACACGCACACACGCACACGCACGCACACACACACACGCACACACACGCACGAGAACTGCCTCCCTGCAGCGGGTCCAAGCTCCCAAGAATGGTCATCGGCCCCCTCTCTGCAAAGCATCTGAGGCTGGGGGTCAGGCTCGCAGAGTCCCACAAGTGCCCAGTTTTCCAAGACAGTCGCCCAACTAGCCCGCAGGACGGCTGCACCCAGCGGGCTGTGATTTACGTAGTCAGAGCCCTGCAGTCTCCTGTGGCCTGTACCAGCCTGTGCCAGCAGCCTTCTTGGCCTGGCAGGACTCCTGCGGGGAGGGGGCAGCTGCCCGGGGGCAGCCTCGGGGCTGTGTGGCTCTGTGGGCCATGCAGAACAGCAGGCGGCACGGGGCTGGGGCGCTGGACTAGCGGGGTCCAGGGGCCTTGCTCTGCCCTTCAGTTCTGCCTTCAACTGTGCGGTGAATCGGACTTGCCAAGGGTCACAAACCCGCGGGCGTGGTACTGGTCTCAGATGTTTTATAGAGCCTGAAATTTTACCAGAGCTTTGAGCGTTTCACAAAGTACTTCTGATTTCTGACTTCATAAGCGAGTGATCTGGGGTACGCAGCAAAGGAGGGTGTGGGAGGGTGCAAAACAGGAGGCATGAACACAAGGGAACATGTAATGTTTGTGGGTGATACTGCAGGGGAGAAACATGGGGACCGCGTGATGTAAGAAAAAATTAATCAAAGACATAAAAGTAGAAAATAAAAATAATCAATAGCACAGAAAAAAGTGTAAGAATGATCTAATGGGACTGTGATGGTGCTTACCAGGGCTGGCTGGGGCCCAGGGTCCTAGCAGGGCCCCCCCATGACGTCCCACACCTACTGCTGCCGGGAGGGGAAAGATGAGGGGCCACGGGATCCCCCACACTGTGCTTTGCATTCCCTTAGGGGACTCGCAGGGAGGGAGACCTCAGTGACGAGGGGCTCACAGAGGGCAGGGGAGGGCAGAGCTTGGAGCTGGGCGCCGGTACTGGGGGGTCTACTCCTTCCTCTGTGGCTGCCCAATTCTTTTCGTTTCCTCACGTGTGACATGGCACTAACCTCAGCCTTGTGCACTGTGAGGTGTTCAGAGTGTTTGTGAGACAACCAGGGACAGTGTGAAGCTGCAGAAACTCACTGGCGATTGTGGTTATTGCACCAGGAGTAGACTCGGGGGGAGAATCCCCTTGCACAGCTGTGTGCCCTTGCGCGGGTCCCTTGACTTCTCTGGTCTCGGTTTTTTTCTTCTATAAAATAAAGCCTCGGCCCTCCCTGGTGGCGCAGCGGGTTGGAGCACAGCATCGAGAGTCTAGAGCCGCTTCCGCATGAGTTCGATCCCCGCCTGCCCCGGAGGTGACCACATGGCGTGGCAGACATCTCCTGACCCGCCCAATGCTCCCCTCGGCAGTGTGCTTCGTCGATCTGCCTGTTCTGTTCCCCCCCCCCCCCCCCCCTGTCTCTGGTGAAGCCTCCCACTGCCCCTGAGCCTCTGGCCTGCACCCCACCTCCATATGCACAAATAAATAAATCTTTAAAAAAAAAAAAATAAAGCCTCATACAGCTGCACAACTCAGTGAGCTAGCAGGATGAAGTGCTTGGCAGTGTGCTGGATGCAATGGTGTCTAATACATGGCGGCCATGGACAAACACGGGGCCTGTGATGACCAAGATGAACAAGGCCACCACTCGCCCCCGCCCCGTAAGATGGCCTTGGGTGGGGCAGCCCCCTGGGCTGTGCAGGGCAACAGCACAGAAAGGACTCTCAGGCCATTTCACGCCAAGTCCTGCCCTCCGGTCTCCTGCCCCCTGGAGCAGGGAGAAGGAAGAACCAGCAGAAAACGTCAAGGAGGAGCCTAGGGGGCCTGTGTGGGGGGCCCTGTGGGCTCTTGGCTTGTCCTGCGCCTGAGGGCAGCTCAGGGCTCATTTGCCTCCACGGCCCAGGAGAACAAGCCCAGCCCGGGAGCCTGGCCCACAGAGTGGCTAACCCCAGGGGCAGGCCTGGTGGAAGCAGGCAGCTCAGGGCCAGGGCAGCTGCTGGGCCCTCCCTGGGGCCTCCCTCTGTGCTTTGTAATTTGAAGAGGACCCCGCCCTCTCCCCCAGGGAGCAGCAGAGCTGCAGGGCTGCAGGAAGCACGGTGGGCTGGGCTGGGCTGGCCAGGGCCTGTGGGCCTGGGGCGGGGCTGACGTGACTCTCAAGACCAGGGCAGTCGCCCTACGCTGGAGCTGGCAGGTTTGGCCTCAGGCGGTGGCCCCAGGGGCGCTGTCAGCAGGGACCCAGGCTGACCAGGGCGGTGGGCCCTTGCACCCTTTGTGTCTTGGCCCTCTGGGCCAGGCTTCCAGGCTGGGCTTTCTCTCATGGGCAGTGGAGGCAAATGAGCTGTTCTTGGGTACAGGACAAGCCAACTATCCCAACGCTCACATGTGTTTTCTCAACGTGACTGGGATACTGTCACTGCCACCGCACAGCTGGAGAATTCAAA
The DNA here is from genome assembly GCF_000260355.1 of Condylura cristata. Taxonomy (NCBI): domain Eukaryota; kingdom Metazoa; phylum Chordata; class Mammalia; order Eulipotyphla; family Talpidae; genus Condylura; species Condylura cristata. The sequence goes on along the minus strand of NW_004567129.1, from coordinate 2,878,505 downwards.
GAGGTCAAGTTGCTTGTGAAGCCTCCGCCCGCCACAGCCCTCAGAGGGGCAGTGGGGCCCCCAGCAAGCGTTTAAACAGGCCTCCACCCAGAGCCCACCTTTCAGCCAGCAGAGCTGGGGGAGGTTCTCAGGGTGGCACCACTGGTCCCTCTGACAATCCCCCACAGGACTGCCTCCATTTCTCACCCCCACAGTGTCTCCTCCATGCAGCCCTGCAAAGAGGGGAGAGCTTGTGGAGAAGCAGGCACAGGAGTTGGGGGAGACTCAGGGACCAAACGGGGAGCTGCATCTTGACTCTGCTGCTTGGTGTCTCTAGCGAGAGAAAGTGCCTTTCTCTCCTCACCTAGAGGTGGGCTGGGGCGATGCCATAGCCCTCGCAGGTCACTGTGAAGGTGGGGGCCGGTGATGTGTTTGCTCTTTGAGGCTCAGAACGGCTCTGTGGGGGTCGGCTGAGGCTGCTGGGCACCCACCTGGGCCCTTTCTGGGTCTGTTTCCTGCTGTTTCTTAGCAGTCCTCACCTCTAGTGCCCATCTAGGGTGTTGGGGTACCCAGGAGGCCCGCGCTGAGCCGGCGGCACTCATCCCTGGGTGTGCAGGTGCCCGTCTGGGGTGGGGCCCACATCACGGGCTCCCTGCGTCTCACGCCCGGCTCATTCTGCTTCTGCCCCAATCCGCCCCGTCTCCCCGCTGGGCCTCAGGCCCCGCACTAGGGCGCAGCAGGGGCTCTCGGGGGTGTCTTTGCACAGCAGAGACACCTAACAATGTCGAGAGACTTATTTTAAAAAAAGATTTATTTATTGATGCATACAGAACTGGGGTACAGGCCAGAGGTGCTGGGCGGTGAGAGGACTCACCAGAGACAGAGCAGGAAGTGGAACTAGAACAGGCAGATCCTCGAAGTCCACTGCTGAGGGGAGCAGCGGGCGGGTCAGGAGAGGTCTGCCACGCCGTGTGGTCACCTCCGGGGCAGGCGGGGATCGAACTCATGCTGCAGTGGCTTCAGAGAGCTTCATAATGCGGTGCTTTAACCCACTGTGCCACCAGAGAGAGCTGAGAGACATTTTTGATTATGAAACTGAGGGAGGGATTGCTCCTAGTTGATGGGGTTCAGGGACTACCAGGGAGTCCCCATAACAGTTACTGGAGTTGGAATTTCTTGTTCTCATAGAAGACAGGTGTGTGACCAAGTGGTCAAACCTAGCAATAACAATGCTGTTGTAGAAGCTGCCAGGATTCTTTGCAGGTCCTGAGGTAAAAAGGGACAAAACCAGAGCAAGGCAAGTCCCCAGGTGTCAGGTGACAGGTGACACCAGCACGGTCCCTTCCATGCTCCCTGCATTCAACTGATGTTTCCAGGACGCAAGTGCAGCTCTTCTGATGGCCCAGGCCCATCTGCTCTGGTAACGCCACTGAGCACCCTGGATCCAGCCATGCCTGAAGCCTTTCTCATGATGCTCCTGTAGGTGTCTTTATCCCTTACACTTGTTTGACTTGAATCACTTCTAATGTACAGATAATTGTCACAGCCACATCTGTACACCCACCCATTTTGGGCAGACCCCCCTTCCATACTTGACAGCCCCCCTCTTCCCGTGGCTGGCGGCCTCCCTCAGGGTGACAGTCACAGCTGCCCACCCCGCAGCAGAAACATACCCAAGCGTCTCTGGCGTGATTAAAGTATTCCATCAGCCCAGACCGGGGAGCCACGATCAGATGTGGCTCGTGGAACAGCTGCCCGTGCAGGGCTGGCAGTTAATTAAAAGCCCCACGCACTTAGTGATTAACTAATCACAGCGTGATGGCAGTCGCGATGCAGAGGCGACTTCTCCGCTGGAGTCAGCTGAGAGAATGCAGTGTCTGCCTTCCGGCAGCCGAGGCAGCAAGAGCCTTGGGTGGCCTCAGCGAGGCGTCCCAGGCAGCATGCAGAGCAGATTCCCGGCTGTCTCTGCAGCTGAAAGCTTCCAGAAGAAGAGTGGAAGGGACGTGGGTGGGGTTGGGGGTGCGGCACCCATGCTAGGCGCTAGAGAGGAAGTGGGGGGAGATGGCAGGGTTTGGGGGGCTGCTGGGACTTCAGGCCAGAGGGGCTGGGCAGAGCCCTGGAAAGGCAGGTCCCCCTTCGCTTCAGGGTCATGTGGGACAATGGCTGAGGGTATGAGGGTGTGCCGGCCGCGGCAGCCACGGCTCTGTCACTACCAGTGTGCACATGTTTTTGGCCTCTCTGTCTCTGTTTCCTTATCTGCAAAGTCTGGGCTGAACACCCACAGCTACCTCTCGGGTTAGTCCCTGAGGAGGTTCCACCCAGGGTGCACGTGACAGTGATTAGCACCATTTGCTTGAGAAGCAGGGAGCTACTGTGACAGACATCAGCTCCCCGCCCCGGGCCCCTGTCACCCATAGGGAAACCTGTGCATCCTCACGCTGCTCCCCGAGACTGCATGGGGAGTCCTTACTCTTGTCACCCCTCTGTGTGGAGGGGGGGGGCGCCACACGTGCTGTCTGTCCGGGGACTTTGCCTCTGTGTGACTGGGTGCCGAGGGCACCATCTGACTGGCTGCACAGCCGTCACACGATTTGTCAAGGGCGGGGCCCCATGGGATCCCCAAAGCAACACTGGGGTGCAAGTGTCAGTGCAGGGGGCGGACATTGAGTGGACAAAGCGGGCTCATTTGTCCCTTCCACTGAGTCTGGTGGAGGTTTCTGAGGGGCACATCTAGGGGTGGGCTGGAGCCCCCAGAAGACACCCTCCTTTTACCCCAGCTGCCCACACGCCTTCCTCAGGGGCAGGCCACCAGAGAGATGGTCAGCTGGCGGGAGTCCTCTTGTCTACACCCCCTGCCAGGGCCTGTCTGCCTCGGGCCTTCTCCACGTTCTGCGGAATGTTAAAGGTGGGTCAGTGAGGTGTTTCTCGCTGCTGTGTGACCTTGGGCAATCCTCTGCCCTCTCTGAACCTTTGCCTCCTCACTGAGGATAAGGAGACATGGTAGCTTTGGAAGCTGTCAGAGGCTTGGTCAAAGCAGTGGGGCCAGGCCTCACTTCTGGTCACAGCATGGAAGGCTGTGACCTCAGTGTCTGCCCTTTGACATGCACCCTCCCTTTGCCTCCGTCCCTCTGTCCTCGGCCCCCACTGCCCGCCTTCTCAGGCCTTCACGTCGGGGCTGGCCTGGGCCTACATCCTGCCGACGCTGCTCTTGGGACCCTTCCCACGCCTGTCACTCCTTTGCCTGGAGACGTGTGGCCAAGCAATCAGCAGGGCCTGGGAGGCTGAGGGAGCCTCAGCGGCCCCAGGGTGGGCATGTGGGGGAGCCTGGGGAGGGCAGGGGCTCGGTTCTGCGTAGAGGACTGTCAGATCATAAGAGCACTGACTTGTAGCCAAGTCTGAGGGATCCAACTTCTCAGCCACAGTTGCTGGAAATAAACTCCTAGGGCTTGGAGGTCATCATTGGTGTGGCGACTGGTCACTTGCAGATAATGGAAACCAGGACCCTGTCTAAGTCTGCTCAGGCTGCAGTAAGAACCAAATACAGCGTGACTCAACAACAGAACCTTATTTCTCACTTTCTGGAGGCTGGTGAGTTGGGTGTGTCCAGCAGGCTCTGGCCAGGGAGATCTTGGGTTTGCAGATGGTCATCACCTGGCTGTGTCCTCGCTAGGCTGAGAGCAGAGTAAAGGTCTCTCATGCATCTCTTGTAATCACCTCCCTCAAAGGCTTCATTTCCTTGAGCCATCACCTTGGGGGTTAGGATTTGAACACAGGAATTGGGGGAAGGGGCAAACATTTAATATGAACATATATGACTTCACAAAATGCATCATGTCCAGTTTTTCCATTTACTTCACTGCATTTCACAGAGAGGCAACTTAAGTCAGAGAGGCCAAGGTACTTGCCCAAGATCACAGAGCAGTGACATCCATTGTCTTGATGGAAGTTTCTTTCTCACTCACAGAAGTGGGTGGCCCAAGTCTGACCCCGGGGCCCAGAAGTGCTGGTCAGCCTCTGGCCTGTGAAATCCAGGTGGGAAGGAGGAGAACTTGAGCTGGGTTCCCAGAAACAGGACTTGCATCCTAGAGTCCTGTGAGAGTGATTACTTACAAAGTGTCCCAACAGAGGCAAGTTGGGTCTGAGGAGTGACATGCACAAAGTCCCTGCTTCATGGAGAGGAAAACCAGGTCAGCCTGCCCAGGGCCTGTGTCCTGTGTCAAGCTGGGAATGAGCCTCTCATAGCAGAGTGCAGGGAGACCCAGAGCTGCTCCTGCACTGCCCACATCAGGGCCCCAACCCCTCCCATCCTGTGTTCCACCATCCTCCAATATGGCGGCAGAATTCCAGCCATTGCACCCACCCTCCCAGACAAGAGGAGGAAAGGAGAAGAAAGAGGGCACTGCTCTATATAAGGACTGAAGCGTACATGATGCTTTTTTCCATTTTTGAAGCAGTACACGATGCTTTGGTTTCCAGGCTTGGGTCATATCTGAGAGGCCTGTGGGCACCCCCAGCTAGCATGGTAAGTGAGGACGTGAAGGCTTTATTCTATGCAGCCTGTGTCCAGCTAAATTTGGACTGAAGAAGGAGGTGCAATAATATGTGGGGGGTGGGCAGGGAAGGCTGAAGCCATTGTCATAGCTGGAACATATAAAAATAGACTGGATTCCAGTTGGTCTACCTTACCTGCTGGACAGCTCTAGCCTGCTTCTAGAGCTTTCTTCTGGGAGAAGAGTCAGATGTGATGGCTATATCTATAAGGACAGCTGGCTGGAGTCCCAGGATCTCAGGTGTGGGGGGCCCTTTTGTGTGGGATCCGGAGGGACGGTGCTGTTGACAGAATTCCCTGGAAGCACCTTGGGGCTATGCCAGCAGGGAGCTGCATTGGAGTTTGGCTTCGAAGTTCCTGGATCACCTCTAATTTTTTAAGTGACAGTTGGCAGACAGACCTCAAGATTTAATTACATTAACAGAACATGAGGACAAAGTGGGGGAATTCAGGGTTGGACAAGGGTGAGGGGAGAGGCAGGCAAGCCAGGCATAAAATTGAAGAGTGGCAGGAAACTCAACAATGAAGGTAGATAACATTTCAGTGCAGTATTTTTTTATTGTGGTAAAATACACATAGCATAATCTTGACCATGTTTAAGAGTTCAGTTTAGTGATGTCAAAGTATATTCACACTGCCATGCCTCCCAACCACCATTCAGCTCTGGAACATTGTCATCATCCCACAGAAAACTACCTATTGGACACCAACTCCCACCCCACCCCCAGTGACTGCCAGCTTATTTTTGCCTGCAGATTTGACCACAAATCCCTCCAATCAGCAGGATCGTATAGTATTTGTCTTTCTGTGATGGACTCACTTCACTTAGCATAAGGTCTTCATGTAGCAAGGCTTCCTTTTTAGGGCTGCATAATATTCCACCACATGTACACACCACATTTTCTTATCCAGTCGTCTCATCATGGACTCCTGGTTGCTTTCTCCTGTTGGCTATTGTGAATAGTGCATTTAAGAATGGGGATGCTTAGGCCCTCCCTGGTGGCACAGTGAGTTAAAGCACAGCACAGAGAAGCTTAAGTCACTTCCGCATAAGTTCATCCCTGCCTGCCCCGAGGAGATCCACATGGCGTGGCAGACTGCTCCTGACCCGCCCGCAGTGTACTTCCTCGATCTGCCTGTTCTGCTCCCCACTCTGCCTCTCGCCCTCCGCATCTCTGGCCTGTACCCCAGTTCTGTACGAATAAATACATAAATCTTTTTTTAAAAAAGAAGAAGAATGGGGCTGCTTAAGCCCCACTTTCATTAAATGCAATCTTAAAAAAAATCAAACTCATGCAATAAGTTCACCATGAGTAAGCTATAAGTATGTTAAGTAAGGACAAGATCAGGGCTGTGCTGAGCCAACATTTGGGTCTTTGGTAAAAGAAAGGGTGGGTGACACTCGGCATGCCTGATCCCTTGAAAGCTCGTGCCCCTGACGGTGCCCCCCACTCTCCATACCCTAGGTATAGCCCTGGCAAGAGCCAGCCTTGCTCATCTGCCAGGAGCCTCCGCCCCAGCCCTCTGGCTGATTTAGGAACTGGAGTGAAGGAGGAGCTAAAGCTGGGGTTTCCTCTCTCCTCGGGGAGATTCATCTTAATTAGTCCCCTCAGACAACAGTTATTTTCAAGGCCGAGGCATCTGAATGATGGAGACAGTTCCTGCGTCTCCTTCTCTCCGCATTGTATTGCAAAGTGACAAAGTAAGAGATGTATATCCTCACCCAGGGCTGGCTGCAGAGCTTGCTGAGGCCATTTCAACAAGCCTGGTGCAATGCTGTCAATCCTGATCGCTGCACCTGGAGCGGGTACAGGGGTGCAGGTCTACCTGGAGGGGTGGGACCTCACTGGGAGGAAGAAGGTTCCCTTCTTGAGTTCATAGTTTCCCGAAGATGAGAGCCCATTAAATCTCCCAAAAGCGTGTCTTCCCCCATTCATTCAAGGAGCAGTTAGTGAGCACCTGCTGTGTGCCAGGCCATGAGTGAGCAGGTGGACAGAAGGGTCAGTGAGCAGGTGGACAGAAGGGTCAGCCCTGACTCTAAGGCGCTTCAAGTGACAAACAAGTGTTCGCTGAAGAACTGCGGTGTGTCAAGTTATCACTTGTAAGCTGGGCAGATGAAGGGTCCCTCTTGGGTGGGGAGTGTGTGTGTGTGTGTGTGTGTGTGTGTGTGTGAAAGAGAGAGAAAGAGAGGGGGAGGGGGCGGGGCTGCCCGGCAGGAGCATGGCTCCTGCCTGCTGTCCCGATACTGACCAGCAGATGGCGGGAGTGCCCCGGGAAAGTCAGAGCCTACAGAGGAGAGAGAGGTGAAGGGGAGGATGAGGAGGGAGCAGAGGAGTGAGGGAGGGGGAGGAAAAGAGAGGGAGAGAGTCACAGAAGTTAAAGAGAGTATATTAGTCTTCCGGGGCTTCCATAACAAAATACCACGATCTGGATGACTCGAACAACTGAAATTCATCTCTTACCATTCCGGAGACTGGGAAGTCCGAGCTCAAGGTGCCAGCGAGGCAGAATGTAGGTTTCTTCCGGGGACCTCCACGCCACACTTCCAGACTGCAGCCAATGCACTGTGTGTTTCCTTCGGTGTGTGCATGGTGGTGGGGGAGAGGAGAGAGAAAGAGAAAACCATCTTTCTTCTCATAGTACGCAGGTCCTGTGGGACTAGGGCCCCTTGTGACCTCAACTGACATGGCCACCTCCGAATGTGTCACAGTGGGCATCAGACATATGAATGTTGGGGCTCCTTTCAGTCCCTTGCAGAGGGAGACAGAGAAAGAGGGGGACAAGAGAGGGGAGGAGCAGCAACTGGGGGTGGGGGACGGGGTTAGGGTCCTGGTTCTGGGTTCTTTTCATATTCACCTCGTTGTCACCAGCTAGTCACTTCTGAGGGCCACCGCCCCTCCCCTTAGAGGGCAGTGCGCCCGATCTGCTAAAGCAGCGACAGACGGTCAAGAGTGGTTTTCACGTTCCAGGCCAGCGTGATCTTGAGATGGGCACTAGGCGTCTCTTCACCTTTTGGACAAGGAGACAGGGTCAGGGTGTGGCCTGCCCCAAGGCAGCTGGGAGGGCACCCCAGCCCCTGGGCCCTGGGGTCCAACCGACGAGTGTTCTGAATAGGACCGAAGACACTGTGGGATCTGAAGAAAATGCAGAGCCCCTTGGCACGAGGTGGAAGAGTTGGTCTCTCTTCGGGGCCTTTCCTGGGGCCTCCACAAAACTGAGAAAGGCAAGTCGGCTGGAGGGGCCTTTGGCTCGTACGGCGACACGGGCCTTGGGCTAGCGGCCTGGAAGCTCACTCAGAGACCCAGGAACCCAGAAAATCACTCTCTAGACACCAAGTGACCAGAAAGCTGCCTGAGTCAGGACCTCTAGCCACCTGGTTCACGGGGTGGTGAAGCCCTGTGGCTTCTGGTCTGCAGCGAGCTCAGGGGCCCTGTGCAGGAAGAAGGGCCTGCTCTTTCCTCTCAGAGACACATGAGGGACGCCTAAATCTAATAAGTTAATCTAGACTCCTAGAAACAAGATTAAATTTTCAAATAAAGGCAAGCTCTGACAGCTAAGGCATAAATCTTTTATTTAAAATAGAGACTAAGCCCATTCAAATGCAATCAGCGATGACAGATGCAGATAGAAACGAGCTCTGATGGGATAGATACGGCGTGGATTTGCTCACTTTGGTGACACATCACAAAGGGTGACCTTAAGGGCAGCCTGCAAGTGTCAGCAAACAGCAGGGTCTTCGCGTCCATTTCCATGTAGTTTCTTGGCCTGAGGTGGTCCCGGGGAGCTGCTCTGTCCAGCCCGGGAGGTCATGGTTCCATTGCCACCACCCTTGCTGCACAGAGAGCAGAGAAGAGGCTCCCGAGTGTTTGCAGCTATCTGCACAGCAGTAAGAAAAAGGGGTGACTGGGGTGCTTCCAGGAGCTCATCAGGAGTGGTGAGGCAAGGGGAGAGTGTGAACAGGCAGTTGGAGCATCTTCTGGAGCTGCCAGAGCAAAGGGTCAAGCTGTGGGCCCCAGACAAAGAGATGTTCTGCCTGGGCCCCTCACGGACACCTCTAGTGCTGGATACTGTTGCCCACACCGTCTCATTCTGTCTGCATGTCCAGCCTTTTATAGATGATCGCCTGAGGCTCAGAGGGGCCAAACTCACACCCAAGTCACGCGACCAGTCGGCAATGCAGCCTGAGAACCCCCAAGGCATGGACTCCAGCCTCCTCCTTCCAACACCCAGAAGTCAGGGTCTTCGTGAACAGGCAGACCCCTCATTTGTTTCATGGATAATTTTGGCAAAGACCAGAGAATGATTTTTCCCAAAGATTGCCTGCCTTTCAAAGCTTCCTAGATGCTTGCTGTCAGACGTCTTCACAGCAGCACAGACTCAGTCAGCCCCTTAAAATGCATCCTTTGTGGACACAAGGACTTCCAAATGGATATTCCCCAAGTCCAGGTTTGCGGAAACGTTGGAGAGGATGCTACAAACAAGCTCCCACACCTCCCAGCCCCACAGTGCTAGTGTAAAGTTTGTCTGGGGGAACACTGTCTATTATGAGCTTTCTTGGAATATCCCAAAGCATATTCGAAGATTAAAGGTTCTGACAAGTCCTGTAGAAAAAGAGCCAGTCTCCCACTGTCTGGTCCAGCATTTCCTCACTCATTCAAACAAAAAATTTGTTTCTGTTTCTCACTGAACCCAATAGCATATCAACCCACATTCCAAAGAGCCCACTTTTGGAACCATTGATATTCCAACTTGGCCACTGTTATCTACCCCCTGGGGAATCTAATGATGAACAGTTCTAGTGTGTGATAATTTCCTTTGAATTTGTCCATGGAGGATGCAAGATGCCCAGCTGGAGAATCCAGAAACAAGCACGTATGGAATACAAGCCAGTCCAGGAGGCCATATATGTTACAGCTTGGTCCTTAGTTTATTCTCACTCTTGGGTTCTCAGTTGGGGCTAATCATTGCAACTGTGACAACTTCTCACTTTGTAAAAGAGGGAGAAAGTGCTCTGCATTAACCCAAACCCAATCCCTCATCTTCCTGCTACCCAATCATTTTCCCTCTTCTGGCTCCATGTGGATAGTCATAGGGAACTTAGAAACCATTTTTGGAAGTTGGCAAAGCCACAGGGAGGAAAGATCTGAGAACCAGATCCATCCTTGGGGGGCAGACTTCATGGCAATCAGAAATCTCTGTTTGGGACTTTCCACAAGTGTGAAATAAACACTGTTTTGTTAAGGCACTGGGGTTTAGGAATTGCTCTGTACTAATTGCCCCTCAACGGTGAAGTGTTATGGACTTCAGATTATTTTTCCACTCACTGGTTTGTTCATCTATGCTCTACAAAAACTCTGGGTGGCAGTCTTGGTATGGTATTTCACAGAAGACAATGAATGTCCTAGCTTAATGGTTGGCGGGAGAATAGAAAATGTTTCTAAGAACAGTTTGATATGGATGTATAGAGATGCTTCTATGTGCTCGTTCAGGCATTTCTGCAATTAGAGCTACTTCCTACGACTCAGCACCCAGGACCCACCCTTTCTGCCCCCACCCGCTTCTCTGCAGACGCCCAGGGCTCTGCCTCTGTCCACGGTGCTGAACCCAGCATTCTACAGAATGGAGCGGTAGGGTGAGCTTCAACATTAGACAGAGCTGTGTTACCACCCTTAGAAGAATTCTTAACCTTCCCAAGTGTTAATTTTATTATTTTTAAAATGGGAAAAGTATATTTTCCCATATGATTTTTGTGAAGATTAAATAATGTGGAGAAAATACGGTGTGTTTTTTCATCCTTTTTTTTTTTTGATATTGAAATTTCTCCATCTCCTCCCTACCAGAAGTAGAGGTGAACTGGAGATGATTTCACACTTATGTGTAATACTGACTCCAAGGGCAAGATCCATCAGTCACTGAGGTCTGAGTGAATTCAAAGAGAAGAAAAAAAGCAGACTCTGGAGTGACTGACTATGAGATCATGATTCTAGTTTCTGTTAGATACACAATAGTCTTTGTTTTAGTTTGAAGCTTGAGGAAAAGACGTTTATGTCCCTCTCCTTTTCCACCTGTACAATGTGTGGTGAGGGTGGCAGCTCCCTGGTTTCCCAACCCATATGACAAGGACACCTTTTGGTATTCTCACCGCTCATCGAAGGCCATCGTTGTAAATATTTTGTCAACTAAACACACGGCACTTATTAAGGAATAACAAATTCATTTCCTCAATTTTATTAATAACAGACATTTAGAAGTGACTGTGCAATAAAAACAGTATTAAGCTTCCCAGTTTAATGAGGTGGCTCATGCTTTAGTTAGTCTGTGTGGCCTCATTATCGGCTAATGTGTGGATTCCCTTAGGTTTTCTGAATTTTTGCCAAGAATTCACAGAACCCAGAGCTACTTCTGTGGGCTCTGAGTGGAGGTCCTGTCAGTGGGTTATCAGGTGCCTTCATCTCCACCCTGACTCGACCCCTGAGGTCCAAAGAGGGTGCAGTAGGGCGGCCCCAGGGCAAGGACGAGAGCCTGTTTGCCTGAGGCCGGAGCTCAGACATCCTGTGCTGCTCGGGTTAGTACAGCTGAGAGACAGCTCAGGAAGGTGTAGTTCTTGCCACCCTTCACAGTGCATCAGAGAGAGCGAAGAGAGCAAGAGAGCAAGAGAGTGACACAGAAACAGACACAGAGAGACACAGAGTCAGGAAGCACCTGCAAGGCTGTTTTATTAGTGTAAAACAGCTCTGCCAAGGGAAATAGCCACTCGGTCTCCTTTCTGCCAACACTCTCTCCCTGCTTCAGAGGGCATGGGAAGCTAGTCTGACATCAGAAGGATGCTTAGTGGGTGCAGGACTAGCAAGGGAGTTCCTTGTGTAGTTTGATGACATTGTCTTCATGGTGGTGGCTGCAGGCCTGCGACCCCACAGGTTTTAAACAGGCCTTTTCAGGAATAAGATCCACCTGGTCCACACAGCACTGGGCAGTCCACCAGTGCTATGGCTGTGGGCTCTGCTTCTCCAAACATGGGCCTGCTTGTAGGTGACTCACCAGATACACAAGGCTGCTACACTTAAGATTTGGGGTTCAGTGGCAGCTGAGTTTGTTCCCTGAGGATGGTGGAAAATGGGTGAGGCCCGGAGCACCGATACAGGGGTGTAACCCCTTCCTTGAGCTGCTGCCTCCCTTGGTCACGGCTTCTGGGCTGGGTTCAGCCTTAAGGGTGCCACCCCCATGTGAGTGACACCCAGTCTGAAGTCCTTATGAGTCGAGAGTCCACTTGCACGACCCAAGCCCCCTGCTGCCTATTCAAGCTGCCTTGCCCTTGAACTCTGGAATCCTCCTTGCCCATCCTGTCCAGAAAGCATGGCAGGGACTCGGGAAGCCCAGCAGGAGGAGCCAGCCCCACCCTGCAGGGGTGGGAGTGGAGGATTTATGCTCCTCAAGTCTCTCCTCAGCCTTTCCCCTGGCTGGTGAGCTAGGGAGGTGAAGAGCATGTCTGACCTTTTCAGTTACTTCTCCCCACTCATCACTGAAGCTGCTACAGAGAAACCAACTTCTTTCGTGTTTTCAACTGCCAAAAAGCACGAGGGGGCTGCTGCTGACTGGACGTGAGGTTTGTTAAGAAGACTGAGACCTCACCTTCCCTGCAGCATGACGGCTGCCACAGTCCAAGTGAGATCCCTCTGGGCCCAGCACTGACCTCCCCCACCCCCAAAGACTGGAAACTGACAGGGCTCGCTGCGGTCCATGGCAGCCGGTTCATCCTAAATCTGCTCCCAACGCCCCCTCCCCTTCTCTATTCTCATCAATCCCTGCCCAGTCTTCCTGGGCAACTCCCTGCACCCCTAGCTCACACTGCTGCCCCCAAGGCAGGTGCATGTCCCTCCGCCTCTGGGGTCATTGTCCTCATAACCTCTCACCCACCTTCACCGCCTGAAGCCACCCCTGCTCCAGCCTGGCATGGGTCTCCCTCTGAGTTGAGCATCGCCCTGTTGCCTCCGACACTGTGGTCCCCTGTCCTGACAACCTCGAGATGGATTTATTTGCAGACTTTCGTCATTGAAAAACCACCAGGTGCCATGAGTCTTATTTTGGGAAGCTTAGAACCCTCCTCATCCTCTTTTGGCATTGCTGGGTACAACTCTGGGGTCTACCCAGATGATCTGCTGAGGCACAGATGTTAATTTATCCAAGTGGGAGCATGTCAACACCACCCCGAAATAAAGGTGCTGGCTTGAGAATAAAACCCAAACTCGTCCTGACGCAGGCCCCCACCTCTCCCATCACCACTAAGCCCCAGGCTTCAGCTCTGATGCTCAGGAGCCCATGCCGGCCCCTCTGCGCTCCCTTTGGCTGGAGAGCACCCTTTCCTGCCGCCCCACCCCCCACCCATGAATTGGGTGCCGCTGAGCACTCCTGGCCTCTTCCCACAGCCTCTCTCTTGGAGCATGCTTTTCTGGCTGCACTTAACCAATTCCAGAAACCATCCTTTTATTAGTTTCACTTCACCGCTGGGACAGAAGCGTCCCACGAACTGGGATATTGCTCTTCTTGCTGGTTACTTTATTCTTGGAGCCCAAGGAGAGCTGGGCACACTGGAAGTCCCCACATCACAATTTCTGGATGATTAAAGTGAGTGGTGACATGCAAAGCACTTATATGTGGATGTCTCTCTTCCCTCTCGCAACCCAGGTCTGAGCACCGAGTATCTTGTCTTTTGCAGGGAACGAATGTGAATGAACCCGTGTGAATGAAATGAATGGAAGGGGTGGCCGTCACCCACTTGAGTATCCAGTGGACAGACCAAGTCGTGTTTTTTCTCTGACTCCCTGTATCTTGAAGCACAGCTGCATGAAGCGCCTGTTGAAGTGAACAGAATCTCTTGAAAGTGTCGTGCTGATAACTGCACTGAACGAAGAAGGGTCTGTCTGGTCCAGCGACTGTGACTTGTTGGGTAAGTTAACACCTGGACTTCTCATTCTCAGTTCTGGGTTCCTGATCATGTGGGTTCAAAGGCCGTACCTCACAAAGCAGACGTGTTGATGGAAAATGAAGAGAATCTGCCTGAGATACCATGTCAGAGGACTGGCACCATATCCTTGTGACACTTGAAAATTGCAAATTTGTAAGTTTCTTCTCACTTGTCAACTGTCAAGGCCTCTGCGCAGGTGGAGTCCAGGCCTCGCCTCCCAGGCGGGCTTTCCTACTACCGTAGAGCCAGCCGGCAGGTATCTTCCTGCTTCTTCTGGACACAAGGGTCCTAGGCAGTGGAGTTTCGATGTTTTATTGTGACTCTTCAGTTATAAGTGATTTAAAAGAGAGAATATATTAACTCAAGCACAAAAAAAACTATTGAGTAGAAGCTGTTTCAGGCATGGCTGGACCCAGGGTCTCTGTTTGCTTCTGTTCAGTTCTACATGCAGTCTCTCCCCATGACAATTTTTGGGAGCAAGTTGACCCCTAAAGCCTCAGAATCATCCACATAATATCATTGTCCAAACATTCTGCTCACCTCAGTCTAGCAACTCACATTTCTCTTCTCCTTTAATAAACCTGGCATTGGGCTTAGGATATCCGCTGTATTCGAAGTGCCTGGAAAATCCCAGCTCCTCCCTGTATATCTCATTCCCTTTCCCTCATAAAGTTGTTCTCAAATTTACTTTCTCAGTGAGGTTGAGCTTCACCATCTTATTTAAAATTAGAATACATCTCCCCAGTATTCCCGCCCTTATTTTCTTCACTTTCCCTACCTTATAGCAATTGTCTTCTAATTGTCTCTATGTGGAACTGATTTATCTCTGTTGCCCTCCAGCCCACCAGAATAACTGGTTTTTGTTTTTTTTTTTCACCAAAATACCCTCGGAACCCAGAGCCTCCCTGGTGGTTCAGGGGTCAAGTCCAACACTATTCAAGTTGTGACTAGCCACTGCAGCATGAGTCCAGTTGCTAGCCAAGGAGCTGACCCACATGGCACAGCAGACCTCTTCTGTCTCAGCAGCTGCTCCCCTCAGCAGTGTTTCAGTAGATCCGGCTGCTCTGCTCCCCACTCTGCTCTGTCTCTGGTGACTCCTCTCACGCCCCCCCCACCCCTCTGGCCTGCATTCCAGTTTTTGTATGCATAAATATAAAGAAATCTCTCAAAACATCCCAAGAGCCCAGAAGAATCATGCCACAGAAGAGTAGGTAATGTTGGTGGGTGAAGAAATGATGCAGAAAGGAACTAATTCAATATCTAGACACCAGAAATACAGGGAGCAAAATAAATAAAAGTCTCTTGCTCCACTGGAACTTGCTGTCTGGTAGGGAAGACAGATGACAAATGTGGCTTCCGCGAGGCCTGGCGCACATGCCTATGGGTGTCCACCAGGCCTGAGCGGGTCCCACAGCGGGCGCCCAGTCAAGACTCAGCCGATGGCTGTCCTGTGCCAGCACCAGCAAGGACAGTGGCAGCCTCACCGCTTCTGCTGTTTTAATTTTCTTCTTTCTGAAAGCAGGGGAGCACAAGTTCGCTGCTAATGACAGTAGTAAAGCTTCCAGATTTGTTTACAGGTTGTGTTTGCTTTTATTTTCATTCCTTTCTAGATTCAATGCAGGCGTGGGCAGCCCCCTGCCAGTCCATGTTCCCCTGACATTTCCCACTCACATAATATAAATGAGGAAACATGCAGACGGGCTGGGAGCTGCTGGTGTGGAACCTTCTCCTGGACCCCGCCGTGGCATGGAGAAGCCACCCAGGCCAGCAAGCGGGTATTGACTTGCACTGGCGTTAATGTCTTTCCATAGCATTTTATCAACACTGCCTGGGGGGAACATCCATCTTCCTCTTGACTTCAAATAGAAGATATTTTCAGGTGGGTGTTCATCTACAGAGTACGGACCTCTGCATACGAATATAGATATGTAATCAATATTTCATCATCAAATTAAGATCTGGCTTTCAATGTTTTGCAAAAGGAGCCTCAAGATGAATAATGATGTGCAATAATAATTTTGAAATGCAAGAGTATTTTTTGCCACTTTAATAAGAGTTGGGGGCTCCCCTTTGACCATCCTGAGCAGGCAGCAGGAAAAGCTCCCTCTGGCCCTGAAGTGGTGGAAGGGTTTGCAGACCAGAAGGAGGCCTGGGCTTTGCTGCTGTTGACAACTGTGGGCACCCCTGGGCTGTTCAATTATCTGCTTATGGCCTGCCTTGCTGGTGCCTCCTGCAGACACTCTTGACTCTGTTGACCCCCCCCGGGAAACCTTCACTCCAGCTGCACTAAACTTTGGCCACCATGGGTCAGCAGGCACCAACCCCCTTCCCCCCCAGAACTACTTTAACTGTCAGGGTTGCAAGCGGGAAGGAGCTGGGTGTTCCTGGCCCCTCATCCAGCCCTTCGCCAGAGACAGAAGAGGGGAGTTATGAAAGCCCAGGTCCCTTTCTTCGGGGGGACGACTCCAATCCAGAGTTCTGTGGGGCATCCAGGAGAAGTTGCCACCCCTGGATCTGTGGAACATCTCTTCACTGATCTCCCCGACAGCCTTTGTGTAAAACATTTGCACACGGAGCCTGTGTCCAGATCTGCTGTGGGAAGTGCGACTGAAGACAAACCATCTGCTCCGCATGTATTTATCGAGGACGCACTCTGTGGGAGGCACGTGCCAAGAGTGGGAGGGGTGAGGGGGCAAGTTGTGGCCCAAGTCTCTGTGCCAATTTTGGTGCTTTGGGCTAGAAGAGAGAAACTGATAACTTGTTGTCTCCCATGGACAGGGTGCCAGAAGTACAGGTCTGGCTGACGGGCAGCACCGTGCCCAGGACCCTTCACCGCTCTGCTCAGCTCCACCTTTAGCTGCACCCTCAAGGGGCTGCAGCGGTTCCGCCATCACGTCTGGCCGGGACAATGCCCGGGACAACGCCCAGAGGAAGAACAGACTAGCTCCACCCGTGGCTTGCTCTATAAAGCAAAGTTTCTTTCCTGAGAGTCCTGAGACGACCTCTGCCCCCTGACCTGAGACGGGTCACCTACTCCTTCCCAAGTCATTGGTCACTAGCACAGTGACCCTCAGACAGTGGGACCCGGGGCTCAGAGTAGTTTCTCCTGAGGCTCAGGGGGTTTGAGGGTGTGGATGGCTGAATGCACTCGGGACTCGGTTAAGAGGAAAGGGGGGTCGATGCAGGGCGGCGGTGTTCCCTGCTTTCTCTGTCACTCTGCCCTCTGGCTTCCTCTGTCCCTTCCCTCTGGCCAACCCCTGGTCAGCGTGGGTGACTGGGCATGAGGTGCACATGCCACAAGCGTGCTAATGGCCACCAGGAGGTCGATGCCAGATGAGATAAATGAACCTGTGCAGCTTGGGGGCAGACAGGAGGGGAAAGCTAGGTGGGTTTCCCATCTCCCCCAGGGGGCTGGAGTCCTGTGACAGGCAGCAGCAGCAGGGCGCCCTCCTCTGGATAAAGCCTCCTTTCTCCTGGGGCATGGAACTGCTTGAGTTAGAAAGAAGCCGACTTGGAGCCTGGCTGGCGGGACTGGCTGCATGCCTCAGGGGTGCTTCCCTCCTCTCCTTTCTCTAGAGATCCGCGAGGATTCAGCCATTGCAAATGTTGTTGAACGGTGACATGTGAACATACCGGGGATGCACGTAGGTCAAGAACTGGCCTCATGGGAGCGTTTATGGGGCTCAGGGCTGGGTCCCACAGCCCAGGTTTGAAGCACGAATGTGCAGAAACAGGCCTCTGGGGGGCGCAGTATTGCAGGCAGAGGCGGGGGGGGGGGGGGGGGCGGATTCAGGGACCCTGAGGGGCTGCGCATATCCGAGCACAGCAGGACTGTATGGCCCCATCTTGGGGTGGGGTGGGGAGCAGGGCATGAGAGGAGGCAGCGAGGTCGCGTGGGCAGGGTCTGCGCAGACCATAGCAAGGGCTGGTGTTTCACTGGCGAGTTATGGAAATGGTGGCCGCTCCGGGCAGGGAGGAGCGGCTGCCTTTTCCTGGCAAGAGTGGAGTTGGCTAGGACTGGTGCTAAGGGGTGGTGCAGGAGAGGAAGAGCCAGGGTGGCTGGGGGTTGGAGGTCCTGTCCCGCCTGGGCTTCCTGGACGCTTGTCTTCACCAGCATACTAAGGAGTATAAAGCAGGTTCTCTCCATCGGGGGACACAATCCCAGGATGTGCCTAGGGAAGCTTCCTTTCATCTAGGCCCAGGGAGTGAGGGGGTGAATCGAGCCTAACGCAGTTAGGAAACGCTCTACAATCAATCACGCGAGCTTAAATTAAATGTCCACATGTGTTGCCCGCATTTCCCCTCATCATCACAGGCTGAGGCAGGTAACCAGGATGGCTGCAGTGTTACTGTGCGAAGCTGGAGAAAGGATCCTGATTGTTTTTGGTGGATAAGGAGATTGCAGGGGACAAATAAGGGAAGTGTTTTAGAGGCATATGTTCTAGAAAAGCTAACAGCCTGGTCCCCAATGGCTAAAATGTCATTAAAAAAAAGTGAAACCTAGAGTTGAAAGGCTGCCTTTGGATCTTGGCTGTGCTACTTACTGGCTGTGTGAGCTTGGGTGGGTCCCTTGTCCTCTCTGATCTTATTTTCCTCACAGTTATGCTGGGGATGGTAACAGTTGCTTAAGAGGTGGGCATGGTAACAGTTGCTTAAGATGTGGTGAAAGTGCTCTGCCAGCTGCAGAACACTATCAAATGTGAGGGCTTATCAAGAAAAGGTCTGTTTTTAAATTTTTGCATAGAAGAACTGGGGTGTGGGCCAGAGATGTAGGGGATAAGAGGTTTAACCAGAGACAGAGTGGGTTACTGAACCAGTAGAACAGGTGGGTTACTGAAATACACTGCTGAGGGGAGCAGTGGGCCAGACAGGAGAGGCCTGCTGCACCATGTGGGTCACCTCCCTGGCTGGGGATCAAACTCAGGGCTTGGTGGTGACAGTGCTAAAAGTTAACCCCTAGGCCACCAGGGAGAACCAAGATATCTTGCTTAAAGATAGATTTAAGCAAGAAAAAAAAAAAAGAACCTAACTGGATGATTTATTGAATTTGTGTTGATTTTGGGGTGTAGAGGAGGAGAATGTCTTATCCTTAGGTGATGCATGCCAGTGTGCTTAGGAATCACATGTCAAAATGTCTAATCCATTCAAGTGGCTCAGCAACACCCAAACTTGTACACATCAGTGAATTATCTGTTTATCTGTTTATATTGTATCTGTATATTTAGATCCATTTAAATCTCTTTTAAAGAAAGCTGACAAGACATTAACCATGAAGAATCAAGCTTAAGAATCTGAGGTGTTACTAAGTTACTGCTTTTAACTTTCCAATAGGTGTAGAAACTTAAAAAAAAAAAAAAAAGGAAAACATCTAGTCTAAGTGGACTGTGGGCTCATACAGGGAAGGTCAAACAGTAGCTCACAGGGCCAGAAGGGTGGTATTGACCTTGGCTTTCAGTCACTGCCTCGGTCTAGCAGACTTGAAGTGAAGGTCAGGATGCCCCCATTTCCTTCCTTTTCTCCTGGTACCTCCCACAGGCTGAACCCCACTGGAGGCCAGTGAGCAAAGCTCAGCCATGAAATCTGCAGATGTGCCCCTCCGGGGCCTGGGGGAGCAGGGCAGCCGGGGGCAGCCGGTGGGCCTGCAGAGTGCTGGAGAACGCAGCACCCTCCTTCTGCTGGATGCGGGCAGGAGCTAAGCCGGCAGAAGAAGAGGAAAGTGATGTCATTTGAGCAATGCTGCCCGCCCCCTCCTCCTGACCCCGTAACTGGAGTCTGGGCCTGGACCTGGGAAATATTCTCCTTTGTGACCGGAGAACACCGCAGGAGAAGCCTGTGCCTCCCTGTCTAAGCCGGGAGTTACCTCGCGAGGATGCAGAGCGCAGGGCTCCGCAGTACCACAGCGGCCGGCCCCAGGCAGCTCGGAGGAGCGAGGCCAGGAGGCGGGCGGAGGCCTTGTAGGCCTTGATCACTCCGCGCTGGCTCCCAGCGCGGCCGTGCGCCAATAGCAGGTGTGGGACAGCAGCAGGGCGGCTGGCACCGGTTACCTGGAGGTGTGGCAGGTCCTGTGGGCCTCCTCCACTTCAGATGCCAGTTACAGGCCAGGCTGTCACTATGCGTCTCTGGAGGGTCCAAGGACCTCCTCCTTGGGTGACTCCCGGAACTCAAAAAGTTATTTACTAGACTACGAATGTGTGGGAAAAGGGGCAGCCAGATGGAAGAGATGCAATAGGGTGAGGTATGTGGGAAGGCACAGGGCTTCCAGAACCTTCCAGGCTTCCACTCTCTCCCGGTCTCCATGAGTTCACCAAGCCTGAGCGTTCTGCACCCACCTCCTCTTGGGTTTTATTGGCCTTATTACCGAGGCCTTGACGGTGTCGCTGGCCCCCATGGTGGGCACAGCTGCGGGGGCCCCTCCCAGGGAGGTCGGGGAAAGGCTGGAAGTCCCAACCCTCTAACTATGTGGTTCTCTTGGTCACCAGCCCCATCCTGAGGTGGGGTCCCAAAGGGGCCACATTCACTTAATAAGTCACCTCCAGGAGTCAGCTCTGCAGGGAATTCCAAGAATGGGGGGCTCCGTGTGGAAATGGGCCGGACGTCTCCTTCCTGTAAATGACAGCACCACACGTCACCGCGAGCCGCTGGGTGCCGGCTGACCCATGGCCTCCCTGGCGTGAAGAGCGGCTGCTTGCGAGCGCTGTCAGGGGAGGGCCTGCCTGCTGTGCCCAGGCCCAGTCCGTGGCCTGCATCTGCCACCATGAGCCACGCTCCTCCCTCCCTCCCATCTACATTAGCCACTGTGAGGCAACAAACCCAAACCCCGGTGAAAATGAAGAAAGGGGCGGGACAGAAGCGAAAGGCACAGAGAGAAAGCCCGAGTTAGCTGAGGGAGATGCTTTCCGGCTGCTGGGCGACCGGGCCGGAGGGGTGTGAGACCCACACCTGGGAGGGGGGAACCTGTGCCCTGCTTACCTGTGGGGTTGTAAACTGTCAACCTGTCAAACAACTGGCAGAAGGGAAGGAAGGGAGAAGGGCGGAGGGAGGAAAGAATGCACTCTTGGGTTTGTCCACAGAACAAGGGCCCTAAATTCTTGGCTGCAAACTCCAGAGCCCCTCCCCTTCCTTTCCCCTATCTCCCCCCCCCCCATTCTCTACCCCTTCCTGGCCTCCCTCTGCTGCCTGCTGCCAGCTTCTCCTGTGTCCTGAGGGGATGCTCCTGGGGCCTGGGGCCACACTCCTCTTCCTTGGAGTCCAGCTGGCCGAGGCCTCCACCTGAGAGCGCACAGGCCTGCACTCAGTGCCCCTGGGCCGTGCCCCTGGGCCTCCATGGTGCCTCTGGGGTTGGCCTCTGCTGCACCCTTGTTTGATGTCTTCCCCTTTCATCTGCTCCGCGCTCTCCCATTAGCCCTGGGAAGTCTTAGGAGGAGGAGTGAACTAACACAGCAGGCTTGTGGGCCACAAAAGGCACTGCGGGTTTCCCACACGAGAACCCTGGGTGGCTGGTGTCCAGCCGCCCTTGACCCCATGTCAATCCACTCCAGCCAGGTGCCCGCTCTCCTGGAAGGCTTTAGAGCCCGGCCTCTGGCTCTCTCGTGTTTACTTCATTTGTAAGTGTTTTTTCTCTCCAGAATCTCTTTAACTGGAGGAGGGAGCAGTACTTGAGCATCTGCCTGAGCCTGAGGCCTGGGGGTCTGGGGGTTTTGGAGGGTCTGAGGGACTGGGGGGATATTGGGGGCCAGGAGTGTCTTGGGGGCCTGGAGGGTCTGTGGGGATCTGGGGGACCATGAGTGTCTGGGCGACCTGGGGTGTCTGGAGGCTCTGGGCGGTTGGGGGGCCTGGGCTCGCTGTGCTACTCGGTGCTGTCTTCAAGCGGCAGCCAGGAAGTCCCAGAGGGAAGGAGACATTTGCCCATGCAGACTTAATGTTGTGTTTCCCTCTAGTTTCTCCCTTCACAGAGAGTCCTTGCCCTTCACTGAACGCCAAACCTTGAGCTTGGAGTGCGCGTCTCCGTCCCCTCCGTGGTTACCATTTCAGTCATGGATCTGAGACGACGCTGGTGGGTGCATGAGTCACCTGGAGGTCTTGCAAACAAGGCCCACACCAGCAGGGCCCCCAGAACTCTGGGGCTCCAGGACTGTGTCCCAAGCACAGCAGGAGACCAACTGCAGTTGGGGTTGACAGTGGCTGCTTCACAGAAAGGGGTTTGTCCTGGGGGAACCATCCATCAAGGATAGGTCTCCTCGGGGCTGGTCCCTGCTTCTGGGGTGAGAGGCTGCGCTCAGGAACCACCCCTTCTATTGTGTAAAATATCACTTTCCTTAAATATTCAGGTATGTTGCTTCTCTGAAACTGGGAGCGTTTCTTACCCACCCACTGCAGGTGACTGAAGAATCCAGCGACTCAGTGCCCAGGATTCGCACGGTGGTGGGGAGCGGTCTCCCGGGGCAGGGCAGAGAGGGGAGAGGCCGAGGGACCCTGCCCACTCCTGCTCACCTCTCGCCGACTGGGGTATGTGCACCACCTATTGGATTGTAAACACTTCTTAAAAACAAAAAAATCAGTTTATCACTAGACAAAAGACAGGAATAAATTAGCAAGGCACTCAGACACGCCACTCGGAACACGAGTGTACCCTACAGAACCATTCTCACTTTTCTGTTCTTTTCACCTACATTCAAGAAGGAAAAAGCAACGCTTGATCTTCAACTGAATAACATAAAGCTCAATTAATTACCCAGCAAGATTTGCTTTTTCCCAGTGTAAACACCTTGCTGCCCACTATCAAAGGCACAGGCAGGTGGGGGTGGGGGTGGATCTCAGCTGCCTTCACATGGTGCTTCAGGAAATTCTCACCTAGCACAGACATCTCGGAGGACGCCGTGATGCCTCCCTTTCCACGGCTCCCCTGTGGATTCTTCTATCTCCCTTCTCTCATGTTTGCTAGTTAGAAAAGACACTCTATTTTAAATAAAATTCTTTATTTGATGCGGTATATAAGTCCAGTTCCCTGCTTAGGTAGAGAAATGAAGTCATTTGTTTGGCCTCATAGAAGAAAAATACTCATTGAATGAATAGTATGTGCTGCTTTGTATCAGTCCTTCTGGGGAAGGGGATGACAAATAGATGCGACCTTTACCTACTGCACACTGCCAGGTCATCCGGTCCCTGGATCCCTTAAAACATTCTTTCTGAGATGTGGTTATGGATTGAGGGAAATATCGCCATCTCCCAGCGCACTCGCACCAGCCCTGTCACCACTGGGTCCTGCTGCGTGTGGTTTGCTCTGCCGTGTCTGCCCTCCCGCTGGGCTGGCAGGCTCAGCTCTGCCGCCCTCGAGCAGCACTGGGGCTTAAAACACATATAGAACGCGGGCTCAGCGATCCCGACTCAATTGTCCTGGGAGCAGATGCGCAGTGGACGGAGCCCCGCCGAGTCCAGTGAGCAGGGGGGCTTTGGAACCATGGCCACTGAGCAAAATGCCTCCTCCACACACCGCCCAGTACCTGCCGCGGAGGCTGGGACGTGGTTGCCACTCAGTCTGCTCGGCCCACGCCCTGCAGTGAACCTGGCATCCTGGCACCACCACTTTCTGCTGAGGTGGTACATGGAGGATGGGCTCTCGGCTCGTGGGTTCCAAAGTCACAGGGTCGCTCTAATATTCACGGGCCGCTGTTCTTGCTGGGCTCACAGTTCATCACGTGTGAACATTCCAAGACAATAGTAGTGCTTAGGCTGTACAAGTGAGCGTATGGGAAAGAAGGGATCTAAAATGCAGAGGGGTAGCTCCTAGACCCATGGAGCAAATGGCACAGAGGTCATGCCACCTAACGACTTGCATTTGCCCCAAACTGTAGCGAGTGCTGCTCAGAATAAACACCCTTTTCTTCCATGTGGTGTTCAGGCAAAATTTAAAAATAGCTACCTGAATACAAAAGCAGAAGCCAAAGTGTCCACTTTCAGCCTTATTCTGTCTGGTTAATGGAATGACTGGCTGTGATGGAGTCACTTGTTTCTTCTCTCTTCTCGGCCTTTGGGTCGCTTCTCCATGCCAGGCACCGTTCTGAGCACTGGGCTACAGAGGTGAACTCACATGACATCTGCCTGGACCCACGGAGCTTATATTCAAATGCGGGAATGGGGTGGAGGGGCCTGGGGGGCAAGCAAGCAGACAGTCCTCGATCCAGATAGCAGACAGTGACGCGAGCTGTGTGCAAACAGCAGGAGGACCTGAGGGACCAGGGAGGAACTCTGGCCCTGGTAGTCAGGGAGGGCTTCTCTGAGGAGGTGACCTGGGAACTGAGGTGTGAGTTTCTGAGGGCAGACCGTGCTGGTGGAGAGATGGCAAATAGGTGTGCCCAGGGCCAGGGGGGAGCTCTTAACACCGGCTACACAAAGACCCAGAACGTCGCTTAGCCGGTAAGAAAGGGCGGTGTGAGGTGTGCGGCAGGGCGTCGTGGGCCCTGGAGAGGTATTTGGATGGAGGAAGTCAGTACAGTGAATAATACCACCAGTTTTCACTTTAACAGGATTGCTACCTCAGGAGAGGTCTGTAGTAGGAAGATGAATAGAGTGAATTTTCTAGCACTGGGGAAACCATTCCATTGGGTCAAGATGATCCCAATAATTAACAAGAATTTTCTTTTCTGCTTGAGCCTTGGACCAGGAGTTGGGGTTAGGAGCCAACTCACAAATAAGCCCCCTCCCCCCCCATAGAAGCCACATAGCCTGTCTCCCCTCTTCATTAAACTGCTATTCAAATGCCACTTCCTCAGAGAGGTGGGCCTCACCACAGTCGGCTATGCTGTTTCTGTGGGTTCCTTGGGCACCTGCCCTCACCCTAAGGGGCGTCCTCGCGGTTGAAGGCTTCAGAGCCCCGGCACATGTGCTCACATGCCATGTGCTCAAGAGCCACGTGTAGGATGAGTTTGCTGGCGTAAATGCCACTGGGTTTTGCTGCCTTTATCTGGGCACAAGGCTCTTCTGGGAGCCCTGGAATCCCTGGGCTTCCTTCTCCCAAGCACATTCGTGTCCCTTCTAATCCTTCTGCCTTAATCACTTTAAATGTACTGACAAGCACAATTGACCAATTAATAGCGCTTATGCTCTTGTTCCATCATTTGTAATCCACGATGCTCTTTCTATTTGCAACGGCCTTTCAATTTTTCATGACTCAAAATGGAGGACATACATAATGAATACAAATAGTGAATTGATTAAATGTAATGCACATTCTACTGCTTGCTGAGTTTATGCCTGTTATTAATGACAGAAATCCAGCAAATTCTCATGAAAACACCGATGACATACAACCTTTACAGCAAGATGTTGGAGCACTAGGGGTCCTAAATTTTCCTAATTACTGAGCAACAGCAGACATTAATTTCCCAGACGGCAACCTTTGTAAATAAGAACATCAGCCCGGCTGCTTTGTCCGAGTTCTTTTTGCTGAGCACGAAACCCGTCATGCAACCCATTTTTACTTCACTAGACTATTTGTGTTGCGTTTCAAAAAAAAGATACACTTGAGAGATTGCCTTATGAGCAAAGTATAAAGGATGCCACTTGTACAAAATCAAATTTATTGTCTACCCAGGGATTGCGTGTTTTTTGGAATGCTAATATACTGTGATACAGATTTCACATGGCTTCGGCTGGTGTACTGAGCATCAAAGCATCACAGAGGTGATAAAGCAAAACAAGAAAGGAGACAGAGACAGAGGCCTGAAATGGAGACCGTGAAAAAGGAGGTGCTTTCAGGAGATCTTCCCGACTGGCGAAATGTAGGTGCTTAGCCTTGGATAGCAAACCTTTGGATGGCAGGTTTGCAGTGAGAAGCCGTATGAACTAATCTTTCCTCCTATTAACTAGAAAAACCTTCTGGGAGCCAGATGCTTTTTTGGGTATGAGGGTTGGTTTGCTGTGGCTGGTACTAGAAAAATAGTGAAGTGCGTGTCACATAGATGTACGAAGAGGGATGGGTGTCAGGGGCCACTTGGAGAGGCCCAATCGTACTTAGAAGCCAGCGCCTACAGCTTGCTGGACACCCACGGTCCAAGCGCCGTCAGAGGTCTCCCTCCCCCAGGGCAGACTGGCTGCCTCGCAGAAGGAAGCTGAAGGAGAGAATGGGCAGCTGAGGTCCGTGCACGCTTTCTCATCAGTCTACACTGACTGAGCTGGGTAGGATTCCTGGACCTGGCAAGCAGTGCTCTGTCAAGTGTGCCCTGCCCATCTGGGGGCTGTGGCAATTCTGGCAAAACCCGGCCCAGGCTCAGCAGGCTGCATTCAAAGTACGCCCACCACTGTAGGCTGCAAAGCCCATGGGGGAACTGGAGCCGAGAATTTGAGAGTCAAGTGGTTTATGGTGAGGCAAAGGGAGCCTGGAAGGGGATTTAGAAGTGAGACAGACAATGGTGGGGGCATTAAATCAGCCTCTAAGGGGGTGATAGGTTCAATCTCAGAGGGGAGTGCTAGAAAAATGGCAAAATGCATGCTTTAGAATTATTTCAGTCAAAAGGGGCAAGGGAGCTGAGGTATTTATACCCCAACACCCAGCCTGGACGAAGGATGCCCGCAGAGAGATGTTACTTCCTTTGCACTTTCAGCCCCTCCTTGTTAAAGGACAAAGCGCGGTTCAGTAACCTCGGGACAGGCTGTTTGATTCAGGGAGTTTGGGTGGTGTCCCAACAGAGGCTGCTTCAAAAGTGATCCAAAGGTGGACCCTCGCTGGTGCTGCCAAGGGTTAAAGCACAGCACTGTGGAAGCTGGCCAGAGCTGCGTGAGCTCGATCCCGGCCGGGGAGGTGACCCACATGGCTCAGCAGACCTCTCCTGTCTCACCCGCTGCTCCCTTCAGCAGTGTACTTTGTTGATCTGCCTACTCTGCTCCCCACTCTGTCTCTGGTGAATCCTCCCAATGACCCTGCACCTCTGGCCTATACTCCAGTTCTGTATGCATAAATAAAAATAAATCTTAAAAAAAAAAAAGTCATCCAAAGGTTTGGGATTCCCTGCAGTACATACAAAACCCACACCCTCCTCCCAACTTCTGAAGGCTTCCCTGCTGCCCATAATCAAAACGTCTGACCTACGTGCATGGTGTAACTGTGTGCCGAGATTTGAAAGGGGAATGAAACTAACAAACTCTCCAGGCTGAATTTTCCAGTCTATGGAGATGGCAAGACAGATTTCTTGCTAAAATTTAGGAAATACACATGCCCTCCTCCCCCACCATCATATGTCTATGTGAGAGAATAAAGAATTCACAACTAGTTCTAAAAAAAGAGCCAAATTCAGAGGAGAAGTGCATTCACAGACCATAGAGTAAGGCACAGTGCTAAGAGAGAAAGGCAGAGAGGAATGAGGTTTTCATTTATTATAATTTTGGGGGAAAATAACAACATAATTTTCGTAGCTTTAAACATTTTCCCTGGACGGAGCCTGGGGTGCCGGGACATTCTGATTGTCCCATGCCATCTGGAAGGTAAACAGGCTTCACATCATATTGGAACTCATCTGCTTATAGTCAGAGAATTCCTCAGTATCCCTCCTTCTTTTGAGACATTAGTTGTGCAAATCCTTTCACCATGTATTAATAACCCCCACAATATTTAGCATTTCTTTAGTGCTTGAAATTTGTGAAATGGTTCTGTTTTAACTCTCTTGAGACTCAGCAGATCTACGACTAGTGCAAATTTCCCCCATTTATACAGAAAAAAGTTGAGGTTCAGAGAGGTTGAGAAACTAGCCCAAGATCACACAGCAAGGCTGGAACCCACATCTCTGCATTAACTTTCTTCCCTGTGTCTCCGTTACTTAACTTGAAAATCAAATGACTCTACTAATATAAATCCGATCACATTGCTTAAATCCCAAGGACATGATGGCTTGACATTTTACTCCACGGTAAGGACAAAATCATCCCAGAGCAGAGCCCATTCAAGGAGGAGCGAGGTTTCAACTTTCCAGGAGGAGCATCTGGCACGTACTAACAAAACCTTTCCAGTTATATTTCACATCCCAAAATACCTGCTTTCTAAATCTACAGAAACTCACTATGGGGTACAGGAAATCAATTTTCTTTGCCTCTTTCGGTTCCCAGGTGAGGCCATTCAACCACACACGCCATAGTGAGTAAAAATATGAAGCATGCAAATGGCGCCTCTTTCTGATTAGCTTTTATTGGCATTTACTAAACAAAAGAAGGCGGTGTATGTGCTCATAGATGGAACCATTGCTTAGAAAGCACTTGTGAGATTGCTTAGATTCACATTTATTATAGTGTGATCCTGAGTCTAAAAAAGAATTGACATTTTTTCCCAGTAAGACTTCTAAATGCAAAGCCAGAGAGTCCTCTCATTCTTCTAAACGTCTCTTCAGGAGATGACGAGAGGGAAAGAGCTCATGCCTGACAGTGTTAAAAGCTTCTGGTTTGCTTTTCTACGGTATTTCTATTACAGCCTAAGTGTGTCGATGGCATAAGTACATATGCACATAAATGCTATTTGCCAAATTTAAGAGAATGATGGTTTCCCCACATCTAACACTTAGGGATTTATAAAAGATAATTCTTTAAGAGCCAGAAAATCTACTACTACACACACATAAATGATCCTCTTATTTCTCTAAGTATTTCAGGGCTCAGTCTAGAGATGGACACAGTAAGAGCTTCCAAGGTGAAAGTGGGCAAACGGCAGGAGCGCACTAGGGCAGGGTTGGTGCAGGCGACAGAGCCGGTGCAGGTGCTGTACACACGTGTCTAGGGTGTGTGTGTGGCACACATGCGTGTAAGCATGTTTCCACACGTGCACGTATGGTTTGTGTGTGTGTGTGGATACAACCATTCTTGGCTTAAATTTTAAGCATTCAGAATTCCATAATTCTGTCTTGACCTATCCTTTCCACACGTTCCTGTCAGTAATAGTAGCAGTTTTGGAATTGTCAGGCCCCAAGCAGTTAGGAGGTTTGTTTAGAAACAGCGACCGGTCACAGTGCACTTTTATTTAATGTCCACGTTATCCAACCTCGTGATCAGCGACTGCTGTGATGGGTGTGGCTGTGTGATGAAGCCCGTGCCACAGAGGGGCTCTGTCTGGCCCCCTCGCCAATCGGCCGCCTACATGTTGGTCAGAGGGGGAGGCAGGTGGAACTGCCCAGTCTCCTGATGTCGGCCAGGGCGAGGCTGTCTCGAAAATAACTCTCATTAGGAGGGCTGGAGTTTAGACTCATCATTTCTGTTAACTCCTTGTGGCTCTCTGTCTCTTGCCTCAGATACACACTTAAAAGCAAATACAAGGCTGTGACCTGGTGACCGGATGCCCCCAAAATGGCATGATATGTATACAATAAATAAACCAAAGCTGGTTTCAGGAAGCCCATAAGTCGAATCATAGAGTTGCAAAATAAAGTCAACTGTTAGCAGCTGGATGAACTTTCTTAACAATTTCTTCAGAATCTGGACACTGGCTAGGGCAATAATGACACAGATGGATGATGTTCAATAATAAAACAATATTATTAGGCTAAAAAGTAAAATATACTAAAGATCTAATTATATACAGCATACAATAGAAATATATAAAATAATTACTAATGAGAATTAAGTAAATAATGCAACAGCTAAAAAAACTTCAAGATGGAAAAGAGATCAAAAATCAAAAATATATCTCTAACAATGTGAAAAATTTTGCCAGCCTCAGGTGCTTGTGAAATGGGAACTCCACGGAAAATGGATATTACATTAGGAAGGAAGCTGTTACTGAACGCCGGTCTCAGTTTCCCTCAGCCAATAAAAGGAAACAGTTTGAGGAAAAGGAAAGTGGTTTTATTCGTCAACAGATGAGGAGGGCAGCAGGCTCATGTCCGAAAGACCACCGTCCTTCTCTTTGGCAGGTTACAGGGCTATTTACACAATGTTCAACAAAGAAAAAAAAGGTGGGGGAACGAGAGTCCACAAAGGGGAGGGAGTAAGAGTTAGTGCTGGGATGGAGACAGGTGGGCACCAGACTTTATTTACACAAAGAGAAAAAAATGGGGAATCAGCAAGAGTAATGGGGAGGGGGCGGGGTCAGCACAGGGAGGAAAAGGAGTCGGTGCTGGTGCTGGTGCGGGCCAGCTTGCTCACTATTTGCTTTTGTTTGGGATTCTTTTCCTTGAGCCTAAACCAAGAGAAGAGAAACTGCAAGGAAAGGAGAGAAAAAAAGTAAACCCACAGTCAGTTAAGAGCCCTGGGAAAGCCAATTCCGTTATAAATTTGTCAAAGGAGGCAAATCCGCAAATGCTTATCTGAGCGCCCATTCACTGTATCAAGGCCAGAGGCTGGAGTCATATTCGTGCTGGTAAAGTGTCCCAAGTGACAGCTATATAACAAAGACGAGAGTAGATCTTGACTAGGATGATGGAAAATCTTCAGGATCAACTTGGAGGTGGGGAAGAAGCAGAATCCAGAGGTAGAATCCAGAGGGAGAATTGAGGAAAGTGAAAGTTTTGACTGACGGACTGATGAAGGTACCAAGGACAAACTGTGCTGACTACCCATGACCGAGGGAGACAAGTCGGGACACAGGAGCTGTCGCTACATGCTACATGAAAGACCTAGTAAAGGAAATCGGGAAAGGCACTTCCCTCTTAATATTCAGTTGATATGCAAAAATGCAGGGTGGCATTTACTTCTTAGGAAAGACAGGTTAGATAAAAGATGGAGTGAAGTTTTTTATGTTATTTGCTTCTATTTCATTTTGTTATACATTTTATTTCACCTGTGTGACAATCCAGGAAAATTGATGCTGGCAGAGGTTGAGTGACATGCCCAAGGTCACAGAGCCGACAGACAACCAGGCTTCACATGTCTGAGACTACTAAGCTGGGCTGTCTTTATGAGGCAAGGAACTAAACACGGGACATATTTTCATGATCTCACTCAAATTTCTTACCTTCTGAGTCTTTTAACGGCTATTATACACTCCTATACTCTTTAGAAAAGGAAAATATTTGAGGACATTTGGGCTTAAAATATGCCCATTTATCTTTATAATTATACATTGAACTTTAATTATCTTTTAAAGGATAAATTCATATTACACAAAAACCAGAGAATAGATGGATTGGAAAAATGTATTTTTCTACTATTCCACAAAAATTTCACTTTGAAATCAGATTAGAAAATGACCAGGATAAATGGCCAAGAATAAAATTCTCCCAAGTGTTGCAGACACCTTCTACCAGTACAACGTGGGACAGCATTTTAAAGAAGTGTTTTGTTCCTCAAAGGCAAAAGCAGGTGCTGATGTTAACAGTTTCCTCAAACCTGCAGCCTAAAAGGATAATTTCCTTAGGGTAAATTACATTTCCCTACAAAGATTTTAACTAAAAGTATCCTTACCATCATTCTTAACTACTACACTTGCAACTTTACCAATACAACATCATTTATTCACTCATTCATTAGTCATTTATAGAATTCCCAGTTTAGCACTGAGAGAATCCCCAAATCAGAGAGGCACAGTTTCCACCCCTCAAGAAGTTCATGGACAGATTATGGATCTAGATAAATAATTACAAGGTCATAGCTCATGTTAATAGAAGCTTCAATACTGCAAGCAGCAACATCTTATTAAAAGTTTGCAATGTGCTTCTGATTCAATATGGTGGAAAGAGCACCTGCATTATTTTCTCTCTTGAGTGAGTCTCCACTAAAAGGAGAACAAATGTAAAATTTCCACTTCTGGCCAAATGGAGTATGAAGAACTTGATTTACCCTCCATCAGCAACAGTTCCCCAATATGGCCAGAATATACAAAACAAAGGATTCGAGACAGGGAATACAGGTAACAAAAAAAAATCAATGATCACTGAGAGCAGAGAAACCAATGACTTTAGCCCCCAGATTCCCCCATGTTTATTACCTGGAGGGAGGTTTTAGAACCAGTATCAATAAGGTGGCCCCCAGAGCTGCAAAGAATGAGTGAAGCCTGCAGAGAAGAGTACTGGAAAACAGAGTGCCAATGCAGAGGACTATAGATTGAAGATGACCCTCCCTGAGCATTTGACTGAGTGCATGCACAGGAGGAAAAGTCAGAGAAGAAATCATTTTAAGGAATGAGATGGCTATGGCTCTCTCAGATGTGTGAGTGTCCATTTCCACCAGTCAAACTGGGAAATCTCAAGATTCCTGGGGTCGGGTGGAAGTTTACCTTCCTTCTGGGGAGTACTTTCCTTTAAACAAATACTTCTTTTGTCCAAAATTGTAAACTACAATGTCTAAGATGAAATTACACTGGGGTGGCACTAGTGGCAGATTAGAGACTGCAGAAGAAAAGATGAGTGAACTTAAAGATGTGACAAGGGAAAACATTCAGGATAAAAAACTGGAAGAAGGAGAATTCTCTTCTTCTCAGAGAATCAGGCACATCATATTCAGAGGATTGAAGGTAAAAAATACTTCAACTACCTGGACAAAAATAATGCATCGAAGAAAACAGTGGAGTCACATTTCAAATGTACTGAAAGGAAAGAAGTGTCAACCTAAAATTCTATATTTAGTGAAAGTATCTTTTAAAAATGAAGGAGAAAACAGAGACACAAGATAAATGGAGCTTCTGTAGCTCAGAAGCCTGGGGTCCTATTGGCCCTTGGGGTGTGAGCCCAAGAAATGGAGACTTGAGAAGAGGGCATGGCCATGGTCTCCCCATTCCCCCTATGAAGACAGCTCCAGGGGCCCTATCTGTGCCCCCTGCAGCTGACTGCATGGGGAAACAGACTAGGGATGTTGAATAATATCCCATTGCATGTACTTTCCAAAATTGATTCATTACCAAAGGATAACTTGGTTGTTCCCATATTCTGGCAATTATGAATAAAGTTTTCATAAGTATTTGTGTGCAGGTTTTGGTATAGGCAGAGTTTTTAATGCTGTTTTCACTGCAAAACACCTCAGTTTTACATCAATAAATTTGGGCATTATAATTTTGAAATGTATCTTTTCATATATTAAAAACTAAAAGAAGAGATTAGCAAGAGAGTAATCTATAAGAACTATTAAAGGAAAACCTTTAAACAAAAGGAAAATAGTATTAGATGGAAATGAGAATCTACACAAAGGAATGAAGCACCTTAGAAATGGATGCATGTGTAAGTTTTACCCTTGATTTAAAAAATCTCTTTAAAGATTATTGTTTAAACAAAAACAACACAATGTGGGATCGTGACAGCTGTAGATAAATGTGTGGCAGTAACTGTAGAAAAGGTTAGGAGGCAAGAAACAGAAACTACTGCAAGATTATTATACTATATGTGAAACAGCATACAAACCACTGGAGATAAGACTGTGATGAGCTAGATATATGTAAATTGAAACCTTGAAGTAACAAGTGAAATAACAAAACAAAACAAAAATATATAGCTGATAAGTCAAGAAAGTGTACAAAATGAATTTTTTTTTAAATTCAATTAATCCAAAATAGGGCTGGAAAGAGAAAAAGAGAGGATGGCATTTAAACGTAATCACACACATTAAATATAAATGATCTAAATGTCACAATTAAAGGGCAGGGATTGTTGAATAAAAAAGCAAGCACAAATCTATGTTCCTCTAAGTGACATGGTCAAATACAATGGCAAAATGGCTAAAAATACAAGAGTGGAAAATAAGCAGTATTCTAACACCAATCAAAAGAAAGCTATATTTCAGATGAAGGAGATTCAGAACAAAGAGTACTAGCTGAGATAAAAATGTCATTGCATAATGACGAAGGGGTCACGTCCTCATCAAGAGGCCAGAACAACCACAAATCACAAATGTCTATGTACCTAATAACAGAACTTTTAAATACACGGAACAAAAACTAATACAACTGCAAGAAGAAATGGGCTAATTCATAAATATACTCAGATATTTTAATACGCCTGTCTCAATGACAATGAGGATAAGTAGACAGAAAATAAATAGAAGATCTAAACAACACTACCACCAACTTACTTAATTGACATTTATAGAACATTTCGCCCAACAATAGGAGAATGCACTTTTCATGAGCACATGGACATTTACAATGATAGACCATATTGTGGGCTATAAAACAAGTCTTGGTAAATCAAAAAAGATTCCAGTCACACAAAGCATATTCTCTGATCATATGGAATTAATAAAAAAAAAATCAGCAATAGAGAAATTGCCAGAAAATTCTCAAATATTTGGAACCAAAATAACACAATTTAAAATAACTCATGGGTCAAAGATTACAAAGAAATTACAAAGTACTTTTAACTGAATGAAAATGAAAATAATGACATATCAGAATTTAGAGATTGTCAATAAAGTAGTATGTAGGGGAAAATTTATATTACAAGCTGCCCAAATTAGAAAAGAAGAAAATGTCAGTTTCCCCCTTTACACACTAGAAAAAGAAGACTGAGTTTAAGTATACAGAAAGAATGATAAAGATAGGTACAGAAAATAATGGCATCAAAAAAGAAAAACATAGGAAAAATCAATTAAACTGAAAGCTGGTTCTTTGAAAAGACAGATAAAATCTCTGAAGCTCCAGCTTACTTAATCAGGGGGAAAAGGAGGCAACAAAGATGCCAGTAACAGGGCTGAGAGAAGTGACATGTATGTGGTCACAGAAGCTACAATAGCAAAGGGCGGATGGTGAACGAGGGTTGCCTACAAGTTGACAGCTCAGTTGAAAATTCTTTGGAGGGCAACCGCTCTCCAAAGCTCACTCAAGAATAAACAGATTATGGAAAGCCTTAGATCTAGGGCTATTTTTAGTAAAATAATAAATAACAGGCCCTTCCTGGTGGCGCAGCGGGTTAAAGCACAGCACTGAGAAGGTAAAGCCACTTTACGCATGAGTTCGATTC
>NW_004567129.1:2838877-2842220 GCF_000260355.1 Condylura cristata | reverse complement strand
CGATCTGCCTGTTCTGCTCCCCACTCTGTCTCTGGTGAAGCCTCTCACCGCCCCTGAGCCTCTGGCCTGTACCCCAGCTCTGTATGCACAAGTAAATAAATCTTTAAAAAAAAAAGAAGAAGAAGAAGAAGAAGAAGCATTCTGAAGCCTGTCATGGCATCAGTTTGGTCTTTCAGAGAATCCTGAAAACTTTCCGAGAAATACCACCTATAAAGGAAAGACTGACAGTAGACTTCTCAGCAGCAACGTGTAGAGAAGCAAGAGGACAAGGGAAAGAGTCGTGGCATGCATGCAATTCTCACCTACGACAGTAGGGAGCTGAGAGACATTATTTAAAGGCGGTACATGACCAAATGAAAGTATCCTGCCTACCTGCAGAACGCCCATGATTAGAAAGGGTTAAAACTGTCTGTCTCTGGAAAAGAGGTTGGAGGCCAGGGAGTAGAGGGGCAGAAATGCAGTCATTTTAAACCTTATTTGCATCACTTATTTTTTCACCAGGATGAGCGATTTCAAAATACTTTACATACAATGGATACTTGCTGACATCAGAGCTCAACACAAGGTAAGTGGTTCCCAGGATAACAAGCATTTTCCAAAACACGTCAATGGCTCCATGGCATTCTAGGTTACTGCCAGTCTCAGTTATTTCCATCCCCAAATAGTTGTTGATTCCAGTGAATATTTCCCTCCTTCCCCAGCCCCTCCTTCTTGTTCTCTGTGACAAGCAGCCTTGCAAACGTCTGAGGGCCTGGTCTAGGACCACGCTAAACTCAGCCAGCATCTAATCTGGATGCTTAGAGCAACAGCCCCACCCCAAACATCCACGCACTCAATTCATTCCATGCATGGCACGCTTAGAGGAGATGCTACAAAACCTGGGTTTTGGAGGAAAAAACAACTTGACCTCAAAATGACTGGGGACATGGGGGAAGAGAGAAATGACTTCTATTCTCTCCTAAACCAAGGAGACTATCTTCCCGGATGCTCTAACCCATTGTCTATACCGGCATTTTCCTAAGCCTGGGATCCTGGGATCCTGGTGATTCTGTTACCAAACGCCTATCTCAGTTTCCCTCAGCCAATAAAAGGAAACAGTTTGAGGAAAAGGAAAGTGGTTTTATTTGTCAACAAATGAGGAGGGCAACAGACTCATGTCCGAAAGACCACAGTCCTGCTCTTTGGCAGGTTACAGGGCTATTTACACAGTGTTCAACAAAGAAAAGGGGAGGTGGGCGAGTGTCCGCAAAGGGGAGGGAGTAAAAGTTAGTGCTGGGATGGAGACCAGTGGGCACCAGCTTTTATTTACACAAAGACAAACAAATGGGGAATCAGCCAGAGTAATGGGGAGCGGTCAGCACAGGGAGGAAGAGGAGGTGTCAGCAAGCTTTCCCACCGTTTGCTTTTGTTTTGGATTCCTTTCCTTTAACCTAAACCTGTCAAGGAAGAGGAACTGCAAGGAGAACAAACTCACAATCAATTAAGAGCTCTGAGAAAACCAATTCCGTCATAAATTTGTCAAAGAAGGCAAATCCGCAAATGCTTATCTGAGAGCCCATTTGCTGTATCATACTCAGTGAGATTTCAGGCAGCACACAGCATGAGGCCTCAAAGGAAAGAGCAGGTCCCCCTTCAGCTCCCCACTAGCACCAAGCAGTCCTGGCTGGGCACTATTGTGTATTTCACGCCTCTCTCCCTCGGTGACAGTTGCCATGCCTCCCTTTATACCAGACACAGCAGCAGACCCCAGGCGCAGAACATGAAACGCTCCGTGACCGTGATGTCTGCCTTTAATTTTATGGTCACTGTCTGTTTAAAATATGAAAAGAGGAACAATTGTGGGAGTGAGACAGGTTACATTTATCCTTCTAAACACACATTTATTTAGGATTAAATGGCAGGTGATTAAGAACACCGGATAAACAGCAGCGGAGGACAGACGGCAGTCAGTGATGCTGGAGAACGGGGTGCATCCAGAGCGGGCCCCCATCTGATCAGAGCCGGCCTGGCTTCCCCTCCTCAGGCAGCTCCTGGCAGGGCAGCGGAGCACCGAGGGAAGAATGGCCTCATTTAGGTTGGACACTGGCAGCATTTTCTGGGTGAGAAACTCAGAATTTGCTCATGCTTTTTAATAATCTCCCAATTAAAGGCAACTGTTGTGAGATATAGCCCAATTTGAAGGGCACAATAAAACCTAGAATGCAGCCTTGGGAGCTGTGGGCCCAGAATTTCTGAAAAGTAGATGGCGAGTAACTGCTGAGCTGTTTTTTCCCCTTCCCAATTATACTTCCCAAAGCCAAGCCCTCCCACATATAATTGCGCTCACCACCATCCGTGATCCGCCAACTCCGAGCCCTCGGCCCTGCTGAACTTGGAAGAAAACCTTCCCATTGAAGCCAGACGCCCCACGTGGGTTCTCGTGTCTGTTAGCTCTCCTCCCCAGGGGCATCACTCTGCCCTCCCTGGGGGTGTCACCCCGTCTTCCCTGGGGAGTCGCTCCTGCCACCACGAGTGACCACCACAGCAATCACAACTCCTGGCCATTATCTGTGTGATTATTGGAAAAGTAACCAGTGTACATTAAGCTCAGGGTGTCACTGAAGCACGGTTACGTGGGCAGAAGGGGAAGAGGAGAGGAAGACTGAGAAAAGTAAACCTAGGTCAGAAACAATGGTGGACAAAGACACCGCAAGCAAAGGCCAGCCCCTACTGTGCGGAACTTGACCTCTTTAACACATGCAGAGTCACGGGTCAGCACACAGGCAGCGACTCGAGACCCACACACATGCACACCCCCACAAGCACGCACCTATGCACCCCTGCACACACACACACCCCCTGCACACACGTGCACACACACTGCCTACAAACCCAAAGTCAGTGACTCAGTGGCCTTAAAAAGGTCAGTGTTTGAATGAGCAAATCCCCAAGAGAAAATGACAGTAGCCATCAGCACAACAAGCGGGTCCATCTGGCCACGGTAAGCGTGCCACACACTGAAATGCTGATGCCCTCTAGACAGGGGCACCTGTCTAGACTGGGAACAGTAGCAGCTAGAGAGGATGCAGGGAGGCATAGACCTCGCTGCTCAGGTGAGTCAGTGCCTCTGGTTGGGAGAGTGCTGTAGCCCTCTCTGGGAAACTGGCACATGTGATTTTCTGTGGCCAACAAGTCCACCTGGAGGCATGGACCCGGAGCGGCTTTCTTGCATGTAAGTAATCATGTCCCCCTGTGGCAATTTTTTATAGTATTTTTTTAAAAGATTTATTTATTTGTGCATACAGAACTGGGGTACAGGCCAGTGGCTCAGGGGCGGTGAGAGGCTTCACCAGAGACAGAGTGG
>NW_004567129.1:2835424-2838352 GCF_000260355.1 Condylura cristata | reverse complement strand
CCCCTGAGCCTCTGGCCTGCACCCCAGTTCTGTGTGTACAAATAAATCTTTTTTTTTAAAGTTAATTCATAGTCATTAATGAAAATTTCAATGCAAATTCATATGAATTAATGAGTGGGTTCTAGAGTAACATGTCTGCACTTTTCAAAATATATCCATGGCACCTGATGTTACTGCCCGTAACCAGTCATTTTCCTTCCCAAAAAGTCATCTGATTAGTTTCTTTCTGCCCCAAGACATATTCATTTAGTGGCATGAATTAGTGAATCGCAGCAGGATACATGGATGCTAACGGAGAGGGAAAAGCCTGTCCACTTGCTCCACAATTCCAGGGCACAGAAACTGTGCTTACGTGTCAAAAGTCCACCTCAGAGACTGAGCTCCACGTGGAGGGTGGGGACGGGAGGGCGGCGACACACAGGAGCCGCAGGAGTGGCAGGGGTCCAAGGTGACTTTTATCTCTGCAAAGTGTTTTAGCTTTCTCAAGGAGTTTATATTTATGTTATTTGATGATGTAAATAATAGCCAACAAGTTGAAAGAATAACAGTAACACCTAAGAAAGACAGAGAAAAAGGTCAAAAAGCCCAGTGGCAGAGTGTTTTGTTTTTTAAGCATACAAGAGCTGGTATATAAGCCAGAGGTGCGGGGCAGGGAGAGGATTCACCAGAGACAGAGTGGAACAGGTAGATGCACTGAAATGCACTGCTGAGGGGAGCAGTGGGCAAGACAGGAGCGATCTGCTGCACCATGAGGGTCAGCTCCCTGGCCAGGGGTCGAACTGTGCCTCAGTGGCTGTGGGTAACTTCATAGTGCTGAGACTTAACCCCTGCGCCACCAGGGAGGGCTATGGTATTTTTGTGTTGAGGCTCTTGAGATCATCAAGTGAAAGGCTGCCCACAGGAAGGCCCCCATTTTGTCAAGGAATCCTCTCTATGATCTCTCAGGGTTCCCAGGCTCTGGGGCTGCAAGGTTCAGACCTCAGCACCAAGACTCAAAGTCACAGTCTAAGAACAATTGAATGAAGGAAATTCTCAAAGAAAACATACATGTAGCATAAAGGAATCTTCTTCAGCTTCTTTATTAAACTCCTGTATCCACAGATAGCCCTTCAGCAGCCAAAATAAAGTCCCCTAATGTGGTCTCCTGGTAATACGATTGTAAAAGCAATACAAAATGGCAATAACTCTAGGATTATAAGGTGGAGATCTGAAATCTGTAATGCTTCTCTCAAGAACCAAAACATGGTAAAATGCAGAGCTATTAGAAAACAGATCCTCTTCTTAAATGTGTTGAAATTCATGTCCTTCTTAATTGCCCAGAATTCATGTCACTTGTGTGAAGACGCTATAAACATACACAATCATAAAAACACATTTAGACACCCTGAACAAAATCAATGCCGTATTATTTTAGTTTATTATTCCTAGTAGGGTTCACACTGGTCTTCCTACTTTGATATTTATTTATACCAAAGAAGCGAAAGAACATAAATGCCACACTTGGGATAACACTAATGCTAGAATTGAGTAGAATACATATAGCTTCTGCCTTCATTTAAAAAATGAAAGCAGTTTATATGAATCAAAGTCACACAATATAGGACAGAGCTGAAGGTCACTGTATTATTCATTCAAAGGCACTGATAAGGATTGAAATTAAGGTTCCTGAGATTTGAAGAACTGTTAGCTTGCATAAATGGTTTCTTCCTTCTTAACAGGGCATGACAGAGTGGGGGTGGGGAGATGATACATAGTATAAGAAAGAGTATATTCCCTTCCTCACCCAGGCTTTGTTATTTTCCTTTCTTTGGAAACTCTAAGCTCTTTATTCAAGAGGTCCTCTACTATTCACAACTTTGCTGCTCCTATGAAAAATTAATGATTGCTTTCTCTTCGACAGATAACTGCCTTCTTTTGCAGAAGATTAACAAAGAGGACTCGGTGCACAAGTGAGTCTCTCAGCGGGAGAAGCTTCTCTCACACCAACCCATTTATGGCTGGGGGAAATGCCCCCTGTTAGTTCAAGGATAGCAAGTAAGCAGATGATGTGCAGTGTGGCGCCGGCTGAGAGCAAGGACTGCATCCTTCTCAAAGGGGCCTTGCCAGTGAAAGCAGCCTGCCCCCTGCGGCAGCACGACCCTGCGCCCTGCTCGCTGGCTGTTATGCGCAAGCCGTGGAGGGCCAGGCGGAGTTTGCAAGCTATTGTTGCGCAGGTGGATTTTCTGCTATGGGGTTAACATGTGAGAGCGGTGCTCCTGTATGCAGCAGCCAGAACAAAAATAAAGAGGACGCTTTTAGTTAAGCTGCCAATGCTCAGAGCCACTTCTGCAAATATCACGGCTCAGCATTGCATCATTCTTGAATGGAGCTGCCGGGGAGGCCGGCACTTGTTTCGAAATGACCTGCCAAGCTAAGTAGGAAGAGTAGGCTGCACAGATAAAATAATTCAAGATCACAGCCTGTCATCAGTCTCCATTTTAATATCCACTGTTGTCATCAGAGTAATTTCTGGTGAAATTCTACTTTCACCATGTAAAAGTCCTACGGTTGTACCCTCCGTTACACCTTCAGTTTGAGTGAAGAAGCTGAAGTGAAGAGAGGCTAGGTTAGTAACTGGTCAGTTGGCAGGGGAATTGTCCTCAGACTCAGTTTTGCTGGCTCCTCACCCAGAGTTCTCTGCGGATCCAGCAGAGGGTGCGGCCAGGCAGTGGCCCGGCCCTCCCTGGTGGCGCAGCGGGTTAAAACACTGCACTGAGAAGCTTAAGCCGCTTCCGCATGAGTTCGATCCCCGCCTGCCCCGGAATTGACCACATGGCGCGGCAGACCTCTCCTGACCCGCCCGCTGCTCCCCTCAGCAGTGGACTTCGTCAATCTGCCTGTTCTGTTCCCACTCTGTCTCTGGTGAAGCCTCTCACCGCCCCTGAGCCT
>NW_004567129.1:2826010-2834784 GCF_000260355.1 Condylura cristata | reverse complement strand
ACTGCCCCTGAGCCTCTGGCCTGC
The DNA here is from genome assembly GCF_000260355.1 of Condylura cristata. Lineage (NCBI taxonomy): Eukaryota > Metazoa > Chordata > Mammalia > Eulipotyphla > Talpidae > Condylura > Condylura cristata. The sequence continues at coordinate 2,834,760 of NW_004567129.1, read as the reverse complement.
ACCCCAGTTCTATATGCACAAATAAATAAATCTTAAAAAAAAAAATACATCCGTGATACCATCCCTCATTTTTGTACAATGTATGATTCCCCGTGAAATCCCACCACAATTCCCCCGCGCACCATCACCATAGTCCCCTGTGTTCTTCCCACCCCTGTCCTGGTCCTTCTCCCTCCTTTCCTACAGAACGTCTCTCATCTATAGCTGCCTGACTGTAAATACGTGTTTGTGAGTCTGAGTTTGAGCTTGAGCCATGTGCTTTGGGCACCTCTGCTCTCGGGCCTTCAGGGCACTGCCCACAGCTGGGGCCCTGGGAGCTGTGCCCGTCTCCCAGCCGGGGGCTGGTTTCTGACATGTGGTTCAAGATGGTGCCGTTGCTTTGGGGCTTTAAAAATTGCTCTGAACGTTGGATGAGGCAGGCTCGGGATGTGGGTGGCTAAGCAGGCACCATGGAGGATCTGTGCTGATATGAGGGTCTCAGTGCTGTTTCCTCATTCTGGTGGTGTCCCGGATGGTGAAAGCAGCTGCTCCTTAATTTGAATACACCTTACAAAGAGCACTAACTCTACCATGCATTTCCCCAGGTATGAGAACCTACAAGTATTGCTTGTAGCAATCAGCATTATGTAGAGGGTCTTCTCCCCGGCAATGGTTCAAGGGCTTTGGGGTGTGCTGTGACCCACTTAGTCTTCGCAGTGGTCCCAGCAATGACGCTATCACTGCCCCATTTTACAGACGAGGAAACTGAGAAACAAGGAATTAAAGAAGTTTGTCCAGGGTTTCTAGCTGATGGGTGGTATGTCAAGCTGGTAGACTGGCCCCCATTTGTTTTGATTTCTGTCTGAAGAGCAATGCTATTTAAGATCATCTTCAAACATGAAATCATCATAATTATAGGTAACAGATCAATCCCAGTCACTAGAAAGATCTGGGGAAAGTATCCTCAAATAGACTTTCAAAGGGGATGCAGTAAAAGGCAAAATCAATTTTTGCTTTAAAATCTATTACAAGGATTTTTATCACTGTCAACATTTTATTATTAGATAGCAGAAAAATCATTACAACACAAAGCACTCACAACAACATCAAAATGAACTTTGTTCCTTAAGGAAAATGCTATAAATATGCACAAGAAAATTTTACTCTTGCCGAAATGGCAGCCAGCCAATAAATCACCACATTATATACATCAGCTTCCATCTCTTTTACTGGAACTTTAATGCAAGAAGATTTAGTAAGACCTGAAATCAGTTCAACAAGAATGACAGAAGTCTGTTAGGTGTAACTGTTAGTAATATAAACTTTTAAAATCCTGTGTGACAAAATAAATCACAGAAAGGTTAAAAGACAAGCTATGTATGAATAAGAAGTAAAGATTTGCAATGCAGCTCATAAACAACAGATTGTTAACCAGATATTATAAAGGACATTTACAAATCAATAAGATAAACAGCTCAATAGGAAAAAAGCATAAATGATTAAGAATCTCACAGAAGAGATCCAAGTGGCCCACAAATCTAGCAGGATGTCGGTCCTCATTAACAATTCAGGCAAAACAGACTGAACCTGTAGCCGTCACCTCTCAGGTGGGCACAGCTTTTAGCTTGACCAGTGACAGGTGTTGGCTATGTGTGGGACGTGAATGCCTTTGCTCTGGGATGTGGGGAAGTAAGTGGCACGATTTGGAGGTGTTTCACAAGTACCCAGAAAGGGGAAAACAAGAAAGTTCTATGCTCTTAAAATTGTTCCTACACTCTTGTGCAGATGCACTGGGGTGTGGACACACCCAAGGACAGGGCGGCCCTGCAGCTCCTGAGGTATCCACTGGACACTGACATGCCCGTCATCACAGGGATGGGCAGCTAAATTGGTCACCTACAAGTCAGGAACAGGAACACTCTCCTAGATTTAAATGTAGCAAAATGCACAAAGCTCAAAAATAGTAAGTGGGAAAAAAAGTGGCTGAACAAAACACAGTGATCTTATCAATATGTGTCCCAAGAAACCCCACAGAAACTCACACAAAGCACTGTGTGTTTCAAAGGATATACATATATACATGTACACATGTGTATCTATAGGTAAAAGTATAGAAATGTATTTATAAAAAAAAAATGTCTGGAAGACAGATCTCCAGCTCAGAATAGAGTTACTTCTGGGGGTTAAAGAAAGAGCTATGCCCAAATGCCCAAAAGTAGGTGACTGGATAAAAAAGATGGGGTACATATACACAATGCAATATTACTCAGCAACCAAAAAGAGAAACACATGTCTTTTGCAGCAACTTGGAGCTGGAAAACATCATGTTTAGTGAGATAAGCCAGAAAGAGAAAGAAAAATACCGGATGGTTTTGCTCATAGCAGGAGTATAATGGACCAGGCAAGAAAATAACAAAAATAATGAACAACCATAGACCAGAGACATTTTGCGGGGGTGGAGTGGGGAATGGGATCAAAAACGGGGGGGTGGGGAGGGAAATGCACAGGTTTATGGTGATGGCACACGGGTGACTTTGTGATGGGAAACCCGCGGGGATTACAATTGAGATGGGGGAAAAAATGTACAAAATGATGTAAAAATAAACTGTTGTAAAATAAAATTTAAAAAAAATAAAGGAAAGAAAGGGGCTATGGTGGGAAGACTGTACTGAGGGAGACTAACTCCAGAGGATGCTGTATTTTTAATTTTAATTTTTATAATTTTATTTTGCTATTTATTATTATTTTTAAGATTTATTTATTTATGCTTACAGAACTGGCCAGAGGTGTGGTGGGTGAGAGGATTCACCAGAGTGGGGAGAACAGGCAGACCTACTGAAATACACTGCTGGGGGAGCAACGGGAGGTCAGGAGAAGTCTGCTGTGCCATGTGGGTCACCTCCAGGGCCGGGGTTCAAACTCGTGCTACAACGGCTTCGTAATACGGTGCTTTAATCCATTGCACTACCAGGGAGAGCCCTATTATTATTATTTTTTAAAGATTTAAAAATCTTATTTATGCACAGAGCTGGGGTGGAAGCCAGAGGTGCAGAGGATGAGAGTCTTCACCAGAGACAGAGTGTGGAGCAGAACAGGCAGATTGTCAAGTACACTGCTGAGAGGAGCAGTGGGCGAGACAGGAGAGGTCAGCTGTGCCATGTGGGTCAGCTCCGTGACTACAGATCCAACATGTTGTAGTAGCTACTGATAGCTTGCTAGTGCTGAGATTTTAACCCATGAGCCACCAGGGAGGCCCTATTTGCTTTTCATTTTAAGAAAGGAGAACTTAGGGCCTTTCCTGGTGGCGCAATGGGTTGAAGCTATCCACAGCCACTGCAGCACGAGTTTGATTTCCAGCCAAGGAGCTGACCCACGTGGCATAGCAGACCTCTCCTGACCCACCTGCTGCTCCCCTCAGCAGTATACTTTAGTCAGTCTTTCTGTTCTGCTCCACACTCTGTCTCTGGTGAATCCTTTCACACACACACCGCACCACTGGCCTGTACCCCAGTTCTTGTATGCATTAAAGAATAAATCTTTAAAACTAAATAAATTTAAATGAAAGTATGTTGTTTAATAAATAAATCTTTTAAAAAATAGAAAGGAGAATTTAATACTGTATCACTAATGTCATTTTAGAAATACATATTTTTTTGGGCCCTCCCTGGTGGCACAGTGGGTTAAAGCACAGCACTAAGAAGCTAAAGCCACTTCAGGATGAGATTGATCCCCACCCTGCTGGTGACCCACATGGCACAGCAGACCTCTCCTGACCTGCCTGCTGCTCCCCTCAGCAGTGTACTTCATTGATCTGCCTGTTCTGCTCCCCACTTTTTTTTTCAAGAAAAAAAGAAAATTAAAAAATCCATAGCAATGTAACTTGTGATTTGCAGCTGAACCTACAGTTTTGCTCTACCTCTTCACATCAGCATTTATTTTTATCTTAAACAAGTATGCTCTTAAATAAGGACAAATTAGAGTTAGAACACCTTGATCCATTTCTTTCAATAAAAAGGAACATAACGTAGTTGGTCAACTTTTTTTTTTTTTTTTGTCTGCAAGAACCTTGATAAATAGACATGGTTCACAAGTTCTGGGGGACATTATTTGGAAGACATTCAATTCATAAAGAAGTTGTCTCTTTGGATTTAAGTAACAGTTTCAACAGATAATTAAATAACTCTTTGCCAGTCATAAGCAGCACTGGAGGGCAGTGGCTCAGAACTGAGCTGTCCAATATAGTGGACAACATGCTCTTATTTAAATTTATTTCATTTTAAAGGTTTATTTATACATACAAGAACTGGAGTATAGGCCAGCGGTGTAGGGGGGTGAGAGGATTCACCAGAGACAGAGTGGGGAGCAGAACAGGCAGATGGACTGAAACACCCTACTGAGGGGAGCAGTGGGCAAGACAGGAGAGAGGTCTGATGTGCCATGTGGGTCAGCTCCCTGGCTGGGGATCGAACTTGTGCTGCAGACGCTGTGGACAGCTTCACAGTGCTGCGCTTTAATCCCTCAAGCCACCAGGGAGGACTCACTTATTAAAATTTAGTTAAAACTGAACAAAATAAAAAAACTGAGTTCCTCACCCACACGAGTCCCTTTTCACATGCTGCACACTGCCTGTGCTCAGGCGACCTGTCCATGCTCAGCTGGGGCTCCAGACTACTCACTGGGGCAGCACTGGCTTAGGGGGGACCCTGCAGTTGAGCTCTAGGTCCTGTCCAGCTCCAACACTTATGAAGCACCTGGCCAAACCTGTCCTCATCTCTAAAATGAGTAAAACCATAAAACCCTCCTCGCTGGGTTGTTGTGAGGATCAAATGACTTAGTGGCTGTGCAGCTTATATTAAAACAATAAGCATGGTGTCAGCAGCAAGCTGCTGTTATTACTTTCCGTTAGCCCTCTTACTGAGGCTTTCATCACCTCTTACTTCCAGAGCAGCAGGACACCACAGAGGAAGCATCAGTCCTGATCAGGAGGAGACCCGTTCGCCCGTGGGCCGGGAGTGAGTGTGGTTCTGAATGTTTACGTAGTGTTGGGTGGTGGTTTGACAGCTTTCTCCACTGGAAATAGGAACTTCTCCACTCATTTAACAAATGTGCATTGAGGGCCTGTTGGGAGTCAGGCACTGTCCTAGAAGCTGGGGACATATGGACGAACAAAACAGGCACAGCTCCCCACTCTGTAGCGCTCACTTTAGTGGAGAACACAAACAACAGCGGGATAGAGACGTGCATTAGATAGTGCGACAGACGGGAATAAGAACTATGGAAAAAAACAGAGGAATTTTGGGAATCTGGAGTTGGGGAGGGGCAGATTTTAGAAGAGGGGGAGGGAAGGGCTCACTGAGAAGCTGCATCTGAGCAATTACTTGAAGGAGGTGAGAGACTGAGACATTAGAAAGAAAAGTAACCCAGGCAAGGGCCCTGAGGCAAGAGTGGGACTGGCCAAGTGGAGTGAGCCTGGAGATGGTGGGGAGGAGTGGGAGAAGGCCTGGCGGAGGAAGGCAGGGGAGCCACAGCAGGGTGACAGGACCCACCTTTCCAAGGCTCAAGATGGTTGCTATCTGACAACCACAGGGGCCGGAAGGAGGGAGGGGCAGCCGGAGGGGGCCACTGCAATGGTTGCTGCACTGGGTGTATGTCGTGGCGTGTTTCACTTATGTTTTCGTCTATATGCTTTATGGAATACTACTCAGCGATCAAAAAGAATAAACTCATGCCATTTGCAATGATACGGATGGAGCTGGGGATTATACTATGTGAAATAAGTCCAAAGGAAAGAGAAATATCAGATGGCTTCACTGATCGATAGAATACAGAGAAACTGAACAAATGGTCAGGAAAAGACAAAACTTGCAAAATGACCATAGATCTGAAGGACACAGCAGCAGAGGGGGGCGGTGTGGGCAGGGGTCAAAACAGGGAAGGGAAAAGCATAAGAGATTGTGGTGATGGATCGGGGGTGCTTTGGCAGTGGGAGAACTGTGGGAACTACACCTGGGCAGAGAGATCAAATACTGTCCAAAAATAAACAACAGTGTAAGAAAATAAATACCTTTTAATTGTTTAAAAAAATCCTTGTGTCGAATGAGATGGCCTTTGGGTCACAGTAGTAGCAGTGGAGGCAGTGAGATGTACTTGGATTCTGACAGATTAGCTGTTACACATGGGAGAGAGCAGGGAGGATGCTAATATCCGTGTGCGTTTTGTGTACTGTCCTTGTGAACACTTTGACCCAGAAGCCCAACGTAAAGACCTGTGTTTGTTGCAGTGACATCATCTCTAGGATCTGTCCAAACAACAGGGAGGAGAAAAGTGTTTGTGCTATGCTCCTATTTATCTAGGAAAGAGAAGAGGAATACAAAAAGGAAGACACATTCTCCTATTAAAAAAAATGAGAGGATAGGCCCTCCCTGGTGGCGCAGAGGGTTAAAGCACAGCACTGAGAATCTAAAGCCACTTCCGCATGAGTTCAATTCCCGCCTGCCCCGGAGGTGACCACATGGCGTGGCAGACCTCTCCTGACCCGCCCGCTGCTCCCCTCAGCAGTGTACTTCATCAGTTGGCCTGTTCTGCTTCCCACTCTGTTTCTGGTGAAGCCTCTCACCGCCCCTGAGCCTCTGGCCTGTACCCCAGTTCTGTATGCACAATTAAATAAATCTTTAAAAAAAAAATGAGAGGATAAATCCTCTTTTTTAATTGTTCTTCATATACACACGTATATGTATATCTGTATATATTTAAGTTATAACATAAAAAGCAACTTCAGAAGGAATTATGACAAATTTCAAGCAAAATAAAACAAGCATCTAACCACATAAGTAATTGGTGGTGCAGCCACACAGCACTGCTCTGACTCTAACACCAAAAATTCGATTCCGTGACCTCAGCAGGCTATACTGGAGGAAAAAGAGGAAAAGGCTTAACTATTTTCACAACTTTGATTGTTGACAGTAGTTTCTGTGAGTCCTTGAGGCTGGTGGTGTGCAGCGTGGGATGCAGCGTGTAAGTAGTTACATCAGAGCCACGTTCACCCACGGAGGAGAGGAAAGCACAGTTAGCAGGAACGGGAGTCTGATTTATCAGAATGGATAACCCAGCTTATAAAGAGTAAGAAATCTGCATGTTTTTTGTTTTTGTTTTTTGCCCTTGTCCACTACGGAGAGTCGCCAACCCAGAAGCTAAGGGCACATTTCACTGACCAGTGTGTGGTCTCTAAGTAACATTCCCCATGAAAGGCAACAGAATCAAAGAGAAATGGCTCCTTGTGGGTTTATGGCCTGGAGCATGCCAGCAAGGAAGTTATCAGAGGAAATGAAGGTCAGATCAAAAGTGTCCCTGAGCCAACTTGCTTTGGTTTCCATCAACTAAAGAGAATCTTTTAAATGCTTGTCAGTGGAACTGTGATCAGATACAGTAAGCTCTTATGAGTAGCCCCATAATGGCCATGACCCCACAAATGGGTACTGGTCCTCTCTGATGGGTGCCTAGGACACAACTCATTATTTTGGCAGCTGATGTATAAAGAGATGACTAAAGGCCTTCTGCTACTTTTCTTATGTGAACTGAAGCCCAAGGTGGCCCAGTGGGCGAAGACAGTTTTCTCTCTAGAAAGCATTTCAGTCAACAAATGAAGACAAAATCATAGAATCATAATGTAGCCACTGATGCAATGATAATACGTGACAGGACAGAGGCATCACAGAAAGGGGTAGCGGACGCAGAGAATGTCCTGCTGGAGAGAAGGAGTTGCAGACTGGACAACACCATGGGGCTCTCACTGGGGACTCCTGACACCAGAGAGCAAATGTCCAGGCTTCCTCAAGAGTTGGGGAGAGAAAGTAAGTGACGGTGGGGGTTAAAAGAAACAAAGCGATGAGTTTCATACATGGTCAGTTTGGATGTCTGTCCTGATGAGAAGACATGGACTTCAAAACTGAAGACGCTACAGAAAATGTGAACATTCAAAGCACGCCCAATGGGAAGATGTATCATCAATTCTGCGTTGTAGGCCTTCTCTGTTAATTTTTTTAGGAATGATGACAGCAAGAGTCCTTTCATCCTGGAGATTCAAACTAGGATATTTACAGTTGAAATTACAAGAAGTTGGGGTCACTTTTAAATGACCCATTGTGTGGGTGTGGATGGCAAGGAAGAAAGAGATGGAGGCACAGAGGGGCGTTAACAGGGTAACTGCTGCCCTGGGTGATGCGCTTGTGTATTTTCTTTGTCATTTTGGTCCAGGGCTGAGGGAACTTGGGTGTCTGTATTCATCACAGTTGCTCTCTGTGATATCCCTGCCACTCCGCCAGGGATAAAAGACAGAAGAAATAAGGAACTTGTCTGCGGAGCATTTGTGTCATTCCAGAACCACCACCTTGCCCCCCAAGAAATAGAGCTGCCAGCCTGTTTCACCCAAGGACCCCCAGTTACAGCCCTGGGGGTCAGAGAATGTGAGCGGCCACAAGATACTGACACCGCGCGGTCATGGAGTCAAGAACAGAGAAGGCCAGAGAGGCCCAGGCCAAGGAGTCCTGTCCACAGGACAGGGCACGAAGCGCCTCCCAAGTCCTTGCAGCACGTCCTGAAATCCACACTGAAAACTGTTTGGTGCAGGCCTGGAAACGAGCATTTATTATGCACATTTAGTGCAAAGCACGCTCATTCACAGGCCTCTCCTTGTAACAAAGAGTACACGTGCTAATCTTGGCAAGCGAATGCTCTCGGCATAGGATGTGTGCAAGTGCCAAAAATCACATCCA
>NW_004567129.1:2807911-2824985 GCF_000260355.1 Condylura cristata | reverse complement strand
TTTTGCCTACATATGTCATGATACTCTTCAATTCCATGATATTCTTGGTGATAGGGCTGAAGTGTTCTTTTCCAGGGTAAGCGGCCAGCAACGAGCTCTTTTAGCACAAGTCACCAGGCACTTTGAAAGGGTCTGGGTTACACTGCTGAGTTTGTGAATGCTGGCGTGGCACGGGGTTCAGTGACGACTCTTTTATGCATTTTCTTTAACGACTCTTTTATGCATTTTCTTTAAGAAGCTGGCCAGAGAGAGGACGAGGTGGGGGGGGGGCAGGCTCCTCGTGTGCAAGCGCATCCCCAGAGAGAAATCTGCATGAAGGTTAGGAAAGGGACTCTTGCCGTGTGTGCTGGTCACATGTCCCACCTTTTCCCTCCAAGCTTGTGAAGGGGAAAAATAGCAAAAAACTAAACGGAGTGGCTGGCATTTGCTAACCTTTAATGGTGCAGATTGCTGAGCCATACAATAGAGCATTCTAAATAGCAAACAAGGGGGAAACAGGCTCCCATTAAACTCAGTATGAGAAGGACGCTTTAGGATCATCGATCTTGTAGGCGGGGGGACTGAAATGTAAAGTGACATCCCCAAAGGAGATGTTGGATAAAATGAGAAGAAAAAGGCCGGTGACGCATTGATTGAGGCCCTCTGCCGTGCTCTGGCTTGCTCCTGGCGACCACGCTCACGTGCCTCTCGCCTCTCGGGTGTGCTCTGTGCTCCTCCAGCCTGCGGTGTGGGCGCCTTGGGCTCTGGCCTCCGGAGGGCGATGCCCAGCCTCAGCGGGGCTCTGGAAAGGAGGCAGGCGCTGGCAGTACCTCCACCCACCCCCCCACCCCCGGGTGGCCCCAGCCCTCTCTAAGGTGGCCTTGGTGCTGTGGGGCGGCTGTCTTCAGGTCTGCCCCTCTGCATCAGGACAGCGAGCTGACTGGGCTCCCTAAAGCCTGGGCTCCCCCACTCTGGGCCTCTGTCTGCTTTCCCCTCCGGCATTCTTGCTCCTGGAAGCTGATTCCAACTGGCTCCTGGTTTAGGCCAACAGAAGACACAGGAGAGGGCCAGAGAGGCAGAGGCAGGAGTCAGGGTATCTCTTCCTGCCCTCCTCGGCTTCAGCCCTCTCCCCTGGCCTTCTCAGGCCTGGAGGTTATTAGCCCTGGAGGCTGCACTCACCTTCCCTACTCCCTGCCCATCTGTCAATAATCCCTTATTCAATTTCCCTTCAGTCACCTGGTGTGAACACGCTGGACTTCTGTATTTTCCTGTTAAGACTAGAGCTATCAGCAAAGGACCTTAATTAGGTTCTTGGTGTCTTGAAAGTTCCAGTGGACATTTTCATTCTCTTTGCACCTGCCATGACCTCCTCTACCTCCAGCACCTGAACTGGGGATTTCTATATCTCGTGACTCCATGGGAGCAATCCCTTGGAGGTCACTTGCTCACTTTCCCAGCCCCTCACAGCTTGGGCTTCGCCACGTGGCCCGGGCTCAGCCCGTCAGATGGCGTCTAACTCCTGGCATGATGAGGACAGAGGGACCACAGAGATCCCATGGGTTGGTGGCAGCAGTCCCAGGAGTGACATAGGTCTTCTGAGAGCAGCTGTGTCAGGCAACTTGAGGATACGGATGGTAGAGGAATCTACCTGGTAGTGCAAGCAGAGATGCTAGGCAATGCTCCTGGTATTGGGATCCCCACCATCATCTCTGTGAACATCCTGTAAAGCCCATGAGCAATCCGCAGGCTTCGTTTCATTCCTTTCCTGCTTGAATGAGCCAGGGTAGAGTATACCTCTCCAAACTACGGACCTCTCAGATATTAAAACTAAGTCAAATCTTTCTCACCCAAAGTTTCTAGAGTAATAAATACTCATTTTGCACTCTGAGTTAAACATAAGTCCATGTTCAGAGGACATGAGTCCGCTGTTCTGTTCCAGTTGCTGTGAGAGGTGTTACAAAGCTAAGACTGACAAGTAAATAACTATCATCCACACGATTAACCCATTTTAACCACAGTTAAACCGACAGTTGCTGAAATAGCTCGTTCTGCCTGGGAAGGTTGGGGAGTTAAGCAAAGTAGTGAGTTCACCAGAAAGCAGAGCACGGGTGAGGCCTGTGGGTGACACTGCCTGGAATGTCCAGTGGGGCTGGAGGGGACTGGGCAAAGGGTCACTGAGGTGAAGCTGGGAAAGGAAACCGAAGCCCAGCCTCAGCCTCGCTGACCTTCCCTCTCCAGCCAGGCAAGTGCCGTCACTGCCATGGGCCTGGAAGGTGGGCTGAAGAGGAGGAAGAAATGAAACTTGGCCTCACCAAGGGTTAAGGTCACAGCAGGAGCAATGGGGTTGAGAAGGAAGACAGAGACCTTGGAAACTACTGGAGCTCGCATGTGAGGGACCGCTGCCTAGGGGTGTGCAGGGTCAAGGGGTGTCAAGACGGTCTTTAAGTTGCAGCTTGAGGGAGAGGACCAGTTAACAGATCACTCAGGAATAAAGGTTAACTGTTCACGTTCTCTCCACTCTAACTTTCTAACCTTGGGAGTAAATGTGAGCTGGATCTACCTACCCACCTCTGTCAGACCCACACTACAGCACCTTCTGGAAGCCACTGGACCCCAGGACTCACCTCACCGTCTCTGGTCCATCCGCTGCTGGCCTTTCCATGCGCGACCCCGGTTTCCCTGGCCACACTCAGCTGAGAGCTGACAATGCGAGCTCTGTGTTCCCAATACATCCTTTTCATGGCAACTCATAAACTTCAAGAATACATCTGGCTCTGCCCCCTGTGGTACTGAGCCTCTTTCTTGACAGCATTTACCTTTGTTGTAAATTGTAAAGTTCTCCTAGTGCCTTTTTGTGAAGAAGTGTGTGGACCTGAGGTCTGATACGTCCTTTGACTTGGATACAGCGTAAGAGTCTCTGCTTGTCTTTGTGCCAACTGGTTGGCATTTCCCCCTTCCTAGTTGTTAATTCTCTGGATCTACTACCACCATCTGCAGCGATGGGCTTCTCGGATGACATGAATAATTGAATTCTGCACATACAGATCCAGAAACCCTAACTACAGCGGTTTCCAGCAGGAAAGGCTCTCTGCCTTCCCCAATCAAACACCTGCAGTGAGGTGCCTGGTGTCCTGCCCATAGCCAGTGGCCATGCCAGTGTACCCCAGTGGCTCTCGGTGCTAATAGCTGGCTTTCTGTCTGAAGGAATTTTCCTGAATCAAAAGAGCTCCGGTGACCCAAAGGAGCACACTGGAAGTGAAGGGATGACCAACCCCGACCCAGGAGCTCCCAAGGACGAGGGGAAATTGGCAGATAAAGTTCCCACTCTTTTCCCCTCAGAGCAAGGGGTGGTAATGCTGAGGCTTGCTTTCCGCACTGACCCCCGTCCCCCACCCCCCCACTCCCTGGGCTGCCCAGTGCTCGGTGACTTCCGGACACATGCTCAGCCCTCCTTCCCCTGCCCCACTTTCTGCAGTCTCCCACCAGCATCCCAAGGAGTCTCCTCCCAATCAAACCACCTGCCTGTGAATTCATTTTCCAGGTCAGCTTCTGGAGACAGAAATAAGCCACACTCCTGTGATGGGGCTGCAAGTCTGAGCCTTCCTCAGGATTCCCAGCCACCTCCATGCCTTCCTGCTGTGCGCGCGCATGCACACACACACACACACACACACACAGAAGCACAGGCAGGCTCTCTGGACACCAGCTGGCGGCAGGTTGCAGAAGAGCAGAGCCCAAGCCTGTGCTGTTCCAGGGGCACCTCGAAGATGAAAGAACATGTGATCACTGGAAGGCTAGAGAGCACGCTCAGGACCCTGGCAAGTCAGAAGGAGGAGGAAGGCAGGCAGGGGAAGAGAGAGAGAGGATGGGTGGACAGACCAGAGACCTAATGCCCAGGTGCTCCCAGCATGAGGTCTCCGGTGGTCCTGGTGTCTGGGCCAACGCCCAGCTCATTCTTCTCAGGGAGAAGGCAGGATGGTGCGGAGACTTTCACTCTGCCATCGGAGAAAGAGGCGCAAGCAAGCAGCCGTGGTGAAGCCATGAAGGCACACAGTGTAAATGACTCACAGCACCTTTTCTATTTGGGGGGCAGGGTGCCGCTTAAGAACATAAGGGCACTGATGAACTAGAAAGGGAAGAGGCGCTTCTGCCAAACAGAGGCAAGACATGGTGACGAGACAAAGCCTTCCTTTCCGATAGGGTGGCCCTGGGGGTGGGGAAGCACGGACATGCCGCGAACAGAGGCTCTTAGGCGCCCCTGCTGCGCAGGGTTGCCGTCAGAGGGGTCTCTGACCAAGGGGAGAGTTCAATCCCAACCCAAGTCACAGATGATAAAATGCGTCTGTGAGGGTCAGAAGAGACTCGATAAGGGTAGGGGTGTGGGAAAGAGGACGCAGGGGTTGCCCACCCTGTGATGCTGCTCATCCTCCTGTCATACTGGGTGGTTACTTGAAGTTTCTGGCCCTCAGTTTTGCCAAACAGGGGTGAGATTATCCACCCCACACACCTCATGAAGTTGGCCAGGAGGTGCGTGCTGTACCCGGGAGAGTGTTACCGTCACCAGGTGCCGGGCTTGCGGAGCCTGGCTGAGCAGGCTGCTGCAGGGGGTGCTGGGCAAGCTGCCTGCCCCTGGTTTCCTCGCCCATAAAGGAGACTTACCTAGACCATAAGAGGATACCTATCATTCATGGGAATAACGCATGCGGAGAACCAGCTATGACACCTATTATCAATACACGGGGATGAAAGCAATGTGTAAGGCACAGAGCACTGTGCAGAGGTGTGGGGCATGGAAAAGACCCCCTGCTTACTGCAGGAGTCCGCAGCCCAGCAAGGGTTACTGTCAGGAGGTGGCAGGCAGCTTGGGATGCGGCGGGCCTACCCTTAGGTTAAAACTTGTTTAGTGCTGAGCTGCCGTGAGGCCCGACACTCCGGTCCAGTTATTAGATTAAACATTTACTTTGAGTGGTATTTGAATTGCTACATTCTAGATCCTTCTGGCTGCTAAGGTCTCCTTTGTATTTTATAACGAGGCTAAAATCAGAATACCGACTGTAGAACACAAGTGCCATTTCTCAAACTGGATTATGACGTTGGTTCACTATAATACTATGCCCGCTGGTGTAGGGATTCAGAGTAAACTGGACTTTATTTGGTACAGAAACACTGAGTGAAACAGACAGAGCATTATTTTAGGTATTTTTCATTATCAAATCATTCTGGTTTAAAGCTGTTAAGGCATTATAGCCATTCTCTTTCCCCCTGCTTTCAGTCTGCTAAGTAAAAGATTGCGTACGTTTCCAACGTACAGCATTTAACAAAACAAAGTATAATCTGATAGCCAAGCTGATATTAAGAATCATAAACTAAAAACCGATAACCGTTAGGAACTAAGTACACAAAGGTGACGCCACCAACTTTGCTGAAGCTCGCCTACGCCCTGCCCGCCTCGGAGGCACGCCTTTCACTATGTGAATGAACGTAAAGGATGCATTTTGGAAAACTAAAGTACACCTTTTGTTTGCAAATGTCTCACATGTTGCAAATTCATTACTAAATGAGTGTGGAAAGTTAGAAGGTTCGCTAGGTTAGAAGTGTGGCTGTCTGGGTAGGTCTATGTGACCTCTGTGGGGCATCCACGACCCTGTGACCCAAGGATCGGGGAGCCTTCCCCACAGTCGTCACATCCTGTTATTCTGACACTGCCCAGACATGTCATGCCAGTCGGTTTGCAAATATAAAAGGAACCGGTAGGTTCAAAGGAGGGGTGGACATGGGGCAAAAGAGACTAGGATTTCTTGATAACTGAAACATTTAAGTCAAGTGAGATTTTAATAATATTTGAAATTTCTCTCTGCAAATGACAAGGAAATAGAAAAGATTCAGAAATGAAATTTCTTAGGTCATGAAATCCCATTAAACCCCAGGTGGGAAGAAAAGTGAGCACCGTGTACACGGGTAAGCCCACCGGCTGCGTTTGCACCACGGGAACTGACTTCTCAGGATGTCATTCATGTAAGTTTTGCACCCAGACATGTTGGTAACTGCACAGATACACCTCAAGACACCATCACATAACCTAGTAGAAAGTAAGATTCCTTCTACAGGTAGCAATATTGGATGGTGTGAAATTAGAAAAGCAAACACCCAAAATTATTTGTGACCGGTTTAAGGCATGCAAATTGTATGTTCCCCCAGTACAAGGCATTTGGGATTAAAGGTAGTGCAGAATCAGCGACACAGTGGCCCTCATTTCCCAGATGTCAGATCTCAGAAGTCTCGCTTACATAATTGCCTTAGTTTCTTGCATCGCTTTCCTTTTTTTCTGTGCATTTTTGTAACAACAAATTTTAAGCAGTGGAAGTGTAATAGTCATCATGTGAATGTAAAAGGTATGAGAAATTATACATTGATGCCAATAACCTGTTTTGGGCAGTAATAAATATGGAACACTGTTCAGGGACAGAAGAAGGAAAAAGAAAAAGGGGTTTATTATTTTTAAAAAATCCAATATAAACCTCATTACTTCATAAAAAAATAAATTCATATTTAAAGCTACTAGAACTAAAGCACTAGCTAGAAACAGTAAAGCACCTTCAGGACTGCCTTTTTGAGGTTGGGGGGGTACAGGTTGTAGGGAAAGTGGGCAGGTTTGTAGTGCCAGGGACAGTAATAGCCCCCCAGGTCTACCAGCTGGACGGCTTTGGCCAAAGCAGTCTACCTCCGCCAGATCAGAGTTCAGCGTCCTGGACCTGGATACAATAGCTGACATTGTCATCCAGGTGAGCGTCGCTGTGGCTGAGGGGTCCCCACAGGCTCCTGTGTGGTCCTGCCAACTTGTGGGACAGGTTACCTCTTTCTATCCCATTCAGCAGCCTGTACAGGCTCAGTGAAAGGTTCATGAATGAGGTATTTTTCCTATTAGGATGAACCTGGTGCTTTTCTTATACCCATAGCCTTGAGTCCAGCCCACAAAACACTGCTGGGATGCAAGCAAGGTGCACAGAGGTCAGCTGAGTTTCCAGGAGGTCAACCACCACTCATGAGAGAGACTACTTCTGATCGGCTGTGCTTGTGTTGGGAAGAAAAGATATATGGATGATTTACGGATGAATGCAAATCTACATTAGCTTTATTCCTAATGCACAGCTGAGTGCCTGTGTAAGAGGCACATTGATGGGCATCCTTGTGTGGGGTTTGCAAGATGAAGGGAGAAGGGGGCACCTTGGGGGTGCCAGGGCAGTGCATGGATTTTCACACTGTCTTCTAGGTATTTTAGAAAC
Source organism: Condylura cristata (assembly GCF_000260355.1). Classification (NCBI taxonomy): domain Eukaryota; kingdom Metazoa; phylum Chordata; class Mammalia; order Eulipotyphla; family Talpidae; genus Condylura; species Condylura cristata. The sequence continues at coordinate 2,817,723 of NW_004567129.1, read as the reverse complement.
AGGTGTTTCTAAAATATGTATTTAGGAAAGGCTTGAGAGGGAGCACAGCAAACGTAAAGAAGGTTTAAAAAACCAAAGACTATAAATAATCAATTAACTAGTTCATACAAATGTTGGTTATTATCCATACAGCCTATAAATATAACTTCACATCTTGATTTCTTCCATTTAACATCACTTAAAGGACATCATGAGGAAATTATCTCACGTGCAAGGGGCAATATGTTTCAAATGAAATATTCAGAGGGTGGTAGAAATGTGAAGAGGCCCTACTTTCCCTCATCTCATTGAATAGAAACAAATACTCTCATTTAGAATGAGTGGGGAATAACCACACTGATTAAAGCCTCTGTTTATTTCTAGTTAAAAAAAAAAATGCACTCTCATCTAGGAACAGTGTTCCGGAGGGCAAGGGAGGAGAGCAGCAGTCTAGAACGGCGGTCTGCCTTTGCAGGAGGGTCGTTTCTTCCCGAAGCCCATCTTTCCCGGGCGCCAAGCCTCAGGCCTAAAATGGATCTCTCTGAAGCGATGACAGAACTTCTGCCAAGTGACTGGGAGATAAACACTCTTTGGGTTGCACAGGGAGACATATGCTCTGGTTCAAAATAGGCACGTGGGTTTCTCTAGAATAAAGGAAGCCCTTGGAAGCCCTTCGGCGTCAGCGCTTCTCGGCCTGCACTCGTGCAAGCTCTTTGCTCCTTTTGTGGTGTCGGCGCCCACCGCTTTCCTGATTCCTCACACTAATGAACTGCCATAAATTTGCTCCTGAGATTCCAGAGAGCCCTAACTTCAGCTTTTAGGCAACGCTGAACAGGCACCCTACATTCCAGACCCACCTTCTGCAAGGTGTGCTCTCAGCATTGTGGGCGATTTCCATGGGAGAATATTCTATTTAAAGAACTACTGTCCCAGCATAATAGGAAAAATATCACTTAGGAAAAGACATGAGAAGCTCTCAGTTATGTTTACACAAGCACAATGTCAAGCCTCCCCTGTTCTGCAAAGGTGGGCAGAGGGTACTCATCTGTGAGGAAAGACACCAACAGGTCCATGCTGTCACCGGAGTGGGATCACTGAGCGCCCTGACGCGGGTGTGCCCCCACACTTCTAGGGACCAGGAGTGCTGGAGGCCAGACAGGTGCTGATGTAAATCGGGAGGGGGAAGCAGGAAGGCTAGACCAGTAAAAAAACAGTCTTCGTGCACCATAATTTTGACCTCAAAAGATATTTTTCTTCTCTTAGCATGTTCTAAAGTGGAGGGTCTTTCAAACAAGGAATATTTAAAGGACACATTAAAATTTATTTTTGAATATTTTCATACACTTGAAAAGCAAGCCACTCTCAGCTGACAACATACCAATGCAACAGAATAATGGACTTCACCTCTCTTTTATAAGCAGCTAGATCCACAGTCCTTGAGGTTGCGTACATTTAAAAACGGAAATGACAGCATAAAATTTATAATGTTGATGACTTTCCAACTAAATCCCAAGATAGAAATAAAAAAATTAAATGTCATATAAAAAATAGCCAGCTCTTGAGTTGTGCGCTATCCTTTAAACATCTCTCAGCAGAGAAGAGCCTCTGGCTCTCACAACTGTGAGCACCAGTGACGTGGAGCTGGCCCGGCCTTACGTCACGGCGGTAAAATTCCTGACGAAAAAGCCAATCTTGGGCCCCTTCCACGAAGGGCAGGAAGGATCAGTTTTGTTCACTGAGCTGTCCTGGGTCCCCACAACAAGTGCCCGCCAAGGTTTGTGGTCACACTGACCTAGACGTACCCCCGTCTCATATGATTGTGGGAGCTGAGCGGGGTCAGGTAGTTGCTGGGAGACAGACACCTGTCACAAATTAAGTCATGACACACACCTGTTGAATGAAGACGTACATTTAAAAAAAGGGAATGGGGGTGCCTGTGAAGCTAGGTCATCTGTGCGTGCACGGACATCAAGGCACACCCCCTTGGCTTCATTAGCTTTCGGAGTGAGGACCTTCCCTGGGTCAAACAAAGGCAGGACCACGTGAACTTATGTGCAGCAAAAGCACCGCTGGCCAAACTCAAGATGAGCAAGCACAGGGCGGGGTGGGAATTCTGGTGCCAGAGAGGACAGCAGTGTGCGGGCCGGACTCAGGCTAACCACATGGGTGACACAGCCCATCCTTAAAGTCAGGCTGGGAGGCAGAGATGCGGGATGATTCTCTGTGCATGAGGGAGCTAAACAGTTATACATAAAGCTGGCCAGACAGCTTTGCCTCCCAGGGGGTCAGCCCTGGCACCCCGACTTCAGAGCCTGTATGAGAAGCTGAACCTCCCGCGCCGTAGGCTCCCTAAGATTAAAGCCCATCACTTAGGTTCAAGACACCCTAGATTAAAGATCCAAAGTTCTGATCTTTATGTATCTAAAAGGCCATCTGAGTATCACTGAAATAATACACTAGCTTATACTGGGGGTGCACTAAATACCGAACCAGTTTCATAGAGACTGAGGTCAGAAGAAAGTATGCATGACCAGTCATCCAGTCACAAAACCATAGAGAGCTTCATAATTCCATGGTACAACATGCAGTATGTTGTCACCCAACCCAAGGAGGAGGAAAGCAGGCAGCTGGTTCAGCTAGACCATAAGCACTAGGGTTGGCTATTTTCACTGAGTACATCCTAACTGTATTTGCTATTGACAGGTAGTCGAGTGGTCAGAGATTCTTTTCTAATTGCGTGATGTTTCCTAACTAGCCTAGAATACCATTTTGGGGAAGACCTCAGGCAGACCCCAGCTATGGGTGTGAAATGAACAGTTAAGGTGAATTGACATAGGGCCTGTTTACCCCTTACTATGAATTGCTTTCAATCTGTTGCTTAAAAAAATCAAGTATGGGCCCTCCCTGGTGGCGCAGCGGGTAAAAGCATAGCACTGAGAAGCTTAAGCCACTCCCGCATGAGTTCGATTCCCGCCTCCCCCGGAGGAGATCCATATGGCGTGGCAGACCTCTCCTGACCCGCCCGCTGCTCCCCTCAGCAGTATGCTTCATCAGTCGGCCTGTTCTGCTCCCCTCTCTGTCTTTGGTGAATCCTCTCACCCTCCGCATTTCTGGTCTGTACCCCAGCTCTATATGAATAAATAAATAAATCTTTAAAAAAAAAAATCAAGTATAATTACAATTATTATACTGTAATTACAACACAATTATTATTTGCAGAGAATGTGAACAGATAAAAGTTTACAAGCTCAAAAAACTGAATAGTAATCATCAGTATGCTTTCCCAACAATAAAAACACATTTTGGTTAGGTTTTCATATTTTTTTTTAAGATTTATTTATTTATGCATACAGAACCAGGGTACAGGCCAGAGGTGCAGGGGCAGTAAGAGGCTTCACCAGAGACAGAGTGGGGAGCAGAATAGGCAGATCGAGGAAGTACACTGCTGAGGGCAGCAGCGGGCGGGTCAGGAGAGGTCTGCCACGCCATGTGGTCTCCTCCAAGGCAGGCGGGAATCAAACTCATGCGGAAGTGGCTTTAGCTTCTCAATGCTGTGCTTTAACCCGCTGCGCCACCAGGGAGGGCCAGGTTTTCATATTTTAAGTTTCAAAATAGCTTTAGAGTTCACAAAACAATATTGTCCTTTTTTTGAGATACTAATTTATTTTGTATTGTAAGCATATAGGATATAATTTACTCAAGGATTTAGCACTTGTTACTTTAGAAATATTCTTTTTACTATTTTCATTTTAATATTTTAAAAACATAATTATACTTATCAATAGTTCATTTTTAAACTTAGGATAGTTTTGTTTGAAATATATTACTTTGGTAATGTCATGTAGGTAATGTGAATTTGCAGTAAGTTAAAGTCTAATTCACAGTGATTTTTAAAGTCTTTTTTTGTAAAGATTTGTTCATTTATTTATTGTTGCATAAAACAGGGGTGTAGGCCAGCGGTGGGGGGATGAGAAGATTTACCAGAGACAGAATGGAGAGCAAAACAGATGGATCCACTGAAATACACTGCTGAGGGGAGCAGCGGGCCAGACAGGTGAGGTCTCTAACTATATGTGTCATCTCCCTGGCTGGGGATTGAGTTCAGGCCATTGTGGTGACAGCGCTGAGACTTACCCACGAGACCATCAGGGAGGCCGTTAGTGATGGTGATTTCTCCCTGAAGATACAGTCAATGCTTGCACAACTCATGATCGTGAGTTGTACAAGAGGATGAGAGGTATCAACTCTGTTGGTTTCATAGGTGAAGAAAGACTATGTCCTGACATAGAGTCCCACAGAGATCACAGGAGGAAACAGAATTAAATTTAGATGATTCGAATGGAGAGATTTCAATGACAGGACAACCCACAGAGGTGTTGGCAGGGTCAGGGGAAATCAACATGAGATGCTGAGAACCCAGAGGTTTTCCAGCCTCCCATCCTCCCATCCAAGGTACAAGAGGAAGAAAATGTTACTGGAGTGAGAGCGGAGCCCAGAGAAGGAGGGGGCACTGGACAGGCCACTGGGCAGGCGTTGCTGCCCTGAAAGGGAGCAGCCATTGTGAGAGAATGTCCCCTCCTCACAGGAAAGCCAGCAGGGAGAGGAAGAGATACCCTGACTCCTGCCTCAGCCTCTCTGGCCCTCTCCTGTGTCTTCTGTTGGCCTAAACCAGGAGCCAGTTGGAATCAGCTTCCAGGAGCAAGAACTCTAGGAAAACAGACAGAGGCTCAGAGTGAGGGAGCACAGGCTTTAGGGAGCCCGGTCAGCTCACTGTCACTGAGGCCTGATGCAGAGAGGCAAGACCGAGCACCCACCTCTGACTTAATTTCTGTGATGTCAAGAAAGAATACCACTTGGGGATTTTCCTACCTAGATAATTTTTTAAAGTACAAACTGCTTTTTCTTTTGTGCTTTTCCCCTTCCAGTTCTATTTAAATTCCTCCTTCCATTTACCTCCTGGTGTAACACAGAAATCTGTGGTTCAGAAAACCCTTTTCTTAGAACAATGTTAGAAATTTTCGAGACCACATCCTCGGGGTGTTCTGACTCTGAGACAGCTCTGAGCCACTGCCAGGAATGCACCCACCACCTGATCTGGGAAGTTCCCTCAGCTCTGGAGGAGAGCAGGAGATAACTTTCCAGGAGTACTGACCCAGCCAGCGGCAGGTGATGACTGCACTCACCATCTCTGTTAAGTGTCAAATGCATCTACAGTACCTTCTGAAATATTTGCTTGAATGTTTAATTTGCGTGTGTGTGATTTCTGTGTATCTTCTGATTACAGAGCGAACTGAACAGAGAACTGAGCAATTGTGTAGCTGCACTGAGAAGCCTTGTGAGCTGAACAGAAAGAGTCTTAGGGAGAGGTCCTTGGGTGGGGGAAGCTTGCTTGGCACTGCACAGGGAGCCCTAGAGTGCAGGGAGCACACGCACAGACCCTGAGCGTCTCGTGCTCAGCAGATTCTGGATCTGAGTTCACCGAATTCTCCAAACCTTGGTTTGTCTCCATAATCAACCGCCCAAAAGCACACAGATAATTAATTCTTTGAAAAATGCCAACTGGTGTTTGATGTCACCTATTTAGTTTTTCTCTCAAGAGCAGCTCTGTAGGATGACATTATTTTATGTTTTCTTCCTTTGACCTCAACATCCTTTATGTGAGTAATGGCTCCATATAAAGAGTCTACTGGCAAATATCACAGCAGATTCAAATCACTGCTTTAAAAATGGTGCCAACATCTTTCAATTTAGAAGAGAGACAGTCTTTTCTGGACAGAGGCTAAGAAAACCCATAATTTGGCATTAACATAAAAACTGAAGACACTATGAATTTATTCTGTGATATTCTTAATAGCAAAGCTTTTTAAAAAAAAAAAAAAGAAGTGAAGGCCTCCTTGGTGGTATAGGAGTTAAGTGATATCGCTATCACCACTATAGCCTGAGTTCTATGCCTGGCCAGGTAGCTGACCCACATGGCACAACAGACCTCTCCTGTCTCTGCTCCCCTCAGCAGTGTATTTCAATAGATCTGCCTGTTCTGCTCCCAACTCTTGTCTCTGGTGAATCCTCTCAACCCCTCACCTCTTGGCCTACATCCCAGTCCTTCTATGCCAAAAAAAAAAAAAAAAGATATTAATACAAACTTGATCTTTATTAAAAAGTAAGCGTGAAATTAATAATAGTCTACAATTTTAGGGTTAAGGTTGAAGCTTTTAAAACTTACGTAGCAACAATGTTGCATTTAAAATTAATCTGACTAAAAAATATAAACAAAATTTATCTGACTATGCAATAAAGACATCCAGGAAGAGAGAAGTCTTGATGAAAGTCAGCAAATTTACAAGGATTCCCATGTTTCACAGTCTAGGTCCCCACATTAATTTGAAATGAACTTGACCCTTCAGATCCTAAATTTAACATTCTTCAGAACAAAACAGCTTTTCTCTTCTGCTTTGTGGGCAAATGAACTAGGTACTTGGGAATGGTACTGTCTGAGCCTTTGAACCAAGACTAAAAGAGATGAAATACTGTTTGATGTTCATAAACATTAGAGAATCTATTTTGATTTAATAAAAGGATAAGTTTGTTTCATATCCTGTGACAAAATATTCCCCTTTTCCTTCCAACAATAGATGGCGGCTTTCTGTTCCGAGGGGGGAGGGGGTGCGGAGAAGGCGTAGGTTTGCCATTAATATAACAGGTATCTCGACAGCTGTTACATTCATTTCTCAAAACTGGGGTGGGAAGTTCCGAATGCGGTGAGGGGAAATAAATCTTTACCTTTTCCAAAACATAAAATTGCATGAAAGTGGCAGCTAAAGAATATCACAACAACCGAATAAATTCATTATTTGCAACCATGCAGTTTCCTAAATCTCTGTAACACATTACTTTAAAAGCTTCAGACAGATGGCTGTATGATACTTTAGCAATATTTCAACAACTGAAAAGCCTTAACAAGTTAAACCCTACAGTCTGAAATTTCAGAAATGACTTAACTAAATCCTTTCATTTTTCAGACTGTCTCTCACATTTTCATCTATTTTCATTAATCGATGAATAATGAAGAATGTTAGGTGTCATCCCACAGGGAAATGATATTTTCACCATTTCTAGAAACATAAAAAAATGAAAGGGAAAAAAGTCAATTTCAACAAAATGTTGTCAAAGAAATAATTCAGGATAGAATGTTACAATTACCTAATATATCTGGCTCTACCATTTGAGGTACATTTAGAGTTCAAAGTCAAGCCTTACGGAACACCAACGTTGAATGTCAGACCTCATGTTTCCCTGGAGTCTCCATGATCTTCGAGGACCAAGACACACATCTCTAGTTTTGACTAATGTGTCACACTTCATCCCTATTCTTTTTGGGTGAAACTGCAGTTGACCTTGAGAGGGACTAACAGAGATACATGTTGTTAGAAAGCCTGCCCATTCTCCATGTTCAGGGCCATGCACTTTTGCGAGCCTCTGTTTAAGACTGGGCTTGAGACTTCTGTTGCAAATATTGAAGAAAAAGTGCTCTGTTCGTCTGTCTAGAACTGAGAATGTGTAAGTAGCTTCTACGAGGCTATAGATGGAAATAACTTGCCCCAAAAATGAAAACCAAACCAATAACCAGATCCAGTCTACCCATGCCCATTTGCATCAACCAATAATGTCCTTTATACTTAAGTCAGCTTGAAATAATCTTGCCACTTGCAATATGACAACTCTAAAAATAAAAATGCCTGCTTTGGAGATGTCTAATAGACTTTCCTTTTGATCTATACATGATCTCATTTAATCCCTACAACTCAGAAAGCACATGTCTATTAACATTTCCCAATTTCTCTGAATACGTCCTATGTGGATGAGAAGCAGGGAATGCAGGGGGCCAACAATCTGAAATATGGTGACCAGGGAAGCCGCACTTTCATGGGGGTAAAGGAGAGGCTACATATCTTAGGAAACTCGACAGATACTCACCAACAAAAGAATAAACAGCATGTAGCAGAACCAAGAAGTGATTCTCCCACTAACTCTGAATAACAAATTGGGAGGTGTTTGCACGAGACAAGATCAGAGATGACGAACCCCCAACTGGCAACTCAAACAACAGGACATGGAGATGGAATCCAGTCAGATATGTGGGTCCCTATGCGTTTGTGTCTGTGTCACTGGGACTGAGAAAGAAGGGTGGTGTCTGAGAGGCAAGGAAGGAGACAGTGAACCATGCCATAGGATACATAAGCAAAGAGGTTCCTGGGCCCTCAGAATGAGTTAGTCTGGGCTTCAGAGAGGCTGAGCCTGCAAATACAAGATGGGAACCGTCTGGCATACAAATGGCAGCTCAGGGTGGGGCGGTGCCTCGCCATGAATGGAAGCAACCGGGACATCATCGTCTCCCTCAAGTCATCTCAGTGCTGTTTGTGAGCCGCATGAGCAGGCTCTCTTCTAGACAAGGGTGCACTCTGTAAATGTGGGGGCGGTGGGGGGGGGCGGGCATGGAGCATAGGACTTTGGTCCTGGTGGGTGTTTTTCCAGACCTTGCACCATGCAGCTGCAGTCCTGTTTGCTATACTGAATAGAAGCTGATTATTCACCTCTCACCTCCTAAATTAGTCCATGCTCTCAATTAGGTGTGACACTATCAAGGCTTTCTGGGGATCAAAGAGATCTAAATGTTTCATTTACAATGGTTACCTTCCCTCCTCCTCCTTCACTCTGGACAAAGAACCCAATCACCCTGTACAGAGGTGGGATGGGGATGAGGTGATGAGAATTCTTCAAATATTTAGCTATCAAAGTCTTGAAGAAACAAAGGAGACAGAGAAATGGAAAGGCGGAAAGGCGTGGCTGCTGGCATTTCTAAGGCAGGTCCCCCCCCACCCCGCTTAGGAATGAATGTACCCTAGAGGGCGGCAGACCTCGCGGGCCTTGAGCCCCAAGGCCAACAGGAGGTGCGGCCAGTCGGTGTTCCCGACTTCTCGCCCAGCAGGCAGTTTCCAGATGGCGTGGCGGGGAGGGGGGGGGGCCAGGGCACAGTGTGCCTCAGTGGGCCGCAGGCCGAGACCGCCAGGGCTTGGGATCTAGAGTCAGGGCTTTCGCTCCGGGCTTGAAGGAGAGGTGCGCTCTCCCTCTCCTCCGCGGGCTCACACGACTGCGTCTGCCGCCAGGTTTCAGCCTACAGCACCCTAGGCTGGAAGGCGCCCGTCCTCTCAGCCATCTCCCCGCTCCTTTCTCGCTGCCCCTTAACAAAGCTGTATTTTCACTTTCACATTTGCGACTAGGTTTGGGCATACGGTTCTAAGTCAACGTGCGGAGCAAACATTCATTAAGCGTCAGAATTACTCTGCAAAATTCGCTTAAAAATCACAAGCTGTGAGGTACACGTGGTTAAAACACACCGTAAAAGATGGACAATAAATCAAAAGTACGAAGCAAAGTGGAAATCTTAACTGCAGAGGTGTAAGCTGGTTCCAGGCAAACGAACCTGCGTGCCACCCACCGCACCTGTTAGCTGGTACCTCGCGCCCTGGCGCGCGGGAAGCTCTAAGACGGGCCTCCCCCGCTCGCTCCCCAGGGCATCCTCAGGGCCCGGCCCAGTGCCTGGCACCTCGTACCTGCTCGCTGGCCTATCCTGAATTAGGAAACGAGCTAATGAGCTAACACACTCAGGCTGTGCCTCTGCAGCTCGCGGAGCAGACGCCTCGGGAAGCAGGCGCAGGCTGCGGAGAGCGAACAGGCAAGCTGCGCCCCCACGGCCACAGGCTCTGGGAGGCGGCCGCAGGGTCCCCGCACCTGCGCTCCCCCAAACCCCAGGTCGCGGCGCAGGCCCCGCCCCA
>NW_004567129.1:2798908-2807811 GCF_000260355.1 Condylura cristata | reverse complement strand
CCCACCGCTCCTCCGGCCGCGCTTCGCCGCTCACCCGCGCGCTGGCTGCCCCTCGCGCCTGCGCCCACTGGGGGGCGCTCCCCTCCCACCCCATGCGTCCAGACGCGGGCGCTTCCGAGTCCCCAGCGAACCTGCGCCCGACCCAGGGTGCGCGCGCCGCCTCCTACCTGAGGCCCGGCGATGGAGGCGGATGGAAGGGCTGAGAGAAGCTGAATAAGATCGTGGAGCGAGGCGGGAGGCCAGAAAACGGGGCCGCGGTGGACTGTCCGGGCGCGGGCGCGCGCACGCGCGCGCGTGCCCTGGCCCCTCGCTCCCTCAGTCGACTCCCGGCCAGAACCCAACCCTGCTGCCGCGCGCCACCTGCCTCGCCGCGCCTAATAACAACGGCACCCGGGGTCAGGTGGCCGCGCGCGGACAGCGCCGCCATTGGCTCGGCGGGGAGCGCAGGGCTTCAGGATTGGCTGGGGGGTGGGGTCTCAGCCGGTGGGGGAGGGGCTTGACGGGAGGAGGGCGGGAAGGCGGGTAGGGAGGCGGGGCGGCCGGCGCCGGGGGCGGGGCCAGGCCGTGGTCCGCGCCTTTGTGCCCGACGCGCGCTCTCCGCCCGCTCCGGCTGCAGCGTCCGCTGCATCAATAATTCAGAGCGGCGGCGGCGGCAGCAGCGGCGGTTGCGGGAAAGAGACGGCGGAAACAGCGGGGACCGAGCCACAGCGGATATGCATCCAAGTGCGGCTGGGCAGCCGCGGCACCCCTGAGGCCCGGGCGGGGCTCTGGGAGCGTCGCTCGGGGGGCTCCCTTGCCCGGGAGTGCAGGAAGAGCAGTAGTGACCAGAGCGGTGTCGGCAGAGCTGTGCACGGAGCTGAGGCGGGGGCTTCGGAAAGGGGCTGGGGCGGGGGGGGCGGCTGGCGCAGGCAGCCCCCGGGGTGGGGGGCGGGGTGGGCGCCGGTGCCGCGATGCTGGGCGTCGTGGAGCTGCTGCTGCTGGGGGCGGCATGGCTGGCCGGCCCGGCCCGCGGGCAGAATGAGACCGAGCCCATCGTGTTGGAGGGCAAGTGCCTAGTGGTGTGCGACTCCAACCCCACGTCCGATCCCACGGGCACAGCTCTGGGCATCTCCGTGCGCTCTGGCAGCGCCAAGGTGGCTTTCTCTGCCATCAGAAGCACCAACCACGAGCCGTCCGAGATGAGTAATCGCACCATGATCATCTACTTCGACCAGGTGAGTGTTCTGTACGTATTGGGTGGGTGGGGGCTGGGGGAGAGGTGCCAGGTAAATGCCCGATTCTCACCGAGGTCTCTGCGGAGGCTTGGGCGCAAGAGTTCGGGACTGACTCTTGCCTACTCGCCTTCATACCTGTTTCATTATAGGTACTAGTGAACATCGGGAACAACTTTGATTCAGAACGCAGCACTTTCATCGCCCCGCGCAAAGGGATCTACAGTTTTAACTTCCACGTGGTAAAAGTCTACAACAGACAGACCATCCAGGTCAGCCGCAGCCTCAGGGCCAGACCTGGGCCCTGGTAGGGTGCTCCTAGTCCCGGGAATGAGCAGGTGGGAGATAGAAGAGGGTAGGTGCAGGTGTCCCGGGGATGCTTGGAGGGGCTGGCAACAGGACTTAACGTTTCTGCCCCTTGCTTCCTCTGTCGTCGACTCTCAGGACCTAATCCTCTCCCCAGAGAATTTCCTTCCTCCATCTTCTTGATCCCCCCAAAGAAGGGGTTTCCAGCGAACTGAAAGAATTTCACGTAGCAGTTGCTGTTCCCGCTTCCGGAAGCTTTTTGCGACCCTCGCTCTCCGAACCGAGAGCTGGTTCCTGGATGCCCTGCGCTGGCTCCCAAGCTCTGGAGACGCCTGTGCACTTGGCCCTACGCACCAAACTCAGCGGGCTCCCGCTGTCCCTTTGGGGAACGACTCCGGGTTTTTTAACTAATAGCGCCTCCGTGCCCTAGCGGGTGAGGCGTGTAGAGAGCTGAAAGGGTCATAGTGCACTCCCTCCTGGCTCCAGCCTTGCCTCAGCCAGCACCCACCGCTTTCCAGGTTCGCAAAGGTGTCCTCTGAGCTGAGACCGACAGCAGAACACAAGGTTGGGGGTCGGGCACCAGGCCTCCGACTGCTGATGCCATTGCAGGGGCAAATCCAGGCGGGCAGGCTGGATCTGGGGAGGGTTGAATGTCAAAGAGCCGCCCCTGCGAGTCTTCAATGTATTGTGGCTCCTGGGGTCTGGAGGAACCTGGGGTTTTATTTATTTGTTTTTGAGTGTTTGTTTTTGCTAACTAGAGTTGCCTGAATTTGTCTTTGAAGCTAGAAGAAGAAGGGAAGTGCGGGTGGGGGAAGCTGGAGAAAGGCCTGAGATCTCCAGGAGCCTGAGCCACGGAAGGGTTCATTAAATGGGGTAAAAGAGCACAGCCCAGATGGCTTGGCAGGCTCCAGGAGTGCAGGTGACTCTCATCGGGGGTAGACCCTCCTCTCACCCACATGGGCCGTCTTTAGTCCCAATCCACCCTCTCTAGGAAGCTGGAGAGCTCCCTTTCCTCCTGCTTCTCAGCCCCTCCCGGGCCTCCCAGCCTTTATGGACGGGCTTTTCAGACATTTCATGTCGTCTCCGCTGCTCTTTGATTCCTGCTTAGATTCTGTGTCTGAAGTGGGCCCTTCTCTTTCTCAGGTGAGCCTCATGTTGAATGGTTGGCCGGTGATTTCAGCCTTCGCTGGTGACCAGGACGTGACCCGGGAAGCTGCCAGCAACGGAGTCCTTATCCAGATGGAGAAAGGCGACCGAGCATACCTCAAGCTGGAGCGGGGGAACTTGATGGGGGGCTGGAAGTACTCGACATTCTCCGGATTCCTGGTGTTTCCGCTCTGACTGGCTCCTCCGTGGAATGGAGGCAGGGAGAGAGAGGGCCAAGGCGGGAGTCAGGCAGGAGGGGGAATGAGAAAAAGCTGAAATCTAGAGGACGATTAAGTGGCAGGACTTGAAACTTCCTACAAGTTGCCCAGCTGTATTGGGGTAAAAGGTGCGCCCCAGTTGTGGGACACTCAATCTGTTTCCTCCTTAGGCGACTTAATTCTGCTTAGCTCTGCACACTCCCATTTCCAAAAATAAACTTGCCTCCCCATTGCAGTTGCAGTAATCTAGAGAGAGAGAGAGACTGCCTTGTCATTGTTTCTTACCCCATGTTTCGGTCCCTATAATTCATAAGGAAACTTTGTATTTCACTGTGTAGCGTGAAATATCTTCCTCCTCAGTCACCCTCTGAATGGTTTCACCTGCTGAAATCTTCAGTGCCCCTTCCCTCTTTTTAGTCTGGAGGAGGAGGGCAGGTAAGGGTTTGTTGGTTGTTGTTTTTTGTTTTTGTTTTTGTTTCGAATGGGAGAGGCAGTTTTAATTTGGCAAGTACTGCTGATCTTAAAACAGGCTCAAGAGTTAATAGCTGAGGATACTTTGTGTCCTCAGCTGCTTGTTCAAAGAAAGGACTCACCTTAGTGGTGACAGGTTTAAAAAAAATATATGTATAAATATATATCATTTGTACACGAAGAACTTTTCCCAGTGGAAACTGGCTGTATTTCCGTATTTCTATGTCCTATTCGGAGTGATCGTGAAATCTAAGGCTGCTTGATGTTCTGATGCTTGTCAATGCCCTAGTGTCCTGTGACTCCACTAACCGCCAGGAGGTTCTTCCCGGACGCTTCTTCGTCCTCTGTAACATATGTGTGAATAGCCAAGATTTACATTTACTTTAATCCAATAAAGTTGAAGTGGGACTTTTATTTTTCTGAAACAGCTTTCTAAATTCCGCACCACCCCCCAGTGCGAAGGGCGGAAGATGGGTGCGAAGGGCAAATTTCCGAGGTTCTGGAGACTTGGGAGATCTGCAATGGAAAGGCCAGGATGCCAGGGCCTCCCGGAGAAGCCAGCCTGCCTGCGCTCCTCCCTGCTGCAGGCCTGGGGCCAGCTCTGCCTTCCCCTATGCTCCGTGCTTTGGGGGAAACCTAAGAAATTTGGCCGCAATCTTGCTAGACCAGGCGCGGCTGCCGTCCTGGAAATGAAGTTTGGGTTTTTCTCAATCCAAATACATCAGGAATAATTCCAGCTCGAGGAGCCAGAACCAGCCTGCCCGGAGAGGCACGCTTTCCACACCTTCTGCCCATGGATTTTTCCAACCCTCGGCTGCTCCAAAATGATCCCTGCAGCGTATATTTGATACCACCGCCTGTGAATCCGGAGTCCGCCGCCGTATTACCCAGGCGCCCGGGACCTGTGATTGCGCTCATCGCTGAACTTTTATCCAAAAGGTTCGCCCAGGAGTTTTGATTGTTTCGGAACATAATGTGAAAGCAAAATTGAAATAAACGACTTCGTTTTAAATCTGAAAGTCTGACCCAATCCCTTCCGCAACGGGAGGTCTGGCACAGGAAAGCGGGTGGGCATTCAAAGGTAGGAGCCTGGGGCCCTGGCGTGGCTGTGCTCCTTGGTTTCTCCTGTGAAAGGCTATTTCCCAGCCAGAGATTCAGGCAAGAATTTGGTTAGCCGCCGGCCCTGGCCCCGGGCCCCCGGAAGGGGGTGCATTCACAATAGCTTAAGTAACCTTCCCGGATTTGTTCCTCGACTTGTTTGATGAAAGGATTCACCGACTGAGCGGCTTGCTTTAAAACGCTAGTCCCGTTTGTCCTCTGAGCTTTTCAGGGAATCGCAGCTCTGGCCGCTGGACTCACCGCAATAGCTAGGTAGGGACAGCCTCTGGAGGTGGGGAGTGAACCCAGAGAGCGCTCTCTTTCTGGGCTGCCCTAGATTAATTAAAACAAAACAAAACAAAACTGCTCTTTGTAAAGGAACACTTTTGAGGAATGCTTTCTCCAATGCTCCCTGGGCTTGGGAGAGAGCGAGGGGAAAGCCGGAGCCTTTAGTAGCCGAACTGGCTCAGCCCCAGCGCAGTGCCGGCCACCTACCCTAACTGGGCACCCTGCGGTCTCTCAAGGGCCCGCTGGCCTCTCTGGAGGACAGGGCCACTTGAATAGCTTCAGGCTGTGCCTGACTCCCTGCTCTGGGCTCTGGGCTTCTACCTGCAAGTGCTACAGCCCAGAGGAACCAACACCTGGAAGGCCCTCCTGCTGGGAGGATCCAGCTGGCTGAGCTTCTGAGCAGCAGCAGGAGGTCGTTCTTTGCGGGGATTTAGGCGTAGATCAGTGTCTCCTGGATGGTAGCTAGAGGCCAGGGTGGAGGTCAGTGGAAGTTCCGGTCTCTGGGACCTGGGGAGGAAACAAAAGCATCTCAAGGAGGACAGAGAAGGGGGGTTCTCTCTTGAATCACCTCAGCCCCTAAAGCGGCTTCCAGGGGAAGGTTCCTGCCTCCTCCTCAAAAGTCTGACCTTGGCATTAGACTTTTCTCTGCCCAGCACTGCAGCTTCCTCCCCAGGCTGACCTCTCCCCTGGCCACTTGATGAGCTCATCTCCCACTTGGGTCCTCATGCCTCTGCACCTGCTGTTCCTTTGCTTGCCTGGCCCTCTCTCCCCTCCCCTACTTCCCACATTGCCACCTAGCTCACCATGGAAGCAGTTCAACTAAAGGCCACCTCTGGGAAGCTGGCCCGGGCACTGCACCCACCCCTCCCCATGCTCCCACCAAGGTCTGATTTGCACCTGTGGAGAAGGAAGATATTCTGGGCCGGGCGGCCTGTGTCCCTCTCAAGGTAGATTTCAGGGGATGGTTGCAGCCCATGCCTGCCACTCCTTGCAAGTGCTAAGCTGGTGCTCCTGCCCTGAGGCCAGAGGGCTCCAGGAAATCTCTAAGCCCAGGACAGCTCTCATCCTCAGGCCTGAGCTTCCCGTTAACCTGGGCAAATTGTGGGAGTCTCTCCCCATCAACACAGAGTGTAGTGACCTCTGTGGGCAGTGGACCTGGGCAGTTGGGCCATCTCCATGATCTTGGGGGTAGTGGGTTGACTGTTACCTTTGCCAAGGGCAGGTGAGCAACCTTTATCTTAAAATTGCACTTCAGCTAAGGAACAAGCAGAGTTCCAGAACTATGCTGGGTTCCCACGACTGGCAGCTCACTAGAGAGCCTGCACTCTGGTAAAACCGAGCACTTCACAATGACTTCTCTTAATACTTAGAAACCTCTATGCCCTTCCTGGTCTGGGCCCTGCTTCCTGCTTTCATCTCCAATAATCCTGCTCAAATTAGAACCTGCAGTGGTTCTCGGGCTAGCCTGCTCAGAACTTCATCCTCTTAGGAGATTCCTCTCCAGCTCTGGCCACCTGGTTACCTCCTCCCTTCTTGCCTTAAGAGTACACATCAGTCACCTCCTCCAGGAAGCCTTCCTTCTTCCTCCCCTCACAGGCAGAGTGATTGCCACTACCTGATCTTCCCTAAGAGCAGAAGCTGTGTTCAGGGGACAGTGTCAGGAACTCAGGGAGGCTTTAGACACCCAAAGAGCTTAGACCTGACTTCAAGGCCCCAGGTTCCAGAACTTCTGTGAGTCTCAGACTGGAGCTGGTTCCCTAGAGAGGGTTTGGTGTTGGTCTCTGAGAGAATTGTGCCGCCTGTTGAGTAGCACCAGGTAGTGCTAAGTCCCATACCAGCCCCCTCCCCCCCATCCCACTTTGCTTCCGCTTTCCCGCAGCTGGGAGCCTTCCGAGCTACAGCTATGCTGGAGGCTGGCAGCCCCGCAAAGCAGCTCCTAATGAGAGTTAATTAGCTAGAAGGAAAGAGCCTCACCCACTCCTAAACTGTTGCCTAAGTGCAGCAGCCATAGGGGGGAGGGCGAAGGGAGGGGAGGGGAAGGGAATATGCTCCAGAGACCTGGGGGTGGGGGGCCCTTGGGCTCTGAGGACAGAGCAGAAGGTGAAGACCGAGCTGCTGATATGCCCTGCTCTTGGCACTGGTGCTCTTGGCAGCGTGAGACACCCACCTGCTCTGTCTGAACCAGGCTTTCCTTAACTCCCCAATGCCAGGGGTGGGCTAGAAAATGTCTAGGGTTTCCTTCCTCTAGGCTAGCTTGCTTTTCTCATCCATGCCTTCCCCCACCCCCAGACAGCCTCCTTCTTCCCAGCAAGCTTGTCACCCCAACCCCACTGTGTGGAACAAAACAGCAAAGCCTATTGCCAACGCTGGGATGGGGCCAGAGGTGCCCTAAGCGGGGAAGTCCAGCCGTAAGGGGAAGTGCAGGTGCACCTGTCTTTGAACCAATTCAGTGGTCTTGGTGGTGGAAGGTTTCCCAGCGAGGGCTACAAGCCTCTTCATCTTCATCTTCATCTTCATCTTCATCATCTTCATCTCTCTCTCTCTCTCTCTCTCTCTCTCTCTCTCTCTCTCTCTCTCTCTCTCTCTCTACGGGTCTCCTTATTCAAGATACACTCTCTCTGTGCCTCAGTCTCCTCAGATTTCAAGTGCATAGTAACACCTCCACAATCGGGTAGCAGTGAAGACTATTCTAAAAGATGATGCTATTACACAAATGCCCAGCAAAGCCGGACACATGGTCAGAGCTGAATGAATGGTCTCAATGAGAAGCAAGGGCTAGGGGGTCACACACTCACGGAATTGAACACAGGGAAGGGTGAGGCGAACAGATAGGAAATGGGGAAATGAGAGCGAGAGCAGTCATGGGAAATTAGGAAAGGATGCCAGCTCAGGTCTCTCCCCGCCCCCTCCACTCAACCACAGGGGCAAGCCCAGGAACAGGAAATCTTGCTCACAGATTGGCATGGACCATGTGGATGAATATTCTTTTTCTGCATGTCTGCACACTCCCCAGTGGAGGAGAGAGTCCTGTGTGCATGTCTGGGTCCAAGTCAGGGTCTGGGCTACTTGCTCACCTTGCTTGACACAGTGTTTCCCACCGTGCCCAGCACAGAGGCACAGAACGTGTCCTGTGATGGTGTCAGGAGAGAAGCCAAACTGTGTGACTTGACTGCAGGACTGACCCTCCTCCCCTCCCCCTAGTAAAAATGCCTGCCTTTCAGGGACACCTCCTGGACCTCCCAGCCCCCACCCCCATGGCTGACACTCTGCTCACACAGGGGACCTTGCCCTTGAGCTCAGCCTGACCCTCGGAAGTCCCAACCTTGACCCTGGGATTGCAGTGTGCAGGGTCAGGAAAGAAGAAGCCGAGGAGATCAGATGCCTGGGGTGGCGTTCAGATTCCTTGCTGGATCTTCTCATCAGACAAATGCTTTCCTGGGTGGAGACGAGGCTGCCTGCATTGAGGCAACACAGGGGAGATGAAGTCAGGAAGGAGAATGTCATCACTGGAGGGAAAGGTCTACCGTTTGTGTGGCTGTAGCCAGAGCTAGGAAGGTCTTTGTTCAGCTTAATAAATTCTGAAGAAGTCACGGAAAAGAGCTGGGTGAAGCACCCGATTAACCCCTGCCTGCCCAGAGCCGGCTGCAGCCTGATCTTCAGGGTTTCACTTGAAAGCACTTCACCTGCAAAGGGTGTCTGACCCCAACCATCAAGTCTCACCCTCCGCTGACCCTTTAAACTTTCCTATCAGATTACAGGCTGACTGCAGCTCTGCCGGATGCTAAGACCCACGAGGGGCTGTCCGCAGCTCTGTTCCTCACAGCGCACTCCGTGCCTGGCACAGTGCCAGAGCTGGTGGATGTATGTGTTCCTTGAAAGAACAAGCCAGTGAATGCCTGAGCAGGCAGGCAGATGGATGGAGAGGTTCGTGGTGGCATTGCAAGTGCATTCGCTTGGTGCCCAGACCGGGGCCACAAGGTGTCTGCCTCACTTCCAGCAGCCTGTGCAGTGCCTGAGACAGCATCTGGAATAGGCATTATGTCCTGAATGAATGAATGAATGGATGGATGGATGGATGGGTGGATGGATGGATACTTTGGCAATGGCACTCCCTGGCCTGGATGTTCTGGAGTGCAGCTTGACATAGAGCTCGTCTCTAAATCAT
>NW_004567129.1:2793531-2798733 GCF_000260355.1 Condylura cristata | reverse complement strand
CACTCTGTCTCTGGTGAAGTCTCTCACTGCCCCTGAGTCTCTGGCCTGTACCCCAGTTCTGTATGTACAAATAAATAAATCTTTAAAAAAAAAAAAAATACTGTCAGCTTCTTATGGAGCAGGGAACACATTTTATTTTCCATAAAGTGCAGGAATAGCCTCACCTTCCCCAGCACCTAATGACATGTTTCAGTATTGATTGACTGGTTATTTAATCCAGGATGAAGCCAACCAGCCTGTGGCCATGATGAGTGGTTCACACTGGCCAGGGGTGGACAGTCGCCACCTGTGCCTTGGCCATCGAAGAAGCTGTTATCTCCCAGCAGACTCTGGCTTGTGAGGTCTCTGGGCTTTTGTTCTAGTTGCAGGCAGAATGATCGCTGAAACTCCCTCACCATTGTGGGTTTTGCTGCAGACTATGAAGGTGAGTGGGCTCAGTTTTTTCCTCTAAAGAAAATCACAGATTCCCCCGAATCACTTCTCCCTCAGATCCAGTGCCCAGCTGGGATTTCAGTCCAACAAAGAGTTCTCTGGAATGCTCTGTTAGCCAGTAGCAACCTGCTTACTCAGGTGAGGCTCCAAAGCCTTTTCTTCAGTCATCAGAAATTACTGGGTACTTTCAGGGAAACTTTCAAAGAGGGAAGAGGGAATTGCTAACAAAGGAGGCTGTGGGCAGCCCTTACTCCTCATTTAAAAGGCAGCCGTGTGCTGTGCCCAGTTTCCTACTGGATAGACTCTCTTTTGTATTCTGAGAGACTCAAAAATAAACTCCCCAATGTGTACTTCCACTGAGAAGTCCCGATGATTTTATAATGACGGAGAGGCTCCAAAATGGAATTAAAATGCAGCTGATGAAGAGTCTGCTATTTTACTAACTCATCTTGATCAAACTTGGTCCATTTCGGTCTCAGCAAAGTTCCAAATGCACTCTCTCCCTCTCGCTCTCTCCTTTTGAAGAAGTTCATTTCAGGTAGATGGATTATTTACTTGTTCTGAAGATGCCAAGGGAGAGGGCATGTCAGCAATACCAATTGAGCTGTGGGCACAGGATTGCAGCTCATCCTTCCCATGGCATCAGTGCGTCTGGTGCTTTTCCTACCTTCTCCTCTTGGGTCTCGATGCTTCCCAAGTGGGCACTTGTTTGGTAGGTTCACCAGCATGTGGGCCCAAATAATCTCCCCCGTCAGCGTGAGTGACAGTGGTGCCCTTTGAGGCAGTAGAGTCTGCAGCTGTTCTCCCCGATTGCCTAAATGGGTTCTTGCCTCTGTCATGAGAAGTGGGGGTCCAGGCAGAGGGCACACACAGGGCTGTTGCCCAAGATGTGAGGCGCTATGACCTCTAGGTTCCATTCTAGCCAGATGCTGGTGAAATGCGGAGCCCCGGGCACCAGGCAGGGTCTTCATGCCTGACTTTCCAGCTTTCCTGTCAGCAGAACCCTGCCTTCTAGCCCGCACCCACAGAAAAAGCCAGCTAGTGTTCTGAGACGCGTCTTCTTTCAGGCTCTCTTAATTCATTCTTTCGTCTGTAGCCAGAGTGAGGGTCTCAGAAACATAAAACAAACCACCCCACATGAACCGTCTGCTTAAAACCCTCAGGGCCTTGGGAATGCGCTGGGCAAGGAACCCAGACTTCTGCTGAGGCTGAGCAGGCCTCCAGACCAGCACCCTGCTGGCACACCATAGCCAGCTCCCTGGGCCTTCTGCAGGGTGAAGCTGTCTCATTTCCTGTAGGTCTTGGAAGATGTCAGCTTCTGGCCTGTCTCAGAACACTGCATATGCTGATCCGTTGTGGGGGGAAAGATAATACTCTGCCTCCCCCCATCCCATGCCTCTTCCCCGTGGTTATTTCCTTTGTTCGGGCTGAGCAGCCATCTCCAAGCTCTGACCAGCTGAGCTCTGTGGGCCTCCTTACAGTGCTTGCTTGTTAGTCAGTTCCTGGGGGAGGGCCAAGCTGTCCTGGTGGCGGAGGAATTAGGAGACAGGTACAGGTGTCAGTTCAGAAGAGGGTGCCCTTAAGTCCATTTATCAGCCTGGTTGAGAAACGCTTATTTGGAATCAGAAGGGTACCCACACCCCCAAACCCAGGTGCCTGAGGTCTACATACTGGCCTGCTTGGAGAGTTCAGACACCAGCGCAGTAACACAGCTGGAGCAATGCACCAGAGCTAGTTTTGGGAGGTAAGCCTCTCCAGGTGGTGTGGCCAGGACTCGGTAGCCTAGGAAGACCCCATAAACTCAGTAGGCCTTAGTAGCCTGGGAGACCACAGAGGGACAACGAATCAGCAAGAGACAAAGAAGAGGCATCCTACAACCAAACCCCACTCCTTGCACCTTGTACCCATATAAGTACCTACTTCTTGCTTCCCGGGGGTGACCCACCCTTGCTGTTTCCTACCTATCAATCATTCTCTTGCTTTCTGCCTTTGGTCTCCATGTTGGATTCTTTCCTGGGGTTCCTGGGACTCTGGGGCTTCTCCAGAACCGCGTTCACTGGATATCACTGTATCGCCTGTCATGGGCTCTCCAGGGCACCACTGCTGGTACAGCCGTCTGATGCAGGGCCCTGAGCTCGGGGCCTCTGCTGCAGCAGAGCAGGGCCATCTTTTCCTGGGACCTCAGAAGGAGCTGAAGTTCTAGGGAGCCATGGATCTGTCCCCCCCACTACTAGACACCACCCCACCTCCCCGACACACACACAAGTCAAATCCATCCAGAGGGAAGCAGGCTGGAAGCCACGAGGTCAAGGGTGGGAGCTAGAAAACTGTTCTGTTATCCAGAGGCCCAGTGAGTGGTATGTGTTTTCTTTTTTAAAGATTTGTTTATTTGTGCATACAGAACTGGGGTACAGCCAGAGGTGTAGGGGGGTGAGAGGATTCACCAGAGACAGAGTGGGGAGCAGAACAGCAGATTGATGAAGTACACTGCTGAGGGGAGCAGCGGGTGTGTCAGGAGAGGGCTGCCGCTCCATGTGGGTCATCTCCGGGGCAGGGATGGAACTCATGCTAAAGTGGCTTTAGCTTCTTAGTGCTGTGCGTTAACCTGCTGCGCCACCAGGGAGGGCTGGTATGTGTTCTTTGTTTGTTTGTTTGTTTGTTTTTTATCCCCCTTTGCTTATTAATATGCTTGTTAAAATTGCTTCATTCAGCTGAACCGTGCAGTTGGTCTAGAGAGAACTGAAGTGAGCTGCGAATTATTGAGTTTTTCCCACTGAAGTTATCTTCTAAGAGTCAATGGTGGACAGGAGAACAAGCAGAAAGGGCAGAGGTGAGAGCAGCCAGGGTGCATTTCTTGGACCTGCTGTCCACTTGAGGCAAAGATGGGGAGTGGGGACCACGGAGAAGGGTGGGGTCAGCAGTGTGCATAAGAAAGAAGGCAGTTTTCTGACCATTTCAGACAGGGGCAGAAATAGCAGTCATGTGAGCAGCGTAAGGCTACAGGAAAATGACCTTTGCTCCCAGACTGCCAGGTATTCTCCCCAGAAATATGCAGGTAGCCAGGGGTGTCAGGGAAACATTTACCCAGCATCCCTTGCCTCCCCATCACTGCACATGCTCCTGGCATTGGCTCTACTGTGCAGGTCCTACAGAATGGGCCTGCCCGGCTCACTGCCCAGCCAGTGGGGGAGTACCAGAGAAGGGTCAGAGGTTAGGGTTGGGGCATGGCTGTCTCTTTACTTGCATTCATCCTACCCCGCCCACACTACTGTGACCCCACCCCCTGGCCCAAGTCAGTCTTCACAACCTTTGGGTCTCGCCCTCCTTTGCATGGCAGTATGGGGTCCCTGGGATGCTATGACCTCCCAGAAAGAATCTGTTGTCTCCCACAGCCAAAAACCATGCAGGGAAGATGGACTTTGGGTATGGTGATCTAGGAGCCTGAGAATGCGCCTAGCACATCTGTCTCTTTCCATTCCCAGATCCCCAATTGTGACAATTTACTAAAGCAGCAACAGACCCCCATTCTGCCTGTGTAGTTTTTCACATGAGGAAAAGAGCATTTCATTCCCCAGAATTCCAGAAGAAATTCTAGAACACTGGTGGATGAATGTCGGACCGACTGAAATCAGCTGCACTGCCACATCCAGTCTGCTCAGCCAGAGGAATAAAATGAGCTAGCAAACCTGACATGGAGGCAGGCAGGGTGGGAGGGGGCCTGGGGTTGGGGAGGGACAGCTCCCTCTGCAGGCAGCTGTAGCCAAAGAAGAGGGGATGCAAGTGAGGTCAAAAAAAAAAGAAAACAAAACAAAACAATAGGTTCCACCCCTGCCACTCCTTCCCGGCTGGCTGAATTTCAGAAGCGTTACATTTCCGAGTTTTGGTTTCCTCATCTGCTATAATGAGATGGACAACAATATTTAATTCTATTGAGTTTAATGAGGTCAGACTTAGCAAGGTGAAGTGCCAAGTAAACAGCAGTTATTAATATTGCTCCCCAGATGATTTTTGCCAATCCATCGCCTTGGAGCAGTTATTTAATTACAGTACAGCACCTTCTTTCCCCAGGAAGGGCACAATCTACTTCGAATCCAATGTTGCTTATTTGCATGCACAGACCACCTTGAAAACTTGTTAAAATGAGATTCTGATTCCTTTAATCGGGGTTAAGGCTTGAGATTTTCCAATCCTAGTAAGCTTTTTAGCACTGTTTTTTTTTTTTATTAGAAGTTTCCAGTTCTAATAGTCTCTGCAAAATTCCATGTGATGAGTTTGTTAACAAACAAAATTCAACTGAGTAAATTTTAAGGATCTCATTGGATTTATTTGTGATTCATGAATCAGGCACCATCCCATCTAGCAGACAGAAGCACTCCCAGGAGCTGCACAAAACGAAAGACTTTTATAGGCAAAGGGAGCAGGCATAAGGAAGTTATGTTGGGCACAAACATGGATTGTTTATTGCAAGTTTATTTTCCTTGAGAAGAAGGAAAGACTCCACCAGACAGATTAGCTAACTGGTATTGATCAGGTGACTCCTGCTTGATGGGTTTAAGAGGCCACTTCTGGGACAGCTAACAACGTAACTAAATCTTGGCTTAGCATAGTGAGGTTAGATAGTCACTCCATGCTGGGCCTGTGTCTTGTTTTTATAGGGTCACAGAGTAGTGATACGATAGGACCATGTATGTGCTTCAGTTGTTCCCAAATACCAGCTCACAGATATATTATAGTAAAATCAATTGGGAATTTCTTTGAAAAAGATTTACT
>NW_004567129.1:2787078-2792741 GCF_000260355.1 Condylura cristata | reverse complement strand
CCCTAATGTCAGACTTTTATACCCAGCTTTCCACTCTCGTACCAAACAGGCACCTTGGATACAGCATGTTCAAAATGGAGCCCCTTGGATACAAAATGTTCAAGATCTGCTCCTGCTGGTCTTTAACTTCTCAGTTAATAACAGTCTGTTCTTCCTTTCCTCTCAGCAATCTCTAATCCATCATGGACCGTCTACCTTCAGAGTAATCCAACAGTCAGCTGACCTGGCCTCTCTCCCTTGGACAGTGCAGCTGTCCAGCCTGTCTTTTGGCCTTCTTGCAACTCTTTCCCCAAACGATTCCTGAGATAGAGTCAGATCATAGCGCTCCTCTGTTGCAATTCCCAGATGGGATCCCCGCTCATTCAGAACAAACTGCCAATTATCCATCGTGGCCCTTTAAGGTCTGTCCCGCACCCAGAGACCATGTCTCTGCCCTCGTCATATTCACGTTGGGGCTCGTGTAAAACAGCCTGCTGCTTCCCGCCCTTGAGAGTCTCACCAGTCTGACTCAGGAGCTCTGGGCCAGGGCTCTGCATTTCTGCGAGCCCCAGGAGGAGCTGCAAGTCCAGCCCAGTTTTGCGAAATAATTGCTCCCCGACACTTGGCTGGACCAGAGTGTGGAGGGAGTGAATAGACATCTGCTGAGTCAGCACCTCTGCTTTCCCTCCCCTTGGGTGTGATTTTCAGAATGAAGTGAATGTGGGGTTGGAACTGGGTGGCTTATTGTTTCCCATCCTGAAATTTGATTATACAAGTTGTTGTTTCTATAATTCTGAGACTATCCCTGAGAAGTGTAACTGTTACAGGGCAGCCCAGAGTGGACTGGGCCGCCTGTCTGTGAGCCCTCACCCGCGCACTCACCATTTAGTTATACTGCAGGCAAAAAGGTCAATAACGGATTTATTTAAGGGGAAAGGAATAGGAAACAATCCAGGGAAAGAGAGCGGGATACAAAGTAACTGGAATACCTTCCGGCTAGGCTAACTGAACACACCGAGTCATGCAGTCAGGAGAGCTGCTTCCCAAGCAAGCAAGGGAGTGATGCAATCACACCCTATTTATCCCCAAATGTCCCAGGATTCCTTCTAGCTCCATCCTTGGGTCTTCAAAGTTCTCTCCCTGGTACTGCTGGGAGTTGTAGCTTCCAATCACTGGAGTAGGGGATAGTGTCCAGAAAGCTGGAGTAGGGGATGGAGTCCATAAGACTCTGCAGAGTTCCTTTAAGACATCCTTCCCCTTAACATAACTAGCACCAGCTCACCTTGCTAGACAAGGGGTGACCTGGCCGTGGTGGCTCACACGGCTGTCTCTCAGGAGGATGCTGTTTGAGGACAGCATGCTCATTCCCATTTGGTGACAGCCTATGCTGCATGCGGAGTTTCTCCCCAGATTCTGCACTGGTAAGGAAGCAGAGTCACAGGACCTGTTACCCAAACTGTACCCACCCAGCGCCTGTGCTCCTGGCTCCTGTCATTCTAATTTCGCTTCTACACTGCAGCACCTGGCCTGCGGTCACTGCCCAGGGTCCTGCCTGTCCCTCAGGTCTGAGCACTCAGCTCCTGCCCTCTCTTACCCCTCCCCCAGGGCAGGCCCCCTTGGCCTGGAGGCCCCTGCCCACCCTCCACAGGCCTTGGCTGTCCCAGTGACAGACACCAGGCTCCCCGCCACCCCCTGTTGTCAGGACATTGGCTTAAACCCCATGTGGGAGAAAGCCTGCTTGGGGCCATGGCAGGTCAGAGACTGTGGTCTTCTAATGGGAGCCTCAACCTGGAGTTCCGGAAAGTGTCCATGAGAACACTTGGCTGTAAGAAAGAGAAACTGGCTATTTTAAGCAGAAGAGGAATTTCTTCGTCCACCTTATGGTGGCTCACAGAATTAAAAGGAAGTTTTAATTCTTCCTTTGGGGAAGAATCATTGGGGAATGAGACTGTGGAACAGCCAGGGAGTGGGCCAGCCTGAGGTGGGGTCTCAGGCGCTGGGGCCTCCGGGCCACACGAATGAGAGCCATTTCTGTGCTCGTGTCACTGTGCTCAATACTCTGTGCAGAGGGTCCCCTCATGGGGTCACGCTCACCCAGGGGAGCCTGGGGTGTCTCCTCGCCTGTCAGGGCTGCAGTGAAATAGCAGTTGCAGGTGTGACCCCTTGCGTGGGGCTGCCTGCGTTCACGTCCCAGCTCTTCTGGGATTGGCTGTGAAACTTTCAGCAAGTTATTTGCTTCTGGGCCTCAGTTTTCTTAGCTGAAAAATGAGAATAATAATAAAGCCTACTTCCTGAGATTCTGGTGAAGCTTAATTCCGTGGACATGTGCTAACACATGACAAAGTGAGGTGCATGGAGGCGCCTCAGCAGTGAAGGACCAACAGGAGGGTGTGGCTGTGTGGGTGCTGGGCAGTGGGACTCGTGTGAGTGAGAGTGCCCAGGGGAAGAGTGGCCTCAGGACCACTCAGGAATACAAAGGAGCCGGCCAGGGCTCTGGAGGCAACCTGGCCTTGTTCAGATTCTGGCTCTGCTATGAGCTCTTTGTGCCCTGGGCAGCGGCAGAACATCTCTGAGCTATCTAGGAAGTAGGATCATAAAGATTTCTTCCTTAAGAAGGGTCCAACTTTCACCAGGCGAGAAAATAACAAGAATAATGAACAGCCATATACCAGAGATATTTTGTGGGGGTGGAGTGGGGAATGGGATCAAAAACGGGGGGGTGGAGAGGGAATGCACGGGACTATGGTGATGGCACACGGGTGACTCGGTGATGGGAAACCCGCGGGGATTACAATTGAGATGGAAAAAAAATGTATAAAACGATGTAAAAATAAACGGTTATAAAAATGTTTTTGATCTTCTTTTATGATTGTTCTGTAGAAAATTTTCATAAAGAAAAAAAAAAAAAAAAGAAGGGTCCAACTTTCAAGTAAAAAGCAGCCAGGGCCCTCCCTGGTGGTGCAGAGGGTTAAAGCACAGCACTGAGAAGCGAAAGCCACTTCCGCATGAGTTCGATTCCCGCCTGCCCCGGAGGTGACCACATGGTACAGCAGACCTCTCCTGGCCCGCCCGCTGCTCCCCTCAGCAGTGTACTTCGTCGATCTGCCAGTTCTGCTCCCCACTCTGTCTCTGGTGAAGCCTCTCACTGCCCCTGCACCTCTGGCCTGTACCCTAGTTCTATATGCATAAATAAATAAATCTTAAAAAAAAAAAAACAGCCAGGAGAAGGCCCTCCATGGTGTTACAGTGGGTTAAAGTGCAACACTACAAGCTGGACACAGGCACTTCAATCCCAGTTCGATCCTGGGCCCCGGAGGTGACCACATGGTGTGGCAGACCTCTCCTGACCCCCCGCTGCTCCCCTCAGCAGTGTACTTCATGATCTGCCTGTTCTGCTCCCCACTCTGTCTCTGGTGAATCCTCTCACTGTTCCTGGCCTGTACCCCAGTTCTATATACATAAATAAATCTTTGGAAAAAAAAAAAAAGAAAGCAGCCAGGAGAGGCGCTGCGTTATTGCAGGAGCCAGGTACATTCCCGCCCCCAGCCAGCAGGAGGGGTCAGCCCCCAGTCCCACCAGCCACAGGGCTGCGCACGACATGCTTCTGCATGTAGCTGAACTGTGAGGGGTCTCATCTCGCGCTGAGCTCTGAAGTGTGACTCAGAGTGAGCTGGGCCAAGGTAGGGGCAGGAGGAGACATTCCAGGAAAAGGAAGAGCAGATGCAAAACCCCCAAGGTAAATGGAAAACATCTCTGCTCTGTGGACTCACCGGAAAGACCCACATGAGGCTAGTGTGCTTGTGCTGGAGAAAGAAGGGAGTGTGAGCCTGGAGCGTGCGGGGGCAGGTCATGTGTGGCCTGGAAGGCCAGGGAGGATGCAGGCCTTCTCTCTGAGAGCAGCAGGTCAGGTCATGTGAGGGAGGACACAGTGGATCCTGTGGCAAATCAAGCTAGAGCTGTCCGTGACTGTCTCTGCATGTCCAGAAGTCAGGAAGGCTTTGGGGAAGGAAAGGCCTGGAAAGGGCGGGTGGAAGACAGTCTATGGGCAGTACAGCAGGCCTGGGGCAAGCGCTGCCAGGCCTGCTGTGGAGACAGGAGGCCAGCCCTGAGGCCTGCTAGGAATTAGATCCTCGGGGCGGGCGTAGTGATGGGGGCAGACGTGGGGAAGGATGGTGTCAGGGCGGCCTCTCCGATTCCTGCGAGACTCCTGGGTAGGCTCCAGCTTTGCCACCTGGGGAGAACAACAGAGCCCGGAGGGGTTTGAGGTCCCTTGGGGACACGCTGCATTTGAGGTTCCTCTGAGATACCACGGGCCAACAGGAAGTAGCTAGATATAAAAGATCTGGAGCTCAGAGGACAGCTCTGAGCTGGTGGGAGAAGCGTGGGCCTCGCGGGCAGTAAGGGCCTCAGGTAGAGAGCCCTGCGTGGAGAACGGGCCGCAGGAGACATGAGGCCAGACAGGGAAAGGTCAGGGAGAGCTGCCCTGTGGCAGTGACTTAAATGATCACTGTGGGGGTGGCGGGTCACACCTGTCCCACTGGCTGGGAGGGTGACCCTCACCTTGTAGTGCCACTTGTTTGCTTGATTAGCTCCTGTTGTCACCGATTAAAGGCTAAGATCCAGAAGGGGCTGCATTTCGGTGTGGTGGGAGTGGGGAGCAAAAGAGAGATGATGGTGTCTTATTAAGCTGCTTTCACCTACACCCCAACACACACAATTCAGGCCTGACACTTTGATTGAACTTAATTTCTCTCTTTCTAAAGCCTTTCCTGGAAGAATTATGAGCCACGCTTCCCCTGACAACACCAGGGGAGGACGGTATCGGCGTTGGCATAAAAACCGAGGAGGAAGGGGAGAGAGAACGCATTATCCGGAGCACGGTCCTGGAGTCCCAGCCACCTCCAGGCGAGACAGAGAGAAACCAAGGGCGTTAAAAATAGAACAGCTTAACTGCTGCAGGAGGGGAAAAACTCAGACTGAAGCCAACATTCCTGATTCTAGCAACCGCTCCTTACTGGGGAGCAGAGGGGCCCCCAGAGCAGAGATGGGGGGCTCTTGGACAAGGGGAGAGAGGTTTTAACTGTACCCTGGGCCTGGAGAGTGGCTGCCAGCCCGGGGACGCTTGGGCCCTCCTTTACCCAGACAGTGTGGTCTCCGGAGACTTCAGCAGGAAGCAGGACAGGCTGTTTCTGGAACAGATCAGAATATCTGCACGTAGCACAGGTTATTGTCATCAAATACAGTTCTCAGAAAAGGCAGCATCCCCTTTTCAAATGCTGCCAGATGTCCATGGCCATACCAGCCTGAACGTGCCCGATCTCATCAAATGCTGCCAGGTGACGAAGTGAAAGTTGGTGGTCTGGAGCCTCGCAGGACTGGGGTGGGCGACCCAGACATGGAGAGGTGTAGTGAGTGCCATGGTGGAGGAGGCACCCAGTTCCCTCGGGTCTGAGGGAGCAGAGGGCTTCAGGGAGGAGGTGACTGCTTCTTTTTTTTTTTACAACTGTTAGATGTATAGACAAATGGAAGCCGGTACAGAGAATTCCCCTCTAACCCTTATCTGGCTTCTGCTACTAACATCTTCCATGAGTGTGGTACATTTGTCACAATGAAGGAACCAATATCAGTCCATTATTACTTACTGAATCCTCATTCACTCCAATTTCTTAGTTTTTTTTTTTTTT
>NW_004567129.1:2776566-2786978 GCF_000260355.1 Condylura cristata | reverse complement strand
TTTTTTTTTTTTTTAGATTTATTTATTTATCCTTACAGAGCTGGGGTCCAGGCCAGAGGTGCAGGGGTAGTGAGAGGATTCACCAGACAGAGTGAGGAGCAGAATAAGCAGATTGACTGAAACACACTGCCGAGGGGAGCTGCGGGGAGACAGGAGAGGTCTGCTGCGCCCTGTGGGTCAGCTCCCTGGCGGGGATCTAACTCAGGCTGTGGTGATGATAGCACTGAGTCTTAACCCCTAGGCCACCAGGGACGCCTGACTCTGTGGGTCCTGCCTAAGTAAGTTGATGTTGGCTGTTTTTCTGTATTTTCCCATCTTTCCAGATTTAGGGACGTCTGCTTTCCTTGAAATACCAATTTTCTAATGGGTTCAAGAAAATAGATTGATTTCCCGTTTAACTTTTTTGTTGTAAGGAGGTGAGTGAGACCTTCTATACTCTTCATGTGCGACCTGAAAACAGAAGTTCTGAAGGCAAATTTTGAGCTGGTCTCTGAAGGACAAATTCAATTTCCTCAATAACTAAGGTGATTGCTTCCATGCAGCGGGGTGCACATGACCCGTCCAGACCTGTCTTTCTTGGGCAACACCTCTACATTTCTTCTTCTCCCTCTTGGAGAGTGGCTGTGTTTTCACCACTGGAACACCATTCACTTTCCCTTTCTAAAATGGCCGTCAATTTTCATTTAATAACATACCTTAGTTCTTTCCTTCTTCAGCAGTAACACAAATGTTTCAGGAGATGCCAGCTCCTTGTCCGTCCCCAAGCATGTGACTCTGGACTGGCCAATCAGTCTCAGGTTTCTCTGGTGATTGGTTCAAGGCTGTTCCTGTTATTCCACTGTGTGCGGACATATATTCTGGGGCAGGCATCATGGAGCAACGTGATGATAGTCCCACTAACATGGGTGCAAGGAGCTCAGCGAGATGAAAATCATGGCCCACTGATGTCGTTGAAGCCTCTGACTCCACCTGTGCCTGAAAATCCTTCGTTCTGTGGACTTTATACCTACAGGGGGGTTAGGTCTACTTTTCCTTCCTACCAAATAAAAGCCACAAGAAATATAGAAATCTATATTCAATCAACTGTAGTAATGCCAGAAAACAATATCTTTCCTAAGGAGATGGTACTTTTTTTTTTTTTTAAGATTTATTTATTTATGCATACAGAACTGGGGTACAGGCCAGAGGTGCAGGGGAGGTGAAAGACTTCACCAGAGACAGAGTGGGGAGCAGAATAGGAAGAGTGAGGAAGTACACTGCTGAGGGGAGCAGTGGGCAAGACAGGAGAGGTCTGCCATGCCATGTGGGGTCACCTCTGGGGAAGGGATCGAACTCATGCTGTAGTGGCTTTCGCTTCTTACTGCTGTGCTTTAACCCACTGCACCACCAGAGGGCCAGAGATGGTACTTTTAATGGGGAAAATTTCAGGCCTTATAAAGGGAGAAACAATTCAAGTCTCTAAACAAGAACCCTCACCATGGGTGACTCTTCCCCAACAGGTGGCATGGTGGGAAACACTGGCTTGCTCAGCTGTCATATAGTGGAGGTTTCTTTCACTGTTGTCTGCTTTCCCCTCAAAGTTTCCTGGGAAGTTTCCCTAGTGTCCTGTTTTTGGTGGTGAAGGCTAGGCTTCCCCACGATACTCAGAGACACCTCCCCATCATGTGTCCCTTCGGCATATCAGTTGCTTTGAACTAAGGTAAATCGAGGCCCTGAAGTCTCACAAGAAAAGTTTACCACTTGCTTAACTACCGAGACTGAGAATGAAGTTTTTACACAAATTAGGATTTTTATCAGAAATGACTGTTTTATTGGAGAAGCCTGTCTATATGGAAGGGCAAACACCTCATTATAGGGCCTCTGGTCTTCATCGAATAAGCTACCCTCTCTTCCTGTGAATTCCCCTCCTTGCTTTCAAAGTCTCAGGCTCCTATTCTATTTTCTACCTACCTATTCCTACACCTATATCTATAGCTACACCCACAACTATACCTGTATCTACACCAATACCTGAGCATACACCTACACCATATATCTACAGCTACAGCTACACCTACACCTATAGCTACAGCTATACTTACAGTTACACCTGCCCCTACACAGTTTGCTTTTTCTTCTACTAATCTGTCTAACTGAATGAACCCAGAAGAGGGTTCATTCAGAGAGGGAGGGAGAAATTTCCACTCTGCCCCTGTTTAGACCTAATTCGTATGCAATTTTGAAATGTCTAAGATATTTTCTTTTTTTTTTCCCAAAGATTTATTTATTTATGCATACAGAGCTGGGGTACAGGCCAGAGGTGGAGGGGTGGCAAGAGGCTTCACAAGAGACAGAGCAGGGAGCAGAACAAGCTGACTGATGAAGCACACTGCTGAGGGGAGCAGCGGGCAGCTCAGGAGAGGTCTGCTGCGCCATGTGGGTCAGCTCCAGGGTTGGGATCGAACTCGTGCTGAAGTGGCTTTAGCTTCTTAGTGCTGCATTTACCCACTGCATCACCAGGGAAGGTCTAGACATTTTCTTAAATGTGAGTTTCCTTGTCATTTTCTATTCCCAGAGTCTTCAGACATAGATCTCTATAGCGTGGTTCTAAGCTTACTCCTGATTTAAACAACAGAAGTCTGACCTCTCCTGACTCCGGAGGGTAGACAGTCGAGGATAAAGGGGTCAGCAAGTCTGGCTTGTCCTGAGGCTGCCCTTGGTGGGCAGAAGCCAAGCTCATCATTGTGAATATGCGTGTCACTGAGCCCGTGACCATCTCGTCACTGGTTCGTGTCTGGCTGTGCATGCTTAACGAGCCCCTTCTTTTCTTACAAGGACACCAGTATACTGGATTCGGGCCCTACCCTTATGTGCCCATTTCAACTTTATTAGCTCCTTATAGGCCCTACATCCAAATACCTTGGGAGTCAACATATGAATTTGGGGTGGTGCACAGTTCAGTTCATAATACCACCTGTTAGCCAGCCCCAAAGATTTCTCTTAATTTTCCAAAGATTTGAATTGTCTTGGTCTGTGATGATCAAGAGAAGTTCTAGTGTTGAAAATGTTACTCAGCAAACATTGGTGAAGCAGCTTCTTGGTTCCAGTGTGATTCCATATCATCTTAAGAAAAGATCATGGACTAGAAGGAAAACGCAAGTCAGACTACCCTGGAGCTGGCGTTTTGTCCTCACTGACCTGCTCTCTCAAACCCGTTCCACTCCTTATCCTCTGACCACTTAATATCCCCTATCCAAGCTTTCTAAACCCAGAAAATGTCCCTAT
This sequence comes from Condylura cristata, assembly GCF_000260355.1. NCBI lineage: Eukaryota > Metazoa > Chordata > Mammalia > Eulipotyphla > Talpidae > Condylura > Condylura cristata. The sequence goes on along the minus strand of NW_004567129.1, from coordinate 2,783,714 downwards.
GGACTTAACACACCCACTCTACCGCTGCCTGCTCACCCAACCTTAGCGATCCATCCCTGGGAAATCGATCCTTTGAACTGGTCCACGCTGAAAGGCTAGTGATGGGTACCTGCCTAGGGAGCTACCTTTCCCAGGGGCACAGTGCAGGGGCCAAATGACAAAACCCCAGGGGAGGATTTTGAGACACTGGGGAGGTACAGGCTAAAGGCCCTCTTTGGGACCCTTTTCATTATACTAAGGATGTTTCATTCTTACAGATTTTTGACAGGTAGCCCCTGGAGAGAGAGAAAGAAGGTCACCATTAAAGACCCAGGTTTTGTCCCTGACATTGGCTTTTATATGTTACATGACCTTGGGCAAAAGAGGAAACCTTTCTCTTTTCTTGGCCTCAGTTTCCCCAGCTGCACAATGGAAAAGATAATCTTTGTGCTCAGCTCTCCAGGGACGTTGGGAATGAATGCTATAACAGATAGAGAGGGTTTTAGATAGAAAATGCCATAAAACAAATTCAAGGTGTTATTATTTTAAGGTGCAAAATCAGAACTTATAAAGCCAGGCATAAAAATGTCTTAGTGAATATATTTTCATTCTGGAGAAAATTAATGGCTCTGAGTTAGGCTTGAATTTTGTGTAGTTAGTCCCAGAAAGTCAGTGTGGGAAGCACTCAGAGGTATTTAGTCCCACCCTTTGTGGTGAAGTGCAGGAGGCCCAGAGAGGGAAGGAGATTGCTCTGGGTCACTCAGCAGGTTAGAGTAGACTCAGGTGGGACTGGGATGTGGGAGTCTGATTCCTCTCTTTCATGCCATTCTTCTCTTTCATGGGGATTCGCAGAATGGCAGGACTAAAACCTGCATCCGGGAGGGCAAAATCCAAAACTTAAGAATCCCACCTCCGCAGCTGGGCACATCCGTCCTCAGTGGAGATTTCTGACTTGCAGTCCAGTGCATACTCAGAGGAAATTCCTGCTGCAATTGCTGACCTAAGCTCCTTCGTGTTATAGGCTGGCTGCACCCGGAAACCACCCCCTTCAGTGAGGCTGGCTCCTGTACAGTGTGGCTTGGTCTGGTCTGAGTACAGAGGTAATTGCAATATATTGAGGTTTGGTATTGTAATAAAAATAGGGGCCATTACAGCTACCATTTATGTCATTAGTATTTAGTGGTGGTGTGTTGCAGCTTTTTTAGTGCTCATAAAACTGTCGCTGCTTGCAGATATGTCACAGCGCTGATATAAATTTAAAAGGTTGGAAATCCATAAGTCATAAAAACTAGATAGTAAATAGCAACAGAACAGGATGGACAAGAACTGTTGCATTAAGCATGCAAATGCTTATGGATTTGCATGTCTAGCGCTTGCATTAGCATAATGAGAAGCACATTTACATTACAGATGGACTTGATTAACTAGGCCTTTGTAAATAAAGTCCACTTGGCCTAAATAGGGGTGCTTTGGCCCCAGAGGAGGGGTTGTTACAGGGCCCAAAGGGCAAATAGAATCACCTCTTGCTAGCAAGTATTGACTTGAAGAAAAGTCTTTGGAATCACTGATAATGTCCAAAGGCGAATGGATTTGGTCTCCTTCAACATAATAATTATGGCTATTATGCACTGCGTGCTGTTCACCATCTGAACAGTTTACATACACTAGCATACTTAATTTTTTAAACAAGCCTGTCATTACACCCACTATGTAACTGAGGAAGCTGAGGCACAGGTAAAGGGACTTACCAGAGTCCAACTACTGGCAAGTGACAGGCCCAAATATGGACTCAGACAGCAGAGCAGAGGCTGGCTGCCTCTCGCTTGCACAAACATGCTGCTTCTACTTGTGAAGCATCTGCTAAATGCCAGGCTCCTTGCTACTGTCAAGGATAAAGATGATAAGGCTTGCTCTCTTCTTAAAAAGTTCACATTATCCAGTAAAGAAATTGAGAAGAAAGCAAAAATTTCCACACTGTGCTCAAGGGTTCAGAAAAGGCGCTTTGTCTCCAGGCAGGGTGAATGAAAGAAGGCTACTTGGAGGATGGACCCCGAGACTGAGACTTGAGGGGTGTGGCGGAGTCCCGGGTGGGAGACTTGCTTAGGGAATGACGAGGGCTGTCATGGAAATGGGGAGCACTGGTGTTCGCAAACCCCAAGTCCTTGGCTCTGGAGTGTGGGAGACGCGAGAATGTGCTGCACGTGGAGAAGCGGGGACTGGTTATCAGAACTTGGAGGAGCTGGGGAGACCTGGAAGGGCCTCTCTATCATCAGGGACTATATCCCTCTCCTAACAGATTAGGTGCCGGGGTTTGCATTTCAGTGATCAACTCCCTATTGCAAATTCTTGAGAAAATGCTATCCAGTCTGGTGCCCTTTCCAGCATGAACTGCTAGAGTTGCTTGGGATACCACAGTCATTCCAATCAACCTTTCATGGCATCCCAATGTGGCTACCAGTGCACTGTCTAGTTTCCATCTGATGACTCTCTCCCTGGAGCTGGGCAGGCAAGGAAGCCCCTTGAATGAACGATCCAGAGGGTATCCAACACTTCAGAGTGCTCTTCATTCAAATATATTTGTTCTGGGTCCTCCCTGGTGGTGCAATAGTTTGGAGTGCAGCACTGCAAACTGGCTGCAGCTGTTTCTGTGTGAGCTCAATCCCCACCCTAGACCCTAGAGGTGACCCACATGGTGCAGCAGATCTTTCCTGTCTCCCTTCAGCAGTGTATTTTGATAATCTGCCTGTTCTGTTCCCCACTCTGTCTCTGGTGAATCCTCTCACCACCCCTGCACCTCTGGCCTGTGCCCCAGTTCTGTATGCATAAATAAATAAATCCTTAAAAAAAATGTATCTGTTCCTAGAACATTCATTCAGAAGGACACCTGCACCCTTATGTTTATTGCAGCAGCACTATTTATAATAGGTATGATATGAAAACAACCCAAATGTCCCAAAAGATCAAGAAGAAGTGGTATATATATAAAACAGAATACTACTCAGCAGTCAAAAAAGATAAACTCATGCTATTTGCAACAACGTGGATGGAGCTATTTATTGAAATAAGACATAAGGAAAAAGAAAAATATCAGATGGCTTCAATTCTAGGAGGAATTTAAGGGAACCAAGTAAGGGACCTGGGGAAAATAACAACAATAAAGATAATTAACAGGCAACTATAAATCAGAGACATCTTGTAGGGGAGGGAGAGGAGAAAGCTCAGAATAGGGGTGGGAAGAGTACAAGGGACTGTGGTGATGGTGAACGGGGGTGAGCTGGTGGTGGGAAATCTGTGGGGACTACACCTGGGAGGAGAAAGTTAACATTGCACGGAAATGAGCAATGATGTAAAATATGGATAAATAAATAACTTCTATCATAAAAAATCGACCTGTTCCACAGACTCTCCTCACTCTCCTCATGGGAACAGTGTTAAGTAGCAAAATGACTATGCATTCCAGGGCCTTTTATACATGACTTTGTGAGAGAGCAGACGACTCAGGACTTCCTGAAGCTGGCAGTTCCCTCTGCATCACCCTAGGGAAGCAGGTGGAGCACGTTCTCTTTGGCTCTTCCAGACAACACACACTGGAGATTATTTTAGGCTGAGCCCCCAGGGAGGCCAGTCACACTGGCATCTTCTCCACTGCTTAGCACCTTCTGCTTCTGTTGGCAGTGGCCCTGGGGCCCTCCCCAGCAGGCAGACATTGTCACCTGGAGGCAGGCAGTGATATGTGAAGACACTGGTCTTAAGGGGGGGAAGGAAGGCGCCTGGGACTAGGGGCCTTGGGTTGTTCAGAATTGAGGGAGCCTGGGGAGAACATGGCAGAAATGCCCCTGGCAGAGCAGCGGAGGCCATGCTGGGGACTCCCCACCCTCCCCTACCTGCCTGTCCAGCATTCTTCTTCTTCCTCTGGAGAGTCCAATCAGGATGAGGTTGGCCACTCTCTTGGCTGGTTCTGCCCTTGACCAGCCAGAAGTTCCTTAGATCTCCTTTCCCACAGCTGGTGGAAAACTGAGTTTTGGACCCAGAGGCCTAAGGAGCAGCACCCTTGCCCAGCCCTCTCCCTGGCATCTCTGGCTCCCAGCGTCCACTTCCATGAGCTTAGGGCTGATGCGTCTCCAGTGGCCAAGTCTCCCCAGAGCTGCAGGGGCACTGACTGCTCTGTCCTGTCTCTGGGCACCGCTTGGGGCCATCAGCTACAAAGCTGGGTCTGTGTAGTTGACCTTGAGCATCTCTAAGGCTGGGGACATGGTCCCCCAGTTTCTCTTTCTAGAAGGTCCTGGACCTGTGTTCCAGTTCACGGATGTACAGTTGGTGCCAGTGTGACCAAATGAGCCAAGTGCCATTTTATTAGTGTCCACAGTAAGTACGTGTTTGTCTCTGTTTTTGTTTTGTATGTGCGCAGTGTATGTCTGTAATCACTTATTCACATCTTGCTCTGTGTAAGCGTATGTGTGGGCAGGTTCGTGTGTGTATGTATCTCTGCAGGTTTTGTGTCTAAGTGAACTTGGATTCCTGTGTCTATGTGCACCCACAGAAATGTGCCCACACTGGGTACATGTGTATGACCCTTCCAGAAATGCTGAGGAGTCTTAGGCAAGCGGACTTTGCAATTTCTTTCCTGAAATATCAGAGCCTGTAAGGACAATTTCCTCTCCTCCCCCCCATCCACAGGCGGCAGCTGAGTTGACAGCTGGGAGCTGGGCTGTAAGTCCCTTTTATGTCGGCCAAGGTCGTTGTACAAGACATGGACCAGCCCTGGCAGTCTACAAGATGGCAGGACCTCAAGAAGGTGTGGTAAGCGTTGACCAGGCTGCAGTCATGACTCCGGGTCTCTGCCACGACTCTTCCCCACTCACCACAGCCCTATGAGGGTGCTTGGTTCCAGCTTCCACATGGAGACCTGAAGGCACCGTGAATTTAAGTAACTCACCTGGTCGGGTGCACAGTTAGGCGCCTGCGCGCTGAGGTCTGGGATGACCCACGGCACCTGGATTTCTTGCTTCCAGTCCAGCGTAATTAAGCGTTTCCCTTTGCTGCTCTTCCCTGACTTCCCCATTCTTCTCTTTGCTATGCAGATTTTGACCTTTTATCCCTGAACACCCGGAGCTTCCCACCGGTGCCAGGTTAGTACTCAGGACAGATGTACAGTTGGTGACAGTGTGACCAGGTGAGCCAAGTTCTATTTTATCAATGTCCAACATGTAAATGAGTGTTTGTCTCCATTCAATTCACTCTCCAATCCGCTGCCTTCTCAGAATTGCCTGTCTTGCAAGTGAACACTCCTGAACAGCCTGTTGTCCAAGTTGTTTCCAACTAGAGCGAATGAATGTGTACTAAGGTCATGATGTCTAATGAAATTAAATGCCTCACTATTCCTGGACAGGAGGCAGGGACTGAAACATATTTCAGGTTCATCCAGGAGCCTCTCTTGGCTCCCTGAGGGGAAAGACCTACCCAAGGGACCAGTGGTAAGAGGGTGTATTGGGCTGGAATTCAAATCTTATCATTTCAAAGTCAGTGCTTGTCTCACTTCAATGACCTCTGGTTTCACAGTGAATTTCAAAGAAAAATAAGGATGGTGCAGAACGCAGGCATGAAATTCATCGCTGGTGGAGTGAGCTCGGTTCTCCTCTAGTTTTTTAGTGTTAGTGCTGGCTCTTAGGAATTGTTAGAAATGGAATCCTCCAGAGTGGATTCCATGTGAAAATTTGCCTACATTCACCTCGATTCTTGCCTATGGTTATAAAAACCGAACCTGAAATGTGGCCTTTTGAAAAAAAACAAGATGATCACCAGCGTCAGCCCCCCAACATCCTCATCCTTTTAAGGATAAGTAAGGGATAGTTTGTGTGGTGATATGTGGGCTAAACACGTGCTACAGCGCCCCTGCCTGGAAAGGCTTAGCGAGAGGGCAGGTCTGAAACTTGCGAAGGAGAAAATAACAGACCGGGTTGACTCTTGCATAATCCTAGCCTCTCCCAGGCTCCACCTGCCACTCTGTGATGATTCTCAGTAGCTGTCCTGTAAGGTTTTAAATAAATATGAATGTTGGAATCACCTAGCTACAACACCTTGGAGGTTTGAACACCTTGGTTAATTATCTTGGTGGCACGTCTTAAAATACTTGACAGAAGTAGCGAGAATCTACAAATTCCAATCTTGGGGAGAGGAAGTTGGGGGCATCTTGCAGCTGGAGGGTCCCTGCTTCTCCCAGCGAAGGTCTCAGGATCCCTCCCAAGCTTTACAAGACTCAAGGACAACAGATGCCCGCTGCTATACAGTCAGCCTCAAGTTTTTTCTGTCTCCGAGAAACTCACGAGCTGCTTAAAATTAGTTTCCAAACGCGCGTTTAGGCTGGATTTACGTTTGAGATGCTGCATATTAAATGCTGATTATTAAAAACATTTGCATGGTGCTTTAACAACGATAGATTATGTATCTGTTACCTAAGTCTCAGTGAAGGCTTTATTAATTCATTATTATTTTATCAACATACAATAAACTGTTATATTAAATCTTTATTAGACAGATATTTGGGGAGGGTATCATCTAAAAGGACCTCAGCTGACACTATCCCCAGGGAAAGACTTAATGAAGTTTCAAACAGTTAATAACTCTCAGTTCATAAATAAACCATGTGTATTTAAAGACCTGCAAAATACTAAAATAAGATGTTGAGACTCGACCAGAGAGGTATGAGAAAGCACCCCTGGAATTTCCCTTCATGTAACTCGCACTATAACCTGTGCCTCTAGACAGTATTTATTGGAAGCCTGCGGGCTGTATGGTCCCCCGGGACTTGAAGATTAACTCTGCCTTTAGTGCCACGTTCACTAAGGAAATGGGAGAGGCAGCCTTGAAATAATGTTCTTCTCGCAAATAATCCACTTTTGATTTAAAAAAATATTTTGATCTGAGAAGCGAGGTGAGAAAGAGATTCTGTCCTGATGTGAGAGATGAAAATTTCTTGACAGTCCTACTTGGTAAATTAAAAGTGAAACCTCATGCCTGCATACTCTGGAGGCAGAAATAGCTGCATCATTTTTTCTTTTTTTTTTTTAAAGATTTATTTATTTGTGCACACAGAACTGGGGTACAGGCCAGAGGCTCAGGGGCGGCGAGAGGCTTCACTAGAGACAGAGTGGGGAGCAGAACAGGCAGAT
>NW_004567129.1:2755862-2776166 GCF_000260355.1 Condylura cristata | reverse complement strand
CCTCCGGGGCAGGCGGGAATTGAACTCATGCGGAAGTGGCTTCAGATTCTCAGTGCTGTGCTTTAACCCGCTGCGCCACCAGGGAGGGCCCTAACTAGCAATTTTAATGGCACTAGCAGGGTGGCACCTTTCTAACTGCGGAACCATTGGGGCTGTACAGGATGCAGAACCATGATGCTGGTCCTGTCCAGACAGCTGCCTGCACAAGGTGGATGGAGAACACAGACAAAGGCCCTGCAGTGGGGAAGTTCTGCTCTTCCACCAGAACATGGGGAGTATAGAGAATTGGAGGAACCATTGTAGGCAGTGAGGCCATAGACTTAAGTGCTAGCTTAAAAGGATAGGCATTTATAGTAGGTTCTTAGAGCAGAGGAAAAGAGCATGATGACCCCGGAAATGCAAGCTCTCTGATGGTCAATGGCCAAGGGCCAGCTCAGCAGGGAGGGTTCCTTCCCACTACAGCGATTAGTGTTTCTGCTGATTCATTTCAGAGCACTGCTCAGAATCAACATTGGGCTTAAACTTCTCTCCTATTCAGCTGAGGTTTCATTAAGCTCCATGTGCTTTTTGTTTGGTGATCAACTGTAGTCAGCCTGAGTCTTCCTGAGATGCAATGGTGGGTATAATAAGTAGTATTTTGTGTGGCAGTTCAAGTAAGCAGAATGAGAAAGCAAGCTGAGAGAGAGAGAGAAGAGAGGGACAGAGAGAGAGAGAGAGAGAAAGAGAGAGAGAGAGAGAGAGATTGTGTGATTTTGCAGTGGGAAACTAGGCTTCAGTTTCACTGGGGACCCTCTGAGAAACCTGGAGAATATACCGTGTAACTGTTACTCTGAAGAACAGGAAACCGTATCACTTACTCATAGTCCCCCACCCCCACCCCATCACCCCATACCTCATAGGTGTGTGCCATGGGAATATTGTATAGCATGTACTTTTTTGGCTTTACCTACCAGGAGTTGAAGGGTCTTCCTGCCTTTAGAAAAAACAGATTGGGTGAGAAAGAAATGGAAGGACCCTGGAACCTACTTGGGGGGTGCTGGCTATGGACCCCAAAGCTGCATGGAAATCAGGTGGACCTGGGGCCTATCACATGGAATACATAAGATGGCACTAACTTTTTAGATCACTGCAAAGTGTCTGAAAGTCTTTATGGCCCCACCTACTCAGAACCTAGTCTTGGGGGCCCATAGATTAGTGGAGAGTTTTAAGGAGAACAAAAGTTGTTCTAGCCAATGCCAATGCCAAACACAGAGACAGAGTATGTGTCTGAGTTGGAAACACCTTAAAACACAGATAGACCAGAAAGCTGTGCTGGAAGTTACTCTGAGACAACTCACTTTTATCTTCCTGTTGGATGTCTAGAATTTCACCTTTGATTCCTTAGTGAGAGAAAGAATTACCTTCTACCCTGGGCCTTTTTATGGGCATGGCAGCCAAAAATGCTGGGATCTGGGATCTCAGGGTATTGAGAAGGAGACACATAATTTTTTTTTTAAAGATTTATTTATTTGTGCATACAGAACTGGGGTACAGGCCAGAGGCTCAGGGGCGATGAGAGGCTTCACCAGAGACAGAGTGGGGAGCAGAACAGGCAGATCTACGAAGTACACTGCTGAGGGGAGCAGCGGGCGGGTCAGGAGAGGTCTGCCACGCCATGTGGTCACCTCCGGGGCAGGCGGGAATCGAACTCATGTGGAAGCGGCTTTAGATTCTCAGTGCTATGCTTTAACCCACTGCGCCACCAGGGAGGGCCAGGAGACACATAATTTTACTAATAACCAACCTTAGGCCCCAGTCATTACCTCATCGTAAGAGCATGGATACTGGGGACAGACAGCCCTGCTACTCCTCTTGGTCAGCTGTGGGATGCTGGACAAGCCAGTCCTTCACCCAGGAGGCAAGTAAGTAAGTACCTACTGGGTACTCACTCTAGTCCGTCATGGATGAGTCCTTCTGGTGTGTCCAGGGAAGGTGTGGAGAGAGAAATAAAGGAGTAAAACAAAGTATTTTCAGTGCTTAAAGGTGAATCACGTGACGTTGAGGCTGGTGGCTTAGGGAAGGAGAATAAACCAGATAATTTAGTAAAGCTGGGTTTCTGAGACTGGAGGGGGAAAACTGGACAACCAAGGGAAAAGCAGAGCTAAGGGCCTCCTGGGAAAATGAAACAACTCATATTGAGGACAGGAGATATTAAAGGACTTGCATAATCGCTGAGCCAAGAGGAGGCCAGGTTGACTGGAGGTGGGAGAGGCACGAGAGAAGACTGCAGGGGAATGTAGGGTAGAGCACGTAGGCATTGTTAGCTCAAGGACCAGACTGTGGAAAGGGAGACCATGGAAGTATTTCTGGCAGAGCAGTGATGCCACCCAATTTTGGTTTAAAAAAGATCACTGGATGTAGCGAGGTGACAAATTTGGAGGCAGGGCAGATGTAGCCTTGGGGAGGTGGGTGGAAGGGTTTTGTGGTATTTCAGTACTAGTGGGGGTGGAGGGAAGAGGGTAGACTTGGGGAGGTATATTCGGGAAGAAGAGTCAGCCAGTTCTGCTCATGGGTTGGATGACAAGGTGGGGAGAGGACGTTCAGGGATGAGTCTCTGGAGAAATGTGTCATTGGCTGAGGTGGGTAAGAGTGAGAGAAGAACGTGCATCTGTTCGGTTGGACGTGGTCAGGCTAAGCTGTCTGAGAGGTGTGCAGGTTGAGATGACAATTTGTTGTCAACTCTTTGGGTCTAGATGCCAGCGATAGTATTTTGGTTGGAGACTGAACTTGAGAGTCATGGAGATGTTTCCTGCAAGGCTGCGAGAAGATGTGATCTCCCAGAAATGGAGGCTGGAAGAGCTAAAGACAGCTCAGCAGTACAGAGCCCTTTGCCCTTCTCTGTTCCTCCCTCCTCTGCCTTCAGGGGGACTAGTGGGTGGGCCTGGGGAGGCTTGCAAAAGGCTGGCATGGAGGCCTAACTGCAAAGCAGAGGAAGAACACAATTCCAGGTCTCCCAGTTACAGTCCAGTCTCATGTCAGGGACACAACTCACGGGGCTGTGCCTGGGGTCTCTTCCAGGAAAGACAGACATGGGTATTGGTCCTGAGCTCCTAAGGTAGAGACCACATTGAATCCAGCTTTCTCTTAAAGATGTGAGCTGGAGACGGAAGCTGGGCCCTGGGGTCAGGACCCTGAGGCCCACTCCCAAAGCGATCACAAGTCCATTTGAAGCTATGATGACAAAAGGCCTTGGTTCTAGGGCGATGACAGTGGAGAGGCCCCACAGAGGCTGCTGGCTAGGGTGGATTAAATGCACATTGAATTATGAATCATTGGAGGCCTTTTAAAGGCTGTCGGCTGACATACAGAAATCACATTTCCCTTCCAATGGAAAATGGCAGCAGGCATCAATTGTTAGGGACACTGTGTGAATGGCAGGCAGTGTGTGGTACTTTGTTCCATGTGTAACATTTCTATGGCCCAGTGACAGTGCTGCACACTGCAAACACACACGGCCAAGGATCACACACACACACACACACACACACACACACACACACACACACACACACACACTCCCTGCTTATTCATTTGTAGATATTTTAGAGCTTCCTTTGAAGTCTTATTAAAAGACAAGAGTCACATGGTTCTAAATGCCTTTGCTGAACTCTTTAAAGTGTTTCCACCCCTGCACACTTTCAAGCCATCATGACATCAGCCTCAACCATAATATTCCTGATGTTGGGTTAAGAATCCCAGTTCCGGTTTCAAATGAACTTGACTCCAAATTTTGACTCTGTCACTTGACAAGTGATTTCATTTTTCTGGATCTTATATCTTTTCTTATATGTGATATGGAAATGATGGTGGAGTATTGAATGTACCAATTTATGGGGACTGGGAAGACTAACCCCCAAGGAGTACTTAGCACAGACCCTGAAATCTGACCAGTACATAAGTACTGCCTGTTATGTACGCCCCAAATCCTGGCTTTCAGATGAGTTGATGGATAACTGACATTGAGTGTCTCTGCCATGGTCACACAGCAGCTATGGTATTGGGGAATGTCTGTGTCCCCCTAATTCATCTGATGAAACCCTAATCTCTGGTATTTGAAGATGGGGCCTTTGGGAGGTGATCAGCACTATATTAGGTTTAGAGGCTGGGGTCCTCATGACAAGAATAGTGGCCTTATATGAAGAGGAAACACCCTCACTTGAGGAAAAGGCCACAGGACAAAGTGTCACCTGAAGCCGGGAAGGGCTCTCACCAGGGACTGAATCCTCTGGCATCTAGATCTTGGGCTTCTCTGTTGTTTCAGCTGCTGGTCTATGGCATTTTGCTAAGGTCCCAGACTAAGGAGAGTGGTAAATCCCAACCGGAACTCATCCTCTGACCCCAAATTTAGATGCATCTCAGACCACTCCTATAAATGGGCTCAAGGCAATCGTAGGCCTGAAGGAGACTAGGAAGTGGCCTTTATGGTGCCTCTTTCTGTTTTCTTAGTGGTTTCCATTGGCTTCTGCAGTGTAAGCACATACACTGTCAGGATTATGAAGCATTTTCCCTCAGCATTCTTTGGGCTCACATTAATTTCTTCATTCATTCATTCCTTTGGTACATAATTCATTAAACTTGAATCACTCTGCAAGCATTAGCAGCTACTCTGAACAGGGTTTTAACCAAACAAGTGACATGTCATCTCTTTGCAAACTCTTGTCCTGGGAGCCCCCTGCAACAAGTTCAGGGCAGAAAGCAATTCCCCTGCACCTGCTTGTCTCCCAACACCCTACACCCACAGGGTCAGAACGTGGAAATCACCTGGCTTCTGTGTGGAAACCTGACTCCACTCAGTTTCCAGTGTGGGTATGCAAGCCTCCCTTGTATTTATTTTCTCACCTGCTTTAACAAATGATCACAGACTCTGTGACTTAAAACAACACACACTTATTATCTTTCAGTTCTATAAATTAGCTGAAGTTTGATGAAAGTCTCATGGTGCTAAGTTCAAGTTGTCTCCAGGATGGAGTTCTCTTCAGGAGAATCCAGGGAAGAACCCACTTCCAGGCCTTTGCTGGCTCCTAGAAGCCACCGTGCTCCTTGGCTCCTGGCCCCATCCTCCATTTTCAAAATCAGCAATGGCCCGTCTTTCTGCCTTGCCGTAATTTCATCAGCTGCTGATGCAACCAGGAAAGGTTCTCTGCTTTTGAGATTCATCTGGCTATCTGGATAACCTTCCCTTTGAAGGTCCTTAACCTTAATTCCATCCACAAAGTCCCTTTTACGTTAGAAGGTAACACCCCCCAGGCCCTGCAATTAAGGCAGAGCAGTCCCTTGTTCCACCTGCCACATCCTTAGCAGATCTCTGGGCGTGGACCTGTGCACCTGCCCTCTTCAGAGCCTCTGTCCTGGGCTCGGGCAGGCCTGCAGGAGGATTTTCTGTCCCACGCTAAGAAGAACAGTAAGTGCAAGTTTAGTTTCAGCGCAATGGATGGAGGCTCTCCAGTCAATCAAATTACAGTTCAATCAGTTCATTTTAATCACTCCTCTGGAGAGAAGTAAAACCCTGTGTTGAGGAATACACAGCAATTTTATTGATGACAAGTTTAATTGTTTCATTTTTCCTTACTGTCTCCAACACAGTCGACTTTTAATCAGTGGGAGCTGAAGTTCTAATGAAGTAAAGTCCACTTTTCCGCAGTTCACAACTAGCTGGAAATAATTGGGCTGAGACTCCCATCCAGACACTGCAGAGCCGCTGACATTTTCCTGAAAACTGGGCTTAATTGCTTTGCTGATGTTGTTAAGTAGTCCTGAGGGGGTGCAAGTAGTGATGCTGCCCACATATGCTGGGAAACAATACCCCAAAATGTCTTAAAAGGGTCCTCAAAGTCTGTCCAACTGGTGTCGAGGAAGGAAAAATGAAACGGAGAGTGTTTTCTGCAGGCAGGGCCCAGGGGTGTGCAAGAGCTGAAGCTGAGGCTGCTGCGATTTGATGAAAAGCCATGTCGAGGTACCCGCATCCATCGTGTTTTCCTTCTTCTGAAAGCTAAGCAGGAATCGGAGCACAGGTGTGAGCGTGCGGGGTGGCGCCTGCGCAGTGTTCCTGTGGTGAGGACCCAGGAGCTTTGCAGGGAGCTGCTGGCTGCCCGCTGCACGGATGTGTGCAGCCGTAGTCTGGGCCCTGAATGGAGGCACACAGATGGGTGGTCTGGGGCAACTGTAGGGTCACAGAGTAAGGCTTGGAGGAAGCACAGGTTTCCTCCTAGTTCTCCTCCAATGACAATCTCCACCCCTATTTTTCTTTATTCTATGGGATGATGATGGGAAGAAGAACAATAATTGCTGGGTTTTCTCACTATATACATGACAGATGCATAAGCTAAGGGCTTTGCACATGTGTTCTTTTACTCCTCACAAACCCCAAGAAGTCAGATGTTATCATTACCCGTTATTACAAATAAAGAAATGAAAGCTCAGAGAAGGTACGCAAGATACCCAAGTCGTAGAACTGTAGGATCTGAGCTGTCTTCAGGATCCCAGAGCCAATTCTCTTGTTAGTCATCACATTTTCAGCCATTGCAGCAGTAAAAATAGATGATTATTATTTTTTAAAGATTTATTTATTTGTGCATAAATAGGCCAGAGGTGCAGGGGTGGTGAGAGGATTCACCAGAGACAGATTAGGGAGCAGAACAGGCAGATTGATGACCAAGTACACTGCTGCAGGGAGCATGTGGGTCACCTCCGGCGCAGGCGGGATTTGAACTTAAGCTGAAGTGGCTTTAGCTTCTTAGTGCTGTGCTTTAACCCACTGTGCCACCAGGAGGGCCAAGAAATAGATTATTTTAATTGAACATTTGCTAAGTCCCAGGCCTAGTACTAAGGATTTTCTGCATCTCTCTCTCTTTTTTAAAGATTTATTTTATTGATTTATGCATATAAGAACTGGGGTGCAGGCCAGAGGTGCAGGGGTGGGGAGGATTCACCAGAGACAGAATGGGGAGCAGAACAGGCAGATCTACTGAAATACACTGCTGAGGGGAGCAGCAGGTGGGTCAGGAGAGGTCTCCTGGGCCTTGTGGGTCACCTCCCTGGCCTGGGATTGAGCTCAGGTCACAGCAGTGATAACACGGAGACTTAACCTCTAGGCCACCAGAGAGGCCCCTGCTTATGTCCTCTTTTAATCTAGAAAACAGCCTCGTAGTCAGGAGCCTGTGGTGGGGAATAAGAGTAAAGAACTGAGGTCTGGAGGGAAAGACACTGCAGAAGGCCCCTCCGCTGGGCCCAGATGGACATGTGCCTATTAGAGACCTTGGGCTTTATATTGGATGCTCTGCTGGACACAGACCAGGCACTATTTGCAAGATTGAGGTTGTTGTTCTTAAAATCCATCCGATTCCAGGATTCTTTAGTGCTATGGGGTCAGGATCTGGCTGAGTCGGGGCTGGGATGTCTAAGGAATGGAACATCTAAGAAAAGGAAAAAACTCGGATTGTCCAGACTCTGCATCCAGCAACTGTGGTTTTGGAGACCTGGGTTTGGTTATTGCTTTGAATAGTCGTCTTGGGAAAATAAGCTAATTTCAGCAGTCGCCCTTGTATTGTCTGAAATGGAATGTTGTGTGGAGTGAGATAAATGTATTCTTTTTTATTTTATTCAAAAAATTTAAATTGAACTTCTACCCTATGCCTGAAACTATTCTAGGGATCTAGGAGTGCTTCAAGAAGCAAGGTGGGGTGAGGGCTGGGCTCTCTTACATCTCAGGTCCTCATTGAGGACGCAGATAATAAACAGGTGAGCAAATCAATACATCAGAGAGTTCTTGCCAGGGATATATTCTCTAAAAGGTAATATAGCAGAGGCTGGCTTGCAGGAGGTGGGCGTGTGGGTGGCCAGGGAGAGGCTCTGAAGGTGGGAGACCCGATTTATTTGCAGGAACTAAGCACACAGGCATTTTGGGAAATAACCTTTTGGGCAAAGGTTGTAAACTGTGCAGAGATCAAGAGGCAAGAATAGGGGTAGTTTATAGAAGAACAGAAATGAGGTGTTGATTGGCGTGTCGTACATGAGGGGGAAGAGGTCGGACATAGTCTGAGGGGCCGCAGTGAGCACGTCACACAGGGCCTGGGGCCCGATTACAGAGTTTAGATTTAGTTCTAATCTCAACTGCAGTCTACACCAAGCTTCCTAGTAGGAAAAGGAACCACTGATTGCCTGCCAACCACCATTCTATCTTCTGTCTTTATAGTTTTGACTTTCTTTGTAAGTAGAATCATACAGTATCTGTCTTTTTTATTTTCTTTACTTTTGTAAAAGGCTCAGAAGATCAATTAGGAAGTTCCCTTTCTAGGACATTCTGGGGTGTCCACAAACAATAGATTCTTATAATAATTATTTTCATCCCAGAACAGAGTTAGCCTCTAGGCGATGCAAAGTCAAATTTATAGGTAGGAGGGAAAAAAATCAGTCTGGCCAGTCACGTAAAATGTAAGATGAGCATTTTTGGAGACAAGTATTCCTGAATCATTATGTTCCTTAATGAATTGAAAATGAACAGAAAAGAGAAAAAGAAGGCGCCTGACTGGTAATGACAAAGCACGAGTGATTGATCAGTCAGTATGTTCACAGCAATTATGACTATGTGATTGCTGAGTCGTTTCAACAATAAATAACCCAAAGGCCCTGAAATGGATGGATCTGGGAGACAGCGATCTCATCAGCACCTTGTCCTTAAATTCCCACCACCCCGGCAGAATCTCGGTGCTTGCATATTTGTAGACACACGGCCAAACTGCATTGTTGACGGCTCTGCATTAGAAAGCACAGCTGAAGGAACTTATGAAGGTTATGTGCGGTGTGCTGTGTGCATGTGTGTGTGAGAGAGAGCACGCGAGAGACTTCTTGCCTGATCCCAAGCCGTGCTAGTACATTTCCCCCCTGCTCTCAGGTAACAAAGGGTAAATTAAAATACAATAAAAAATTATAGGGGAAAAAGTGAGAAAAGGAATGATATTCCCCTGGCATGTGTTTCAAGACTGCTAAGTGTAGAGTCTTGACAGTGCTGAGAGATTTTTCTCTTTTAAACTAGGTGCTGAAAAAATGCTTCATTTAAGGAAATCAATATCTTTAATTTTGGCCTGTTGTTTGGGATTTAGTGCTTGATTTCCAGGGAAATGCAGAAAGTGTGGAGCCTCATAACTTCGTATAGTTTCCATAAAAAGGGAGTAAAAGATCAACAATGACATGGTGGCTATTTTTAGGAATCATGTCACTTTCTTCTGTTCCATGGCAGTCCAGGGGCTGCCTGTGAGGTATAGTGCATGGAGAAAAGAAAGGCGTTTCGAGTGCGGGGTTGTCCTAGTAACTCTCTGAAAAAGCCTCACTGAGCTGGTGATTGAATAAAGAGATGAGCAGGAGGTGAGGCGAGAAGCCAGGTAGAAGTCTGGGGTTCCCAGGTGGAAAGTGGAAAGGGCAAGTTTTCTGTCACTGGAGCAGCTCGAGGGTTTGGGGAGCGAAGAGCTGAGTGTGACCGGAGCAGGAGAGACAGCGGCGGTTGAGTTCAGAGATGAGTGCCCCGATGCTGGAGACTCTGGCTCATCTGAAGAAATTTAGCTTCACGTTGAGTCACGTGGGAAATGCTTGGAGTGTTTTGAGCAGGAGAGTGACAGAATGTACCTTGCAGATTCTCTCTCTGATGTCATCTTTCTGAAGTCATCTCTCAGATGGTTTGTTGAAAATATCGTGAAGGGGAGGGAGGTAGAACAGGGGAGCACTGAGGCGTTGTACTAGCACGGAGCAGGATTTGAATCAATGTAAGATCTGATTGTTTTGTTGAAGCAGAACTGGCAAGTTTTGCTGATGGATTGGGTATGGAATGTGAGAGGGGAAATGGAGGTTTGGATGAGTCCAAGGATTTTTGCTGAAGCTGACAGTGTTGCTGTTAACCAATGAGGTGGAAACCATAGATGTGGGCATCTACGGGGCCTCACCAGCTATGGAAGACTATGGACCAGGGATCCACATGGGACATGTTCAGCTTGAGACCTTTTTATACTTATGAGGGAGGTTTGGGCAAGGCAGTTAGGTGGGTAAGCCTGCAACTGAAACTACATCAGGATAGAGGTCCTGGTTGGAGATGCAAATTTGGGGGTTAGAAACATCTAGATAATAATGAGACTAGCTGACTCTGAAGGAGTGAGGATTTGTGTTAAAAAGAACCTTAAGGCCCTCCCTGGTGGTGCAACAGTCTAAAGTGCAGCGCTGCAAGCTGGCTGTAGCCGCTTCAGTGCAAGTTCGATCCCCGGCCCTGGAGCTGACCCACATGTCTTGCCTCTCCTGCCTTGCCTGTTGCTCCCCTCAGCAGTGTACTTCATCAATATGCCCGTTCTTCTTCCCACTCTGTCTCTGGTGAGTCTTCTTACCACCCCTGCACCTCTGGCTTGTACTCTGTACAAATAAATACCATCTTAATAAAAGAAACAAACCTTAAAACTGAGCCCACAGGCATACTTTTAAATTCCATTACCTTAATTATAAGAGAATGGAGGTAATTGGAGGAGATGAAAGAGTGAATGAAAGAAGAAACTGCTAAACCAAGTTGCATGTTGGATTTCTATCTCCGCAAGAACTTCACTTTTGGCTGCGCTCCATGTGGCCAGGGTCTTTATACCCCTCCCTCCCTCCATCCCTCCATCCTTCCACCCACTTACCACAACCACCATACCTTTCTCTTTCATGGTACCTGTAAAAGAGTATTGAGCATTTTACAAAATTGAGATTCTCAAATGAACTTTGTCAACTAGTCACCCAGTTTCCTGGGCTCCAGCCTACTAATGAGGGGGATTACCTCTGAGATGTCTAAAAGCATCCTTACTTGGGTAGTCTATGATTATAGGGATCTAAGAAAAATTTAGAGAGCTTACTAATTTATCTACTATGGATCCACCTGGGTAAATATGGCAAGAATTGCTCTTACTACTTCAACTACTCCTTATTGTGAAAAGGCACACTTACAAAATAATAAGAATCCTCTGAGTCCACTGTCTCTAGGTCCCAAATCCATATTCATTCAATTCCTTGATCTTCTCTCTGCTCTGAGGATGACTTTGCTGCACGGAGGTGCTGACACATGCAGATGTTAGCAGGGTTGCTGAACAGGCAGTTTGGGGAGCAGTGTCACATTGTCCAGGGCAAAGCACAGGCAGTTCTCATTGGGACCACTTGCTGATGGACATTCGCCAGTTGGCTCATCTCATCTTGTGATATTGTTATTTTATAGACAAGAAAAGGCAAGCAGGTTTAAAAAATATGTATCTCAGAAGTCATCTTTGTCATCAGTCAAGTTATGCTAGCCTATATCCATATGCATGATAGAATATTAACTTGTCACAATCAACTTTCTGGTGCCTCCTTTGGAGAGCAAAGTTGTAGACAAGACCCTCATTCTTTCCCTGTTCCAGATATCTGACCATGTTTAAAGCTTAGAACTTGGAGTTGAGGGTCCTTCTTGGAACCTTCATATCATTCTAAGTTCACCCTGTGATGAGAATCCTTTCCCTTTACATTAATTGTCCCCTTTTTTTCAAGTCATCTGCTTATTACTCATACAAATAATTAAAATAAATGACCACACCCAATATCTAGATAGCTCAGTCTTATCTTGGGTCACCTTGATGGCTCCCTATTGCTAATGTGTTCGAAGTGAAGCGCTGGTGTGGACGAAGGAAGGCGCGACTTCCAAGCAGATACTGGCCTCTGGCCACAGACATCTTTATTTATGATCTTCCTTTCAACTCTCTCAGGCAAAGCACTTGTCAAAATAGAGTAGAAACAATTTATTTTGGTCTTGGCAAAGGCATATCCCCCTTCCTCAGCTTTCAGCTTCTTTTTTTCCTCTTCCTTTGACGTTATTTGTCAAATGATCCAAAGGTAATTTTTAATATCGTTATATCATGCTGAAGCTAAGTTCTGCTGGATTATTAATGATTAAATATCTTCTTGTCTTCCATCTGCACAGTCAGTAACAAATTATCTCAAAAAGGAGATTAATTCCATTACAATTTTGAATAAGAAAAAGACCAGACAATGTCCTGCAGTCTTTAAAATCGAACAGTTGCACCAAAAGTTTCATCTAGCTAAGAAATTGCTGGTTTTATAGAAAGGATTTGGATCTCTCCTTCAAAGGTTTCGATACACTGAACCAGATTTTATGAGTGGAACCCAGGAAGAGACATTTCAGAAGTCTCTCCACATAATTCTGATGCTGTCAGTCTATAAGACAATTCTGGAATTTCTTCTATGAAGATGGATAAGGGTGAGAGGCAGGTTCCTTGTCTAAAGAGAGTTCACAGTCTCACAAGGTCCCAGAGTTTAGCTAGGATGAATTATTCAGTAATTAAGAGATCTATGGTTTAGGAAGAATGAGCTTGGTTCTTATAAAATCTACAAATGTAGAGGTTAAACACATATTAAAAAAGGACTGTCCCAAAAGGAAAGGAGATTTGGGATAACTGCATGAGGACATAAGCAAAGAAAAAATCTACCCATGAGATAAAAATGAGGGGTGACTTGCCAGTAAATAGAAGTTTAATTTCAGATTAATCAAGTGCATGAGGAATGGGGATACTGTTCTATTTCTCTCATCTATCATCCATCTATCTATCTATCATTCTATCTATTTGTCTGTCTCTCACATATATGTCTAAACTTCCTATCAATCAAGCTAACCTAATCTATTTAATTTGATCCAGTTGACTTTAATTTTACCATTAATAGTTTTTACAGCATATATGAGTTAAGCTAGGTTAAGTCATTCTGAGTTTGAGTCTGAGCCTTGGTTTTAGCCTTGAGTCCTACTCTGGCTTTATGATTTTGAAGACATCTTTCTTCTTCTTTAGGCCCCACCTGTTAAAGAAACCAGTCACTTGCAGCTCCAACACTCTAAAATATATGAGTCTGCTTTCCTGTCTTAGCAGTGGGGTCAGCTTAGTGGTCATGGTAAAATCTTCCTTTCACATTGGAGGATACAGTGAGATTTTAAGTCCTCATCTTGAAAATTAACTCCCATTGATCAAGGATATGTAAGGAAAGGTAGAAGATATTTGGCTCTATATTAACTGAACACAGGCTAGACTAGGGAAGGCTATTTTTTCTAAAAAGACTGAGTGTCATTTCTGAACTCTTTGGTATCATATGTATCTTTCCATTAAAAGTGGACACAGGAAGCATAAGTACTAATATCATAGGTAATTATGAAATAAATGGTTGTTATACTTAATTTTTAAGGTAGTCTACCCATTATCCTCTCTAATAATGGAGAGAGCAATGCCATTTGCAAATAAGCATTTGTTGAGCAGTTATTATTTGGTCGGTCCCATAATAATTCAAATTGGCATGTTGAAAAGTTCTAGAGATTTTGTTTACAATCTCATTTTGTCAAGTAAACCAATGGTAAGAGCCAGCTCCTATTTTCTGAGCCACCAGACTCATGAGTTGACTCATTGGTGGTAATGAGGCTTCAGGGTAGGCATTGAGCCATTTTTCTAAGTGTCTTCTATAGGGACCTTGGGTCCAGTTATCATACACTAGAAGGGATTCTATTTGCTTGGTCAAACTGAGTCACTCCTTATCACTTAAAACCTACATCCTGGGCCCTCTCTGGTGGCCCAGCGGGTTAAAGCACAGCACTAAGAAGCTAAAGCCACTTCTGCATGAGTTCGATCCCTGCCTGCTGGGGAGGTGACCACATGGCACTGCAGACCTCTCCTGACCTTCCCACTGCTCCCCTCAGCAGTGTACCTAGTCAGTCGGCCTGTTCTGCTCCCCACACTGTCTCTGGTGAAGTCTCTCACCACCCCTGCACCTCTGGCCTGTACCCCAGTTCTGAATGCATAAACAAAATAAATATTTAAAAAAACAAAAACAAACAAAAAATCCTACATCCTTTAAGAAAGCTTCCATGGTTCATTCCACCACCCCCACCCCCATCTCTGACCCACTGGAACTTTCCACTATTTACTGAACAATTAAGCAACTAATAGGTGCTGGGGATGGTGTCCTAAACACGATGACATTACCTTACCTCTGATGAAAAGCATTAGGATGCTATCCACTTTTTCCAGCAAAGGGAGTTCGGAGACATTAACCCATTTATCCTTTTTAGGCGATAGAGCCAAGGTTGGATCCCAGGTCAGTGTGCTGTTTGGTCCCTTCACCTCCTGCCATCTTTTAGTTCAACCCCTAACTACCCAATAGCCACTTGGTATCTCAAGTTGGTCTTGAACTTGGCCCATAGAAGGTCAGTGTGCACGCAAGTTACTGCTCATGTTTCATCGTTGTACATTGCACAATTATATGTAGAAAGTTTCTTAGTAAGCCCTTGCTGAGTTGACCGGAAGTGGAACATTTGGCTCCACCCACCTGGTGGCTGAAAGTGGAATGACTAGAAGCCCAATGAGGTCCATGCCCTTTCTCTCTCCCAGCAGCATCACCAGTGAGTTGTCCCCAAGTGACCATTGAGGACCCTGGGCAACGAGTAGGTCAGTTCCTGGACACAGAAGTGAAGGATGTGTCCTTTAATAGGAAGCAAGTTATTGTTGCCTGCCTTTGGGTACAATAAAGAGGGTGGAATGGAGAAAGGGATGCTCCTTTTTTGGAGAACAATGTAAGACAGAACTTACTAGAACATCAGCCCTTTTGTTCTCCTATACAATTAATCTAATCATCTAAAGATAATTTTACTTATTGAGGATCAATTATTCTAATGATTCAATAATGTATTTTGCTTTCTTTTTCAAAATGAAATAAAGACAACCCTATTATGGAAAGGAAATTACCTTCAGATATTAGAAGGCTGGGTAGAGGTCTTCTGAGCCATGAGCTTTTTAGCAGATATTTATGATTCAATTCTATGCAAATGCAAAGCTTCAGTGGCCAGGCTGTTTAAAGATGACTGTGATCCCAGCAACTGCAAAAATAATAAAGAGCAACACTTTAGATATGATGCATTTGATGTTACATTACTGTTAATTTTTTTGGAATCAGGAGCTCAGTTTCCAGAAATCAGATGCAATATTTTAAGAACACAAGGGTTTCATTACAGCACTATTTATATAAATTTAAAGAGCCAATGCAAAAGCAAATTAGAAAATGTCTCCTTAGAGCTTGTTTGATTATGTTCACAGGGAAACAACCACCTCAAACCTGCTAGGATTTTGCTTGTTCTGTGTTTGCTGAGAAAAGAAGGCTGAACCCAATGTACGTTAGCAACCTAAAAAATACACTTGGGCTTCATTTGGCATTCAAGACAAATGGCACCTCTTTTATTTTGCATTTAAAATAGGAATGTTGCATCGATAACCCCGGTCCAACCTCACCCAGCACCTGCAAACAGCGGCCCAGCATAATTGAGTATGTGGCTTCACCTCTAAACAAGGGGCAAGAGATGGCTTTGTCCTTGTGAGGGGCTGTGCAAGGAGCGAGTGCTTTCTTCTGTAAGGATGTCTGTGCAAGGATGAGTGCTTTCTTCTGTAAGGATGTCTGTTTTGGTTGAATTCTCTGGCTGGCCGATGCAGGCCAGTAATTTGAACAGTCACCTGAAGTCATGGTGACCACAGTGAGGCTGCCAGTGGCTGCTGAGAACCTTGACTTGGAGTGAGGCTCAGAATGGCTTTTAGTCGCAGAGAGATGAACTGTGCCCTGGGAAAATGCTCTTTGGTGATAAGGAAAATGGTTCAGCATCCCTCTTCCCGCTATGAGGCATCCGAGAGCCAGAGAGGTGCGGGACATGTCTGCAGACTCATAGCATGTGGGGAGCACCGAGCTCACCTGGCTGGAGTCTCCCCCTCCATTCTGTTCTGCTTGGCCAGGGAAGTTGCTTCCTCATGGTCTTCATTGCTTGGGGAGTGATTTTCACGCCTTCCATACAATGGCCCAGAGCCCTGGGTGCAACCTGAAAAAGCTGCTCATGAAGCATGAGGGTAGTGGCTGGCAGAGAGGGTGGGTCGGCTGGCTTTAGGCCCAGCGGAGCTCCAGTTTCCTCCTCTGTGAAATGAGGCAAGATACCTAATTTATTTCATTTATTTATGCATACAAGAATTGGGGTACTGGCCAGAGGTGCAGGCGGTGAGAGGATTCAGTAGAGAGAGAGTGGGGAGCAGAACAGGCAGATCCACTGAAATACACAGCTGAGGGTAGCAGCGGGCGGGTCAGGAGAGGTCTGCTGTGCCATGTGGGTCAGCTCCGGGGCGGAGATTGAACTCAGGTTGTTGATAGCATGGAGATTTATCCCCTGCATCTCCTGGAAGTCCCAAGTTATTTAAAAACTGACGTTTACTGAAGTAACATTGATTTATAATGCTTCGTGTGTTCCAGGGCACAGGGGAACGCTTCCACAAATATGTTTTTATCTTGTGCCCACCACAAATCACCAATAATCTTCCACTCCAGTACCCTGCACCCTCTTTGCCACCCTTTGCTTCCCCTTCTGTAGCCTCAGCTCCCCTGTCAGATTTCAGGGATTTAAAGATACTTAACTATTTTGAAATCCATCAAAATGGATTTCGTCATGTACACACAGCACAGATGAAGTAGCATGATGTAATCTAAGTGTACAGTGGACCAGTATCCTGGTAAGCCTCCAGGCCATAAGGTGGTGATTGCCTTCAGGGGCTAAGTTCAAAGGGAAAAACCATGATCAGGGTGAAAGCAAATTTTGGGGTGATGCCGGGGTGTTCCCTCATGAGAGGTTGCTTCTTTATACCTCAGCTGAGGCATAGAAACAGAATATCACAACAGGAAAGATTGTTGGGGCTCCTTGTTTAACCCACTTTCCTTTTGCATGGAGGCTCGAAGACAGGAAGGGATGCACAGAATATTCGAGAAGGAATAAAAGAGGAAGGAAGCAGTGGGAATACACACACAGGACCAGGCTGGGGCCCAGCAAACAGGTGTGCTTTGCGCAGAGGCACTCAGGGCGAGGGAGTGGGCGGTGGGCCGTGTCTGCTTCCTTGGGGCGATCTTTAGCTGTGGATATTGCATGTCTCAGGAACTGGTGCAAAGGTACCCAAAAAATGTGTGTTTCCTTCCTACAGTTAGAAAATTGGAGTTGGATACTAGATTTTCCTGGGGTGAAGTATATCCCTTCTCTGGAGCTACTGAATGTGAGCTCCTCGTTCTCCATGGGGCTGTCAGAGAATCCAGTGCGATGCTGGGTACAAAGATGCACCGTACAATGTGAAATGCCCAGGTATTCTCCCTAATCATTCAAGCAAAGGTCCCAGGATTAAATCTTAAGGGACCAGTGTTGGTCCGATGTCTTTTCTGAACCAACCATGAGGCCAGGAATGGAAGCTTCTGCTTTACTAGAGTGATGTTCATCTCTCTACAGCTGAGTCTGTTGTCTATGACCTGTGCACCACACATGCCACTGCATATGTGTGTGTGAGTCTGAGAGAGGGAGAAAGATAGAGAATGAGCAGAATAATTCTATGCTTAGAAATTTGCTTAAAGTGGAAAATTAAGAAACTTCAAGTGACCTAGAAGTCTCCAGAAAAAAACAGACTTATTGACAATATCAACCAAAGAGAAGATCAGCTTCTCCTCACAGGTGGGCTTCTGACCTATTCAGAGATCCTGCTGGCATTTGTCTTTCATCACCCCCTTTAAGTTGCTCTTCCTAGTGTTTTGGTCTTTGCTTCTCTCCACTTTCCCTCCTCCTTCTCCTCGGGCTCCTGGGTAAGGACAGGAAAGTGTCTGTTCAGGCAGGTGTCCAGCCCACTTGGCCGTCCCTGGGGCTCCTCCCTCTCCATGGAGAGGCCAAACCTCTGTGCAAATGCCTGGCATCCATGGCAGGAGCCATTTCTGGGCACTCATCCACCCCCTGCCTGCGTGCCTCACACTGTTCCTGTGTGTCCGTTTCTACCCCAATGTCTTGGAGTGTCTTTCTGACTCCACCTTTGAAAACCCCTTTCTTCACCTACTACTTTACTTCCAGTTACTAAGGTAGTGCTCTGTTCTCATTACAGCAAAGTTTTTCAAATCAGTTATCCATAATTGCCAGCATGATTTTCTCACTGCCTAGTCTCTCAACTCCCTAGTGGCCAAAACTCCACCTCCACGACTCTACTGAAATGACTCTTGATAAAGATACCAGAAAATTTGTGTGTCCCAAGCTAATGGTCACCTCTTCATGTTCACCTACTCCAACCTCTCCTAAAATACCACTGACCCACTGGAAAGATAACACCAATCCCTCCATTCTAGACACTCGGCTCACTGGTTGTCCTCTGACCTCACTTGAGGTTGCCCCATGTCTCTTTGGCTGGTACTTTGCACCAGAGGATTCCAGGAATAGTCCTTGACACTCTTCCTTACCTAGATGCCCTTGTTACAACTACAGGCTTATGATTCCCACATACAAAGCTAGAATTCTCCCATGAATTAGGTCCATGCTTATGAAAACCTTACTTGCATATCTATATGATTTCTACCAGGAAGAAGGAAAATGATCTCAGTTTACAGATAATTTGATTTTATATGTAGAAAATCCTAAGATACAAAATACCCAGTAATTAAACAAAATAACAGGATACAAAGTCAACCGACAAAATCAGTTGCATTTCTACAAACAAGCAATAAACAATCTGTAAAGGAAATTACAAAAACAACTCTACTTATAAAAGTGTCAAAAGGAACAAATTGTTTAGGAATGAACTTAAACCAAGGGAGGTGAAAAACTTGGAAAATGGATACTAAAATATATTGCTGAAAGAAATTAAAGATACATTAGTATGTGGAAATACATTCCATGTTCATGGACCGGAAGACAACACTGAGAAATTTAATACTACCCAACATGATCTACAGATTCAGTGTAATCCCTGTCGAAATTCCAATGATTTTTCTTAAAACCAAAATAGAAAATCCCACCCTAAAATTCATATAGAATGTCAAGAGACACTGAATCGCCAAAACAATCTTGAAAAAGAACAAAACTGGAGGACTCACACTTTCTGATTCCAAATCCTACTACAGCCCCATAGTAGTCAAGAATGTAATGTTATGTGGTATATTTGGAAGTCTATTTGACCCTTTCCTCATGAGTTACTGTTTTTGTTATTGTTTATTTTTCTCATTTCATAGCTGTCTCTGTGGGAGGATCAACTTAACACGCAAACTGAAGATCTTCTCAGGTCTTTTAGGACCTGCACGTACATGCCTTTCCCTGGTACATGTGTTTACTTTTTAACTTTCTCCATAAATGCAGTTTTTTTTGAATGTCTCAGTCTTCAAGCATAGTGTGGCTCACCAAGGGAGGAAAGATAAAAATGAAGGGGTCTTGGAACAAGGGTACCAATCCCTCAAGTACCCTACAATTCTTTTCAGAGAGGGAGTGGGTTTGCAACCCCACTGGGGCTTGGGGTTAAGGGAAGTGTGACAATGACGTCTCCAGCTTTTTGGGTGTCCTTGTGTGATAAGAGGCAGTAATCAGCAGTCAAAACATTGATGCCCGACGTTGGGAGTGAAAATCTGTCTGCCTACCACGGCTCTCCCAAGCTGTGTGCACGCAGTTCCAGGAGCATGCGTGTGGCTGCCTAATAGCAGTGAGGGATGGTTAGCTGCCACTGTGGTGAGAGCTTCAATTTACTGAAATTCGCTGCAATTTTGTTCTTCAAGTCTTCCCCTGGAAGGAGCAACCTTTTCAATAGAGCCCAGAGTTCCAACAATCAGCAGGTCCTACTGTAATCATTTGTCTAGGCAGGGAAACAGATTCCTGATGCTTCCTACTTTACCATCTTTCTAGAACCCGCAGAAGCTGGAAAAATTTAGAGTTTTTTTTTTTTTTTATAGAAATTTTGAGGCTTTTTTGATAGGAAAAACCTAGATTGTATTGAACTGTCTGTTTCTAAAAATGTGAATGAATGAAATATTTTGCTTCTGGGGAGATGTCAAATAGAGAATTGAGGAATATGTTACTGGCAACTGGGGGAAAGTTGATGTTTGTCACAAAGTGGCAGAGAACGTGCTGAACTGTGCTCTATTGTTTTTTTTGAAAAGAAAAACTTGGAAGTGATGAGCTTGGATATTTAGCTGAGGGGAATTCAAAACAAAGTGTTGAAGGTGTAACCTAGCTTGTCCTTGCTGAGAAAAAAGAATTAAGTTAAAGAAGGATTTGTTAAGTAAAAGTGGGCGAGACGTTGGCCCTCCCTGGTGGCGCAGCAGGTTAAAGCACAGCACTGAGAGAGTCTAGAGCCGCTTACGCATGAGTTCGATTCCCGCCTGCCCCGGAGGTGACCACATGGTGTGGCAGACCTCTCCTGACCC
>NW_004567129.1:2673337-2755762 GCF_000260355.1 Condylura cristata | reverse complement strand
GCCCCTGCGCCTCTGGCCTGCACCCCAGTTCTGTATGCATAAATAAATCTTTAAAAAAAAAAAAGTGGGCGAGACCTTGAAGATTTGGAAAATTCTCTGTCTATTCATAATGCAAAACAATGAAGACGAATGTTCTAAAAAGGCCAGGATATGGCCAGACATCTACTTGCTGGTGAGATTAGCTGTGTGGCTTGTGGATCCAGGTGACAATCTCAGCAGAAATACTGCAGCTTTGATTGAAGGGGACAAAGATGGGACAAAAGGAAGATTATTACTTCCATTTAAAAAATGAAGCAAGACTGGGCCCTCTCTGGTGGTGCAGCAGGTTAAAGCACAGCACTAAGAAGCTGGAGCCACTTCCGCATGAGTTCTATCCCCGCCTTCCCTGAAGGGAATCCACACATGGCAGACCTCTCCTGACCCGCCCGCTGCCCCCCTCTCAGTGTTCTTCATCAGTCGGCCTGTTCTGCTCCCCACTCTGTCTCTGGTGAATCCTCTCATCACCCCTGCACCTCTTGCCTATACCCCAGTTCTGTATGCAAAATAAATAAATCTTAAAAAAAAAATGAAGCAAGACTTAAACTCCTGGGATTCTACAGGTCTTGCATGACTGGGTTTTCTTGTCTTTACCTTATGGTGACCTAATCAGTCTAACTTCCCACCTCCTTTGCTATTATCTAATTCTAACTACTGTAATCTCTTGCTGGAACTTCAGTGGCCTCATAAGTATTCTTGCCTCCTGTCTACCCATATCCATTTCTTTATGCAACACTCAAAATGATCTTTTACAAATGTATGTCCTATCACTCTCTTGCCTAACACACTGGGTGTTACTATAAACTACCACCACTCAGATCATATGGGTGGTTTCCTCCCTCCTTCTTTAACATCATCTCTGACCACCTTCTCTTTCCTGCTGCTCCAGGCACACCAGCCTTTGTTATCATTGTTGTTATTCTCCACATAAGCCAGGCTTGCTCCTGCCTCAAGGTTTTGTGATTTCTGTTTGCTCTGCCTGGAAAGCACAGACCCCAGAAAATCACACCTTTTTACTCAAGGTTGTAGCTCATACTACCTTGTCAGAGAGGGATTCTCTGACTAGGAGCTGTGTTCATCTTATTTTACAGATGGGAAAAGCAGGATTGAGGAAGTTGAACAGCGAGTCAAGGCTAGAAAGCTAGAAAGTACAGTGGATCAGATAAGAAGGCAAGGTGTTGACCCAACTTCTTTTCTTGAATGCACTGAGTAGGAAAAGCAATCACTAGTGCTACTCATCCTGGGGCAGGGAGGACTACTTAAGCCTCTGCTCTTGTCTAGGGAAGCCTCTGATTGAGCCAAGCTGGTGGGATGATGTTTGCTTTTTTCCTCCATCCATCTCGGTTTGATTATGTGATGGTCGACTAGGTTTGGGATGAGTTTTACAGTCTATCCTGGGTAAGATGCAGAACACAGTGACACGTTCTGAGTGTCAGCCAAATAGCAATATGCCCTCTGGATGGAGATAGATGGTAACATTTTTGCTCACTATGAAGGCGACACAACCCAAAACCCCAAAAAAGGGGGTTTGCCTCTAAGGGGCGCTAGCTGGTTCCTTCTGCTTTAACAGTGAGGCTATATGTGATGACACTCACTGACCCCCACAGTCTCTGCCAAGTCTGTACCTCCCTACACCCATGCATGCTGGAGACTCCCCACTGCTCCTCTGTCCCCATTGTCCACCTTCTGATTCCTACCTTTCTTCCAGGACACCATGCAAATCCTCTGTCCTCCAGAAAATTCCTAATGTGTCTACCTTCAGTTTAGGTTCTGACTTGATCTGTTTTCTCACCAGTTTCCCAAGCTCATTGGCTTTATTTTGTCCTCAGTAGGTTTACTTGTCCCCAGTGCCAGAGACTGGAAAGTCTTGGACATCCAAGGGTCAGAAGACTAATGGGTCAGAAGACTATAGGGATTTTGTGCACAGGGTCCAGAGCACAATCAGCATATATTCCCTACTGGAAGGAGGATCTCTGGTTCTGGATGAGGGGAACGAATTGGGGACCTGCCTGCTTTGATGTCCTAAATCCCACTTCAGCTCAGGGCTTGTTAGGAAAAGTGGGGGTTACCCAACACTTTCCTCTACTCCTCCACCATGAGTCACTGGTCTAGGCTCACTTAGCAGGCAGAAATCAGAAATCATGGATTTGTTCAATATCATGGAGTCAAGGGTACTGACCACACAACTGTCTACTGGCACAGAAGCTGTCTCATTTCTGTCCTCAGTGAGCTGAAGGACAGAAGACCCTGTGAAGTGCCAACGAGGCAAGTTTGACCCCTTTGGGAAAACACCCATTGCTCTGGCCAGGGCTGGCGTTGGGTGGCTACCCCAGGAGAACTCTGGGTTTGGTCCTAGTGCCAAGATTACTACACATGTCCAGGACACTTGCTGTCATGAAGAGATTCACTCATTCACCCTTTGTTCTTTCCTTCCTGTTATTTATGGCCTGACATGGCTCTGTCACTGTGCTAGGCACTGGGGATGAGCAACAACAGGCTTATGTTATGCTTTTATGGGAGGAAATTCCATTAATGAAATAATCATGTTAATGCCATAATCATGCTGGTCAATTTTACTGAGAGCTGGAAGAAGCAGAGATGGGTCTAGACACCTGCCTCGTGGACACCAAGTCTTCAGTAACACAGAGTCACCTGTTCAATGTTATACTGTTATAACATTGATGAGAAAAAGCAACCCCGGCCAAAGCCACCTTATTTGAGGACCTGCTTTCATTGTATGTTGTTTTGCTTAAAGTCACAGTTTCTAAGAATCTTTTGTAAGTGAGGACTTATTCTTTTTGTCCCAGCTCTGAGCCCTATCCCTGATTCACCCCATCCCCACTCAATAGTCACTTCATTTCAACCACTTGGCCTGCTGAAAACACATTCTTGCTTCATTTTTAAAATTGTGGCAATACTTAGCAAGGGTTCTACCTCTCAGCAAATGTCAAAGTGCATAGCACAGCTTGTTAGCTGCAGACACAATATTGCACAGCAGATCACTAGGAGTTACTTCTTGTGCTTGCCGTGAACTTGAAGTTCTTGTTCAGGATTTTCACGTATGCAGTTTTACCCTTCTAGAATGATCTTTCCTTTGTCATTAACCTGGCTAGGCATTACACATTTGTTAGGTCTCAATTTCTAAGTAATTTCTTCAGAGCCTCTCTCTGACCTTCACCCAACTGATCACCTGACGTGTCTATAGGGCCCCGAACACACAATTTAAGAGGTATTTACCTGTCTACATGCCGCTTCCCTACTGACCTAGCCCCCACAAAAGGTTGTTCGTCTATGTCCTTAGCATGGTAGCATCTGATAAAACCCTTAGTACATTATTTGTGCAACAAATGAGTGATTCTATAAGTGAATATCTCATGAGGCCTGTGCCTGGAAGCATTCGCCCCTCTGCCCGGGTATTGTTACGGGAAGAATGAGGGGTACCCCAGGTCCTCCAAACCTGTCTGCTTTAAATGGGTTCTGGCAACACAGCATACTGACAAAGCATACCGGGGTGCCTAAGACCCTCAAGAGAATAGAACTTTAATACAATCACTGAGAGATAGAGAGAAGAGAAAGAACAAAGTTAAAATACTTTCCAATTAAACACCTATAGTCACCCCTCTCCTTGTGGGTACATGCTCAGTCAAAGCAGGGCCGTGGAGGCCTGCAAGCCTGCCCTGAGTGCAAAGCCTTCCTGGTGGGGCCCCCAGAGAAGGGGAAGAAGGGGCCAGACAAATCTGGAAGGAAAAAGCAAAATCAAAATGCCAGTCAAGGTCAAGGCTGCCATGACCGCCACCCCAGGCCGCTCACCCATCTCTGTCTCTCCCAAGTGTCTCCTTCCCTCTCCCCGAAAACTCTGAACAAGTCCAAGGTGTGTCTTCTTCACAAGTTTCTCTGCTCCACACGACTCCTCTGAATCTTCTAGCTTCCCCATTCCGCTCAATTTCACCCTTCCCTGGGTGGAGGCAGGAAACCTGAACCCCCCTTTTTGACGGCTGTCCCAGTGTTAAGTTGTTTCTCTACAGTCCTTGGGCATAAGCGGGCTCCCCATGTCTGTTCCCACAGTCCCCTGACAGACCCCCCCCCCCCAAGACACCCTGGCTCTTTCTCCTTTACCATTTACTGTGTTGCTTGCGAGTCACATCTCTCTAAAGAGAAAACTGACTTCACTTGTAATGGATGTTTCTCAAGAGGGTCACATGGAAGACAAGGCCTTGTGAGGGGAGGACTAGGTGGGTTCACGAGCCCCCCCAGACTGGCGGCTCACTAAGTCTCTGAGTCTTGTTCTCCCTGTTGACAAATAAAAGTGCTGTCAGTTTTAAGCTCATCAAATCATTCATTTTCGCAAAAGGCAATGCATGCTGATGCTTTAAAAAAGGATGCAAAGTACTTACATACAAAAAGTGTGCAGGTCTAGGAAAGCTAAATCTTCCCAGGTGTCTGGCCTTCATGGTGGCAGAAGGGAGTTGGTCTCAGCACTATGAAGCAGCAAAAGTTCGATCCTTGGCGACAGGGGTGACCCACATGGCGCAGCAGACCTGTCCTGTCTCTCACTGCTGCCCTCAGCAGCGTATTTCAGTCAATCTGCCTGTTCTGTCTCTGGTGAATCACTTATCCCCCATATCTCTGGCCTGTACCCCAGTTTTTGTGTGCATAAATAAATCAATCTTTAAAAAGAAAAACAAAACAAAACAAAACCCGTCTGTCAGGTAGCAGTCTCACATCATGTGTCAGCTGGCTGAACATGTAAGTTCTTTCAAATACTTAGAAATTTTCAAAGGAATATAATGTCATCACAGAAAATGTAGACAAGAGAGCATGGAAAAATCAAAGACACCTAGAAAATACCACTGTTAACATGATAGTGCATTTTTAAAAAAAAATTATTTATTTACTCATACAGAACTGGGGTACAGGCCAGAGATGCGGAGGGTGAGAGGATTCACCAGAGACAGAGCGGGGAGCAGAACAGGCAGACCGACGAAGTACACTGCTGAGGGGAGCAGCGGGCGGGTCAGGAGACGTCTGCCGCGCCATGTGGTCACCTCCAGGGCAGGCGGGGATCGAACTCATGCAGAAGTAGCTTAAGCTTTTTAGTGCTGTGCTTTAACCCACTGAGTCACCAGGGAGGGCCCTGATAGTGCATTTTTAAAAAGAAGAGTTATTATCTTTTTACTTTGGAGGAAGGTTTCTAAAATATTTATATTTATAAATATCTCTAAAATATTCTGTATTCAAAGACTATACCAAGCTGTCCCAATACCTAGTTTCACACACATTATCTTATTTAATCATCGGACTGAGGAGTTTTATTCTGCCGATGGCATTTTATCAGTGGGGGTGAATCTCGCAGGGCTTAGTTATTAAGGGTGGGAGGGACAAAGTCACAGTCACACCAGTGTGCACCTTGCACAGTGCAGGGCCGTCTGGTTCCCCTAAACTGAGAAGATGCCAGGACTGGCTGGGAATCCCAGGCCTCCCCTCCCACTCCATGTGGGGGGGTGGCGGGGGGGAGGGTAGGGATGGGCTGGGCCAGGCACACTTCCTTTTCTGGGGAGCATCTCCTAGCCAGTGGTGGCTAGAAAGTGCTTCGGTGGGAGTTCTATTTTTAATCACTTTCCTGGGGTCAGGGCCTGGGCGCTTAGCTCAGGAGCACAGCACACACCCCACGCTGTACATTAAGATTTAATGGGCCTTCCTTATTTACACCTAAATGAGGTTTTTAATGGTTTAATTAGCAAAATATATCAGTTTTCTTCTTTAAACCTTGCCTCTCAGAGGTAGCACTTTTAGCCATTTCCAGTCTTTAATAAAAGATGAAAACCTTCATTTCTCCCAGCTAAGGAGGCTGCGACCGCCTTCATCTCATTAGCACACTTGGGGGTGCCTTGGAGAAGTCAAACAAAAAAGTCAATCAAGACAGTGCACCCACCTGGCCCATGGAGCATTTTCACCCCGAAACTGTTGTCATCAGCTTGGCCACGCTCATTTGAATCTAAATTAAATGGGCAAAATGAAAGGCCTGCGGATGAAAGCACTGTTCAGGAGGGGCCTTTTCTTCTGTTTGGAGAATCCTGTAGAAATTCAGATCGCATCAGAGAGAAGACAGAACTTGGGGTTTGTCACCCAGAGTTGCCCTTATGCCTCGCCCCCCCACCTCCCAGCAGCTCGTGGCCTTCCTTTGGCTTTATTTTCTGGCTGTAGAAGGAAGTGAGCGAAAATTTACTTTTAATGACTATTATTGCAAAAATTAAAGCATAATCTAAGCTAATTGGTACAGCGCTACCACCTAATCCGAGCAATGCTTCGGTTTTAGTTTGTCCCAGGCGCACCTTTGTATGCTATTTGATGAGTACATATGTACACAGATGTCCATCATGTCATCTATATTTTGCTTTTGACTCATCGTGCCATTTTTTCCCAGCTTGCGAGGAACCTTTTTGCTTTCTTTCTAATAGCCTGCCCTCCTCTCCCCCACCTCCTGCCCTCTCCTCCATGAGAGAGATCACTGACGCTGACCTCGCCCAGCCCAGCCTCCAGCTCCTTCTCCAGCTCCTTCTCCAAGACCTGTATAGTCTTACACGTGCTTTTCTGTTTTTGCTTCCTCCCTGCCCCTAGTATAGGATTTTACTGTCATAATTCTCTGTGGTTTGCTTTCTTTGGCCCCACTTACTAGATCATCGATAACACAGATATAGAGATGTATTGTTTATTCTTTTTGTCTTTTTTACATTTCAGCTGTCCACTCCCTTGGAATTTCTTGTAAACATGTCAGCTGGAGGTCGCCTTTGTTTTCTTCCAGGTCCATCCAGTACCCCATCACCTTTAGGAATCAGAAAGGTCCAGTCATTCCTGCAGCTGCCTAGACTTGCTGAGGGCCTGAATTTGTGCAGACCGTTGAAGGCCAGCTGGGTTCGGGGTTCCATCGTCAGCCTCTGGAGCCCAAACCTAAGAGAGCATCTCAGCATGATGGGTGATCACACTTAAGCCCAGGGAGGCCCATGGCGTGGCGAGGTCTCAATGGTGAAGAGGAAAGGCCTAGACCTGGGGTCAGCCAGAGCTGGCTGACCCGCTTACCCTTCTTGACACTCAAGTTTCTCTTCTGAGAAATGGATGTACTGGTTTCTAGAGGTACATGGTCGGCCCTAAATACATGGCCATTGTTTTTAGAGCAGCCTGGGACTTAACATCAGCTGTGCTAATTTTTAATGTTCTCTTTCCATTGGACAGATATTCCCTACAGTGTCATAGAAGTCATTTCAGGAGGCACCGAGGTGGGTATTTCTATTGTCGTGCAATTGTAAACGCAACTCTTTGACAGTGACCTTCTATTGATGGCAGACGATACTAGTTTTTCTCTTACAGGGGAGTTTATAATGTTCATTTTCAAAAAGAAATGTATTTAGGGCCAAAATTTAGTTGATTTACATTAAGTGCATGATAGCAGAAATGGTACAGGCATGAGGTGACCCTGTGCATGTTGACATGTCAATGACAGATTTTGGACATAGTGGTCTTTCCTCCTCCATGATCAGTCAGTGCCCACCCAGAGGGACAGAGCTCAGGTTCAGGTGTGTGTGGGGTGTGTGTGTGTGGGGACACTCAGCAGTACCCCCTGTCTGACTGAGAGCAGGCCCCCTTGTCTGCGTTTGTAAAGAGCTAGACACACAGTGATACTCAGTCTATGGACTAACTGAAGGTTTCCCATCTTGGTGAAGATGAGTCTGGAGTCCTGAGTTCCAGGAAGGAGTCAAGAGGAACAATCATTTAACATTTCCTATGTCTCATTCCTTCCTGGGACTGAGCTTCTACCTTCAGAGCTGATTCCTGGGTGTGACATTGCCTCTGTCAACGCTCCTTCCATCCAGTCTACGTTTCTCCTAACTTGCAACCAGCGCCCATGCATATTGAGGTTATTGCGTGCCAGTTGTTATTCGAAATGTGTGGTGCCTAGGAACTCGTCTCCTCTCGGTGGAAACCCGGTGGAGGTGGGCGTTCTTATCCTTATTACTTGTACTTTGCACGTGGTGAAGCTGAGGCCCAGAGAGGCTAAGTAACCTGCCCGTGAACCCCAGCTACTGAGCGCCAGGGCTGAGGTCGAGTCCACGCACTGTCCTGAGTGCAGCTGCGCTTTTCCGCTGAGGCCAGTGTGGATCTGGCCTGCTAGTTCTCAAGGGTGTGAAGAAGCCCAGACCATGCATTTTTCTGGCTCCTGCTGCTGCTGAGTCAGCAAAGGGCCAATCATGTCTTCTGTTCTGTGACACAGGCCCCTCGTTGTGAACCATGCAAGACTTTGCTTGGACGAAGAGAGGGGTGCTTAGGAAAGGGCTCCCGTGTCCCTCAGGTTTTCAGGTGCATGACCTGCACCCCCCACTTAATGCTCCCCTTGGGCATCTCCCCATCTCCCTATCGGCTTCCTCCCCTGTTAAGTCCCCCGGGGCCTACAGTTAATACTGAAGGCCATGTTCTTCCCTGACGATGACTTCAGGCACAGTCACAGGCTCACATTCCTTCTGGGGCTCTGGCCTGCTGCTAAGCAGGCCCCATCTCCAGGAAGACATTCAGGGCACGCTTGCCTCCCTGTCTTCCTGTCTACCACCTGGCCTGGCTCTAGGAGCTGGGGGTGAGGGGCAGGACACCAGGCAAGGCAGTGAGAAGTCTTTATTGGGCAGGTCGCAGGATCTAAAGGGGAGAATCACCCGCAGGGGAACCCTGGCCCTGGGGGACTTAACAGTGGGAGGAAACCGATAGGCAAGAACTTGGATAGGGGGTGCCCAAGGGGAGCTTTAATTGGAGGGTGCAGTTCATGCATCTGAGAAATGTTTATTGGGCATCTGCCATGGTTCTGTTCTATGCCCTGGATGCCCTGGGGTGCAGCAGTCCCCAAGCTGGGGTGTGTGTTGTAATATAGGAGACAGGAGTAAGGAATAGAAGGTATAGGAAAAGGAACAAGTAGTCATGAGAGGAAAACACGGCAAATGAAGTGTTAACTGGCTGGGCTGGCTGTGGACAGCGTGGCTGAGAAGGCCACCTCCTGTCCATCACCTGACCTGGCTTTGGCCCCGAGAAAGCATTTCTGGGGAGGGATTAAAAAGCAGGCCAGGGGTGAAGTCTTAGCGTTATCACTGCTATGGCCTGCGTTTGATCCCCAGTCATGGAATGACCCACATGGTGCAGCAGACCTCTCCTGTCTCACCTGCTGCTCCCCTCAGCAGTAGATCTGCCTGTTCTCGTCCCTATTCTGTCTCTGGTGAAACCTCTCACCCCCCACACCTCTGGTCTGCACCCCAGTTTTTCTAGGCAAAATAAAAGAACCAGCCATGAAAAGAAGTTTCTGGAATGCCTCAAGCCAGCTCGTGGAGTTAGGGAGTGTTGCAGGAGATGAGGAGGTGAGATGGACAGGACAGGTCACTTGCGTGGGCAAGTGACCAGGCATCCCCGGAGGCTTGTCAGGCACGAGGTGGGGTAGACTGGTGGTGTTAAAAATGAGAAGAATGCAAGAAGAGTGGAGGCCAGTGTGGCCATGGGAGATGACAGAGGGTGGGGACATTGGGGGTGCTGCATCATGGTCGGGGTGCGGGGATGTTTATTGGGAGCTACAAGGTCATTTCCCAGTCCTGCTGGTCACCAGTGGCCCTGGGCTGCTGCTGCCCTCAGGGAAGCTTAGCTCAGGCCCTGTCAGTGGAGTGAGGTCAGTGCCTTGCAGGGGTTAGGGGGCCAGGGAAGAGCCAGGCATGGTGAGGTCTCTCGCTACAATGTTCAGTTCTTACCCCCACCCTACTGACATGGACACAGACTCCAGGTTCTCACTGCTGGTCAGTGTGCAGCCCCCCGTTGGGCACCCCCAGCCTGCTGTGGGGCCACGGGCTTAGTCCTCACCTTCCTCGGGGCTTAGCCTAAGTAAGGGTCTGCTAGCTGACTTGAGCCCCTCAGGGCATGACCCTAGTTCTGGACACATGGACCCTAAACACTGGAGCTGGAAAGAAGCCAGCAACGACTGTCTTCACAGAAGGCTGAAGCGGCTCCTGAGCACCAGAGAATGCTCAGACCTTGCGGAGGGAACCAAAGTGTAGATGCTATAGAGGAAACCCAGAGAGTTCTGTGACCTAAATACAGTCATGGAGAAGGCAGCAGAGCTGGGATTCGGTCCTGGTCTTTCTGGTGCCATTGCCACCAGCTGGCAGAGGGGATCAGCTGTCTTAGGGTGCCCTGCTGCTCTCCCACCTTCTCTGCATCTTCACACTTGATCCTTTTGCATTGTTTCTCCATCATCTTTCCTTTTTCTCTCTAGAACTTGGGCAGGACCTCAGTCCTTTCCTGCAGGTCAGACCCTGTGTGTGTGTGTGTTTTTTGTTTTTTTTAAAGATTTATTTATTTATTCATACAGAACTGGGGTACAGGCCAGAGATGCGGAGGGTGAGAAAATTCACCAGAGACAGAGTGGGGAGTGGAACAGGCAGATCTATGAAGTACACTGTTGAGGGGAGCAGCGGGCTGGTCAGGAGAGGTCTGCCGTGCCATGTGGATCTCCTCCAGGGCAGGCGGGGATCGAACTCATGCAGAATCGGCTTAAGCTTCTTAGTGCTGTGCTTTAACCTGCTGCACCACCTGGGAGGGCCCCAGACCCTGTGTTTTTACAACTTGCAGTGCATTGCAAAATCTTCCAGTCCAATTGGACTGGTCAGAGCAACGTAGCTGTAACAACTCTGCCAGCAAAGACAGGTGCAATTTAACCTCAATTAATGGCCGTACTACGTACAATTATAATTTAATGTAAGAAGTCAGAAGTGGCAAAGAGGCAAGATTCCTAGAGGGTTGAGAGTAATTACCAAATAATCGCTATGGGAGTAAATGTGACTGGTCATTAGAGAAAGGTTTTAATATTTAAAAAAAAAAACTTTGGGAGTGAAGATCAAGGTTTCATATCTATTGGGTTGTGGGAAAATTTATGATGTACTAAAACAGAAAAAAATGCATCATAAATTTTCTGACAACCCAATATTTGTAAAACTTCTGGCAGTCACAGATCCACGTGGTGTGGGAGCGGGGATTTTGGAGATGAGCTGAGGATGGGTCAACCACCCCCATGCGCAGATGAGGACAGTAAATCACCCTGTGCATGATGGAGACAGTCACCCAGGGAATGCTGCTGTCCCGGCACAGAGGGACCCACACCTTGAGTTGGAGACCGAGTCACAATTTCAAGACAACT
Organism: Condylura cristata; assembly: GCF_000260355.1. Lineage (NCBI taxonomy): Eukaryota > Metazoa > Chordata > Mammalia > Eulipotyphla > Talpidae > Condylura > Condylura cristata. Next base: position 2,744,514 of record NW_004567129.1, on the reverse strand, counting down.
CTGTGGAGAGTAGGGCCCCACGTGGCTGTTGCTATTTTTGTTGCCTTCCTCCCGCTGAGCTCTGTCTAGCTGCACCAGGCCTGACATCACAGAGCTTTGACTGTGACTGTCCACCCTGCACCCTGCATGGCTCATTGGCCATCTGCACACAGACCTCGGGTCAGAGTTCATGCTACACAAAGTATGTTTGAGCAGCCTCGGAGTCATGCACGTCACACTAATGGCTTTCACTGATTCTTTAGGAAGGAAAGTTCTGTAGCTAAAGCTCCTTGACACCCATTGATCGCATTTGACTCCATTTTACAGATGAAACCCTTGCAGAGAAGCCAGCGAAAGGCACTGGCTCCCCAGGTCGGGCTGCCAGATGTTGCTGTAAGCACAGCTGCCCACGTACACTTGACTTTCAGGTCAACAAATAAGTTTTTAGTGTAAGTTTGTTCTAAATGCTGCATAGGCCATAAGTCATTACTGCTGATCCAAACTCTGTATTGAATTTGGCACTGCCGCCCCTGGGTCACATCACAAAGAGGTTCCAGAGGTTGGACGGCACTCAGAGCTCCGAGGCTCACCTTTCTCCTCTTTCACGGAACCAGGGGTTTCTGACACACGGTCTGCCTGCCTCCACCCCTCCTCCCTGTGCCAGAGCAGACCGGGTTCAGGAGTGTGGAGCCCTTTTCCCCCAAGCTCACCTGTCCTCGAGATGCTTGCAGGCAGCCACACTGCTTGCCAGGGCTGGCCGTGGCCGTGACGCCCACCTTCTCTCCTGGCACAGGGATGCTGCTGCCTGGAGGGTCTGCACACATGGAGTTAGTCAGTCCTGCCTGCCCCCGTACTGTCCAGCGGGTTCTCTTGTGTCTGATCTTTCCTCACTGTGACCCCTGGACCCGGACCCTAGCCCAGGTGTGAGTAGACCTATGCCAGTGAGCACCTGTAGCCCCCTGCGGACTTCTGGCTAAGAAAGCGCCTTTGATGCCATTTTCCCAAGTAAGAAGCAAATGAACCAGAATCGGTTCAGAGCTGGAATAGGCAGAAAAGTTTCCCCTGTTTGAGGTCGAGCTGGGATGTTTTTATTCCAGCCCATCACAGACACATCTGCCTGTGAGTCCGGGCAGGTATGCAGGTGAGGTGGAGCGGGCGGGAGCCAAGGCAAATGGCCAGTATGCGCCGAGTCCTTCAGTCCCAGCAGCTCTTTGCCCTGTGGGCACGGGAGTCTGGGCTTGCCAGAGCTTCGCACTTGGCGAAGGCAGCACAAATCTGGGTGATTTATAGGAAATCTCCTGTTTTGGAAAAAAAGACAAAACTAGCAAGCTGACCAGATCAGAGGCACAGAGCGGGGGTGTGTGGGGAGGGGGTGAAGGGGGCTCAAAACAGGGCAGAGAAGAGCTCTAGGGATGGTGGTGTGGGTCACGGGAGCAACAACCGGCTCACACTAGAAGGGAGAAATCAAATACTGTCTGAAAATTAACAAAGATGTAAGAAAATAAGTAAGTGAAATATTTTTAAAATGAGGCAACAGGGCCCTTCCTGGTGGCACAGCGGGTTAAAGCACAGCACTAAGAAGCTAAAGCCACTTCCGCATGAGTTCGATCCCCGCCTCCCCCGGAGGTGACCACATGGCGCGGCAGACCTCTCCTGACCCGCCCGCTGCTCCCCTCAGCAGTGTACTCGTGGATCTGCCTGTTCTGTTCTCCACTCTGTCTCTGGTGAAGCCTCTCACTGCCCCTGTACCTCTGGCTTGTACGCCAGTTCTGTATGCATAAATAAATAAATCTATAAAAAATATGAGGCAAACAATAAAAAATAATAAACTGCCAAAAAAAAAATCAGTTTTGTAAATAAGAATTTCCATTTTCCCCAAGACCTTACATAGATCTGTCAAGTAGCCAACTGGTGGCTCAGCCTGGCTCAGGGGAGGCCCCGTGTGACCCTTCTTTGCCTGCCCAAGGGAATTCTAAGTCTCCCCGGGCTGGTCATCCTAGGTCTCCACTCGGTCTCGGTGCGGGGAGACCACAGGTGCTCCCACCTTACTGAGAGTGACAAAACAAAGAGATTAATAAAGATTCCAGCCCTGCTGATCTATCATCTTCTGGCACCAAATTACACACGTATCCCATTATCATTACAGAGCTTTTGGGTTAATTGCAAATCTGGGAGTTAAGATTATTAATGCGAGTGGAAGCTTACAGGGGTGTGGGGAGGGCTCAGACCCAGCTGGCTCTGTCCCACCCTGGCTGGAGGCCCTCCCCCCCCCACCTGCTGACCTCTCAAGCTCTCCCAAGATGGCGATGTTCCTGAGCTCCCCCCCCCCCCCCGTCGGCTTGTGCACGTGCCTTCAAAACATTTCCCAGGAACTCTTTGTAGCAGGAGCATTAAAAGCAAATGTGCTCATTACACCTGATGGCGTACAATCCATGCAGAGGAAATTAGTAACGATTAGGGCGTCATTAGAGGGAGATGTCTCTCTTCACCCAAAATATTGACGGCAAAAACCCAGCAGCGCAGATAACAAATGGATGAGACTTAGCCACACAAAGCACTGTTGTGATGATCGATGTTGCCCTGAATATACCCCAGACGTTGCCAACACACAACAGTTAGCAGCTGTTCCAGGTCTCTTCAGCTGTTGCAAAAAAAAAAAAAAAAGTATTTGGATGTCTTGATACGTTCTTTTCATCCAGTGTTTTACCCAGTCCCCTAGGAGGTGACAGTGGTTAGATGATCTGAGTGAGGTGGATTTTTTACCCTTCAGAGTTCACAGGCTGCTGGCCTACGTTGTCTTCAGATTTAATTGTGTAGGTTGCACTATGCTTCTGAAAAAAATCAGAATAGATTGCCCATGTATATACAAACATCCAGATTTCTAGCTTCTCCAGAAAAATCGGACAGTGGAGCAACACTGGCCCCATCTCTCTCTATGACAAGAGTCACTGGAGTTGAGTGTTGGCTGCCCCCTTAGATGTATGGGCAATTTACCACAGTCTCCCCCATTCCCTATTACCCAGCGGTATGGTGGAGCAGCAGTTTCCATTTATGAAAGCACTTGTATGTCACCTGGCTATCTTCCCTTACTGAATGCCTGTGTAGGCATTTTGAGTTTGTGATCCATGCTCAGATTGATATTTTTGTTTTATTTTTAATAATTATGAAAATTTTTATTTTTATTTTTTAAAATTTATTTATTTCTGTACATAAGAACTGGAGTACAGACCAGAGGCATGGGGGGTGAGAGGATTCACCAGAGTCAGAGTGGGGAGCAGAACAGACAGATCTACTGACATACACTGCTGAAAGCAACAGTAGGTGAGACAGGAGAGGTCTGCCGTGCTATGTGGGTCAGCTCCCTGGCTGGGAATCGAACGCATGCTGCAGTGGCTGCAGATAGCTTCATAGTGCTGTGCTTTTACCCGTTGTGCCACCAGGGAGGACCCCCAGATTGACATTACCTAAAAGCAAAGATGTGACTGTGTTCCTCAGTTCCTCAAAATCCTTAGACTCCTTGTCCTCCCACACCTTCACCTCCAAGTGCTTGTAGGATGAAGGCCACACACACCTTCAGAGCCCTCTGTGACCTGGGTCTTCTTACCTGCCTTACTTCACTTCTCCCAGTGCTCCATGCACTTGGTCTCCAACTGCCTTAACTGCCCCCATGGGGAGCCACCGTGTGCCCTCAGGATAAAGGACACCAGCCCTGGCAACCCCTCTGGCTTGGAAAGCTTCTATCCCTCACTGCTTCCCAAGACACTCTTACTCATCTTCCACTTCCGCTTTTCATTCTGGCTGTTAAGTTAGAATGGCCCTCCAGGGCACCCCGTGTTCTCTGTGCTACTTCTCAGTTATCCACAGGACTTCTCACAGACCTCCCCTCCCACCCTACCTGGAGTGTCCGAGCACAGGGAGCTCTCCATGGCTGCTGTTTCTGCGGATCCAGCCAGCTTTGTTCCTAGCAAGTACTCAATAGAGCTTTATTGAATGGATCCACTTGTCTCCTGGAAAATTCTTTTTCCACACACAGCATGTGATTTCTAATTGAGTTCCCAGACTTTGCTAATGTTGGAAGAGCATTAATCCTTACTGAGTGCTTAATTAAGGCTGGGGTCTGGCAGGGTCTGTCCAGGGCCCTCCAGTCACCGGAGACTGGAGACTGAAGGTGTGTTTTTCTTGCTTTTTAATCTGTCTGCCTTCTTTCTGACCATTCCTTCCCAAAGTCCCCACACTACTGAGGTGTCTGCCACCTTCCCAGCTTAATCAGTTTAATATAAGATATGCTCACTAAGCGAGGAGAATAGTTTGCAAGAAGAGGACACATTTGGCTTAAATCGATCTCTCAATGTATTGAGCAATCATTTGCTGGATGCTGCGAGATGAACTGAGGAAAGGTTCCTATATTGGCCTAACACCAGAGAAGTGTATGCATCTACACTTCTGTATAACACACATAAAGGTCCTCATAACAGCCCCCAGCTCAGTGTTAGAACACGGTAGCATTCTAGAATCTCCAGCAAGCTCTAGACCATCCCCTACTGACTTCTAATGGGATAAAAGAATTTTCTGTTACCAATTCTTTGTATAAAGGGAATCAGAACATTCCCTATTTTGTTTCTTTTACCCAATACGGTGCTTCTAAGTTTTATTTATATTTTGGCATGTCATTGCATCCTCCATCCTCATTGCCTTATAGAAGTAGTATCCTACTCTGTGAATCATCTCACTACTTATTATTTATGCACTGTGCTGGCATGAATATTTGGTTTGTCCCCCAGTTTTTGACTGCTATTGACATTCTAGTCCATGAGTGAAAGTAATGATACGTATTTCTTCAGGTTAAATTCCCAGGAGTGGAATTGCTGGGTTGTGAATTACTACAGATCTGGCTTTGGTACATGCTGCCAAAAAGTTTTCCAAAGTGGTTGATACACATTCATTTTTAAGATTTATTCCTTCTTTAATTAATTCATTCAATAATGGCTTAGCACCTGCTTTGTGCAAGCTATTGTGCTAATTGCTGGAGAAAATATAAAGATGGATAAGAACTAGTTATAACATCCACCTATTTTAAAACTGTCAGTGGGTGTTCATTGTCTGTAGGATACAATCTAAACGCTTTAGCTTGGCACACAAAACACTCGCCAATCAAGAGTCAAATTGTTTCACTAGACCAGAGTCTGAAACTCAGCCACCTTCCAGGGCTCCCAGGTAATATGAGTTAATGCAAATAGCTGGGCAGGGCTGTGGGGGAGTGGAGCTACTCACTACCTCCCTGGGCAGTTATCGAGGATTTCAGTCCATCCCTGACAGAATACTACAATGCCACAGCTAATTATTTTTTGAAAAGAGAATATATTTTTATTTTTGTAATTAAAAGAAATTTCCCTCAAATCTATCCCCACACTTAATGTCTATCCAATTTCAATTATGCCATTACTTAATGGACTCCACCACCTTTCATCATAGTTACGATTACTAAGGCTGGAAAGGCCAGCAGAGACCATTAGACATACCTGCTTCATTTTACCCATGTGCAAAGTGAGATCTATTGTCTAATTGGTTCCCAAGATTTTCGGGTTCTCTACACTATATATAGATGCAAGCTATTTTGACGAAATCTGAATGTTTTAAGAATCTGGTTTTTGCCTCTTTGATTTTTAAAGAATTTTTTAAAGAGGGCTAGATATCTGGGATTGATGTAAACTGTGTAATTTTTAAAAATTTTAAACACTTGGGAAACTATGCTGGCCAACAAAACACAGATATAAGCAGGATTGGGGTACAGGTTTCCAATTTGTAGACATGCACCAAGTTTTGTTTTAGAACCAATACCCCTATGCTCATGACTCTTCCAACCCCAGTACAAAAACTAGGACCTTCTTTTTTACATTTCTGGGACTTGTGTGTCCCAATCCATTGCCGTGAGAGGTCTAGTCCCCTCTTCTTCAGCTGGCTGCTCTCCTCTCCTCCTTCCAATCTACCTTGACATGTTCTTCTAGCCTAGCATTTATCTTGCTGTAACAAGTGTTTGATCACTTGTCTGTTTTCACTCGCTCTTTCAGTTCTGAGACCTAACTGCTTACTAACTTTGTACCTCCAGCATCTGTTTCACAGGAAGGTCCTATAAATGTTTACTGAGTGAGTTCATTTTCTCTCAAACATCTATTCCCCTTTCCTGCAGTTCAGTCTCTGGCTTCAACTCGGGGATGTACCTTTTCCATATCATAGAGAGAAGAGTAGGGTCAAAAAGAGCCAGGCCTGGCTCTCACTGGTGGTGCAACTGATTAAAGCACTGCATTATGAAGCTCTCCAAAGCTACTAAAGCATGAGTTCGATCCCTGACTAGGGAGCTGACCCACATGGCAAGGCAGACCTCTCCTGACCTGCCCGCTGCTCCCCTCAGCAGTATACTTTGTCAGTCAGCCTGTTCTGCTCCCTAATCTGTCTCTGGCGAATCCTCTCATTGCCCCTGCACCTCTGGCTGTACCCCAGTTCTGTATGCATAAATAAATAAATAAATCTTAAAGAAAAATAGAGACGACTGCATTTATTTCATATCTCTTTGGAAATACAATAAAAATCACTTACCTATGAATTAAGAACTGAGAAAAAAGGACATAAAAACGTTAAATCGAAAGAAAGCCAGCACCCTTATGATTATGGCAGCACTATTTACAATAAGAAAGATATGGAAACAACCCAAGTGCCCCAAAATAGATGATTATATCAAGAATCCAGTCTATATAAACACTGAAATACTATTTGGTAATCAGAAAAGGTAAACTCATGCTATTTGCAGTAACACCGATGGCGCTGGAAGGGATTATGCTCAGTGAGATAAGTCAGAGGGAGCAAGAAAAATTCCAGATGGCTTCACTTGTAGGAGGAGTACAGGGAAACCAAACAAGTTGTCAGAAAAAAGACAAAACTAGCAGCGAACTTCAGTCAGACTTACAGTAGGGCAGGAGACGGACAAAGGTCAGAACAGGAGAGGGAGGGGGTTGGGAGGCTCTGGTGACTTGGCGATGGAACTTTCATGAGGATTACAACTGAGGGACAAATCAAACAGTGCACAAAAAATGAACAATGGCATAAAAATTAATAAAAAAAAATGGCGAGTAAAAAGTGCAGGCACAAATCTGTCTCCGAGGTCTGGCTTCAGCATGCCAGTAGATGGTGGTTCTATTGACTGAGATGGGAAGGTGTGATGTGCTTGGCACCGGGGGCATGGGTTCAGTTTGAAGATTTGGCTTGGGCCTTGCTAGGATAAGGGATTGGGACAAAGGAAGAAATGAAGATGCTTGAGTTCAGGAGGGAAGAGAAGAGCGTGGCTGGCACAAACCTATGGGTGTGTATTTGGACATGGTTGGGCCAGCGTCTCAATGGTTTTGACTTCACCATGTACCTTTGCTCAGATAAACAAGGCCTTATTTGCTGGGGGGAAGTACTTGGTGAAATTTGATCAGTAATTCTTTCCATGCAGTTCAACACAGCAGCCCAAGAGTGAGAAATAGTATAAATTAATAATGCACAATGTACCACTGAAATGCAGCCTGGCTAACAGGAGTGATAAATAGCCACATCCAGCATCTGGGACTTGCTCTCAGTGATGGTGTAGGGAAGGAGGAGACGAAATTCCCACTAGGCTGTGACAAGGAGGTCGGGACTCCTGTGCTTGATGCCATATCAGTCAAGATCTTGGTGCACAGAGCATAATTACAGAACTATAGCAACAACAACATACACACACGACACCTTTGCAGGCCCAGAAAATGTAAGTAAGCCTACTGCCCCAACCCTCAGTACGATGGATGAGCAAAGGCCAGTGGAGCTGGAGATTCAAAGTATCATTCCAACGGAGCCCGCACGTCCCCTGCGGTCACTCCCTTTCTCTGGACGCGCATTCACTGGTACTTCCAGACAATACTTAGGGTGGGGAACGGGGAGCCGTGGTTGGGGGGACGGTCCGTGGTGATCATTAGTCTGGGTTTCTGCTCTCATGGGGTTGATGAGTCCAGTTGTCTAGCCAAGTGCCAACAGGCCCTCTAGTCAGTGAGCTCAGTAAACTAGGTGATCCGCAAAGGCCTCCTTATTTGCAAACCTTCTAAATTTCAAAGTAGGTATTAAAAATTATAAACTATTCTTGAAGATTTGTAATTGATTTTCTTAAAAACACCTACTTTTTTTTTTCTAATTTAAGGGCTATTTTCTTCTTGTAAAACTCCAACATGACCAGGAATGTATCACATGCTAAGTGAAATGCATTCAAGTTTCTCTCATGACATAGAGGAGCATTGAAATTGTTGACACATTAGTAGTTCTACGCAACATCATATTTGCATGTTAATGTTTTCAAGTCATCCTATGTGAAAAGTGCTGTTGGAAGACAGCAGCCCAGGTGTGGCCGTTGGTGTTGGGGCTTGAAGCATGCTGACAGCAGCGGACATAGGAACAGAATCTTGCTGATAATAGTGGGACATTTTTTTGATAAATTCTGTGTCAATAATCATTTTGATGACAAAGAAGACAATACTCTGTGGAAAAACAGTTATGTATGATTCAGAGATGAAAAGTGATTTAATAAGCTTTAGATACTAAATGTGAAGAAATTTTAGGGATATTTAATCTAGTTTCATTTTCATCTATGTCCAAGAATAATATTTGGTTTTTATATCTAAATATATTAAAATGGTGCATTTATTAATTATAAAATTACAAGTCTAGATTTTAAAGATCTCTCTAGAGTTTATCCCAGGAATGCAAAGCTGGTTTAGCAGAATAAACAAACAAAACAACGTAAAAACTGTAAGATTGTTTCAATAAATGCAGAATCAACAGTTGAGCTACCAAAGTCCATTTTTGATAAAAAATTTCAGTCAAAAATCAAAAAGAATTATTTCAACCAGATAAACTACATCTACAAAGAGTTAATATCATATACTTATGGTGAAATGCTGAATGCATTTCTCCTAAGATTTTCTTTTTTAAAGATTTATTTTATTTGTGTATACAGAACTGGGGCACAGGCCAAAGGTGCAGCAGATTGGGGTGAGAGGATTCACCAGGGGCAGAGGGGGGAACAGAACAGGCAGATCTATGAAGCACACTGCTGAGGGGAGCAGCGGGTGAGACAAGAGAAGTCTGCTGTGGGTCATGTGGGTCAGCTCCCTGGCCGGGGATCGAACTGGCTGAAGTGGCTGTGGTGAGCTTCACAGTGCTGCACTTTAACCTGCCGTGCCACCAGGAAGGGCCCTCTCCTAAGACTCACTCCAAGGCAAGATCTGTCTACTTTCACCACTGTTGCTTAATAATGCAACACTGGAATTGCAACTCAAACTATTGCAATGAGGCAAGGAAAACAATAAAGTTCATAAAGATCAAAAAGGGAGAAGTAAAACTTAGTCATTTACAGATGACATAATTATTTACATAGAAAATCCAAAGGAATCTATAAAAAACACAACCCAAGCTAATAAATATATTTGGGAAGTTTGCAGGATATAAAGCTAATCTATGCAACTCTAATGTATTTTTATATACAAGAAGCAAACAGTTAGCAATAACATTAAAAAATGGAAAAAGTGTAACATCTTAGATCAAATTTAACAAAGTCAAGCCAGACCTCTGCACTAGATAAACCATGACTGAGAGGGATGAAGGAGACCCACAGGAATGGTGAAACTGTTATCCTCATATTTTCTTAAAGATTCCATGCAATCCCAAACTAAATCCCAGCAGGCTTCTCATTTTGTGCTTGAAAGCTGGTTATAGAACTTATATAAAAGTGAAAATACTGAAAATAATCAAAAAGAAAAAGTGGGTGGATGTCTACTACCTGACTTTAAGACTTAGTATAAAGTTACAGTAATAAAGATAGTTTAGCATAATGATTGACAAATAGATCAGTGACGTGGAATAGAGAACTCAGAGTTACTCAATAAATTTATTTTCAATAAAGGCAGAAAATCAGTCAAAAGGGACATGACAGATCTTGTCAATGAATATACTGGAAGGAGGTCCTATACATATTAGGTAACTACAGTTCCTATCCCGTGCCATACCTCAAAGTTAACTTACGTGTTTCAGACATAGATGCAAAAGCTAAAAGCATAAGACTTTTAGAGAAATGACACAAATTTTATAAACAAGTCATAGAAACCAATTTTAATAAACTAAAAATGATCTTTAGAAGTTATTAAATTAAATGTCTGCTCAACCGAAAATAAACTAAAGAAAATCAACAGGCCTTCTGGAGGTAAGAAAATGCCTAACATGTGCCTGAGACAGGACTGGTTTCCATACTAATCATAAACAGAGAGCACCTATTTCAAAATGAACAAAGATTAGAAAAGACACTGCACAACAGAACATATACAAATGACCAATAAATTCATGAAAAATGGATATTAGTCATCAGGAAAATGCAAATCAAAGCCATAATGAGATGTCACTTCACATCAGAATACCCTAAATTAGAGAGCAAATATTGTTTGTGAGGTTGTGTTTTTCATCAAGGTTGTGAAACAACGTGAACCCTCATGGACTCTTGTTGGGAATAGAAAAAGATATAATTATTTTTGCAAAGTTCTGACCTGGTGATCTCACTTCTCAGCTCTGGTTGAAACAAGTGAAAATATATGTCCCCAGAGAGATACCACATGAATCTTTATGACAATTCTACTCATAACAGTCATAGCTTGAGACAGCCCACATGTCCATCAACAGGCAAGTGGGCAAACACCCGTATTCTTTCCACACCTATTTTTCAGCAAAAAAGGGGATAAAGTACTAACAGTCATCTTCATGTATGAGACAATGTAGGAATGGACCTCTAAGGATTATCTGAGCACAAGAGGGCTCCCACCAAAGTGTGTCTTATATAATAATTCCTATCAAATTCTAGAGAAGACAAAATTTCAACAGAACAGTGGTTTCTTCTTGGGAAATGAAGGTAAGCACTTGCTGGGTAGTTTCTGGCAGTGATGACTATGCTCTCTATCTTTGTCAAGGCTTGGGGGACACACTTGTGTTAAAGTGTGTGCTTGTGTTGCAGTTTAACACATCTGCTAAAACTCATGGAAGGCACTTAAGATTTGTGCTTTTCATGTGTATATATGTTTTACACGAAAATAAAAAAATTGTAAACAGATAATGAACTTTACACAATGAAGTCTTTGCTGAACTACTTGAGGGAAACTATTTGATGCCTTCAATGTACCTTGGCATACAATCTCCAATAAGTTGAATTAAAAGGTGGGAGGAGGGCTAGAAGGAGGAGTAAGAGATAAGGAGAGCATAGTAAAATGTTGATGATGGGCTCTAGACACCTTGATCATAAAATCGCTTTCACTTTACTGTGTGTTTAAATATATTCACAATAAAAGGTTGGTGATAAACATTTTTGAAAAAGAAAAAAATGCCAGAGCTGTCATTCATTTTCTGGGTGACCTTGTGTCTGAGTCTCCCAGGGGTGTGGACAGGATATGGAACTTCTGTGGGTGCAGGAGCTCTGTGCCCACCTACGGGGTCTGACCAATGCTGGTCGCTGGAGTCTGCAGAACAGGCTGCAAGCCGGGCGTATCCCACCTCCACCTTGCCCTTCATCCCTATAACAGCTTGGATGACCACATAAAAAAATAAAACAACCCAGCAGCAGACACAGCCGGCACTTTACAGAACATGGCTTAAAAACTCCCCGATTACATATTTACTCCAAACCCATCAGAAAGTGGATGGCTGTGGGTCTATAATGAGGGCTGTTTGAAAGTCAAGTGTTCAGCAAATTCGGTCAGTGAGCACTTGGGGAGTTCCAACCTCAGAATTACCCACTATCATAACGCTGGCACCAGGAGAACCCCTGTGTGTGCTGGTGCCCCACTCTAGCACAACCACCGGCTTGAGGCACGGTCCCTGTCCTCCCCCAGAGCCTCGTATTCTGGACCACAGAGCTCTGGTTGATCTGGCCAAAGATGAGTGGGTACAGGGGTGTGCAAGGAAAATCAGAGGCTGGGACTCCAAGGGGCTCCCCCAGCGTGTGTTCATGAACAGGAACCTGCTCTAGCCCCATGCCAGTGGGACCCCAAGTTTGCTTCAGGCAGGAACCAGGCAAGGAGGGAGGGAGGCTGTGGTCACCCCTTTGTGCCTGTGTGATTTTGAATAAAACAAGTCCCTTCCGGCTCTGGGCTCCAGATGCCCCTCCCTCAAAATGAGTGTGTCACTTTATCCCATGGAGTCCAGCTTGGGACCCCCCAGGCTCTGGGATCTCATTGGAGTTTTTCTTCAAACTGAAGACACCAGGCATTTCTCGTAAAATTTGTTACTGCGACACATTGCTTGTGCCTGGAATTGTGTCTTCTACTGTGGAAGCTGAGGTTGTCACCTGCAGACCCAAAGTTCTGATAGACAGTTATAGATTCCTTTTTATTTAAAAAAAAAATTTATTTATGATACAGAGCTGAGGTACAGGCCAGAGCTGCAGGGGTGAGAGGATTCACCAGAGACAGAGTGAGGAGCAGAACAGGCAGATGGATCTAAATACACTGCTGAGGGGAGCAGCAGACAAGACAGGTGAAGTCTATAGCACCATGCGGGTCACCCTCTTGGCCGGGGATCGAACTTGTGCTGAAGTGGCTGCAGCCTGCTTCAGAATGCTGTGCTTTAACTCGTTGCACCACCAGGGAGGACCCTAGATTGCTTCTTTAAAAAAAAAAGGAATTCAAAATGTACTTCTGTCAGTAATAAAACCCTTCTAATGCCATACAAAACCCAGACACCCTCGTGAAACCTGTAATGTACCAGATTCTTTGTTAAGCACATTGAATATATTATTTCATTTCACAAAGCAGCTTCCTTCATGGCTATTATTCCCATTTCATGGATAGATAAATTGAGGCTTGGAGAGGTTCGGCATTGCCCAAGGCCCTGCAACCGGTAAGCAGCGAAGCTGAGACTCCAGCCCAGGTGTGTTGTATGTTCTTTCTACTCTGCTGTAGGCTCCCAATCCAGCACCCTGATACTCCCACCATTAGCAGCCTGATAAACTTGTATCGCAGTCTTTTAGTTGAAGACATACACTCTGTGTTCCTCTTTCATAAATCAAAATGTCTTGGGCCATGTCAAGTTCAGGTTAACAGGAGAAGAAGACTAGAAGATGAGCTACGATTTCTGGTCGGGGGGTGGGGGGGGTGCTTTTAGCCGACTCTGCTGAGCCCCGAGAAGGGCAGGCCCAGCCTGGCTGCAGCTCCGCCCCCTGCCTGCTGCAGGGCCAGCCCTTCTCCAAACAGTAGTTGACCTTAACCTGTCTCCAAGGATCGCGGGTTTATTTCTAGATTATGTTCAGTGGCTCTTTAAATTGGCAAACTGCTTCTTTCCACTTGCACCGAGTCAAGTAAAAAAAGGAAAAACAAAACAGCATTTCTCTCTGTGTGTCCTTAAATGCCAAGTTGAGCTCCGTGCAGGGTTTTATGTTTGTGATAAACCCTCCACCTCGGGCTGACGACCGCGGCACAGCCCGTCGGTTACACAAACACGGCTGCCATAATAAAGCACGTCCTATTTGATCTTATATTGTATCAAAAGCATTAAATACACATTAAAAGGGTGTTTTAAGGCTCTTTGCAGTAAGTGGCAGATGTTATGAATAATAACCTGCAAAATCCTTCTGAATTCTAAAAAGGTGTGTCCATAAAGCTCTCCTATAAATCTTTAATAGAGCTGAAACACATTGAGCAGTGATTAGAGGAAATCTCTAATCGTATTAAGCTATTAGAGATAACTGAGTGGGATTGGTAGCCTCGAAGATAAAATAAAATAAAGCAAGAAAATGAACACATCACAGATATGAAGGATTTCCCAGTTAATCCTATTGATGGTACTTTGAGCTAGGCGAGTCTGTGTAATACACGCAAACACTCACACGGCGTAAGACCCAAACTGCCATAATTCACTGAAATTTATGTAAATGAATATGCATTCCTTTATATGAAAAATCGGCAGCATCTGCGCTCCATTTAAACAACCTGATTTAATGAAGTCACCGAGAGATAAAAAGCCAGGTGGGGGTGGAGGGGCAGAGGAATGACCTCATCCCCCTCCCTTTAGAGAATCTCAAAAAACAAATAAAATAAAATATAGGTTACAGGCAAACTAAACAACATTGAAAATATTGTCCCAGAGGAATCTGGCTTCCCAAGAAGCAGAGGTGTTTAAGGAGAGAGACAAGAGGCAGCCGCAATAAACTCTGGCTCAATAAAACTTAATTAACCCCTTGGGGCTTTTGCAAGGAAGCCTTTCAGCAGAGAGCTTGGGATCCCAGTGCCTGCCACCAAGGGGTTAATCTGGCCTGGCCAGATGGGGGGGCCCCAGAGCTAAAGGCACAGTGACCCAGCAAATGTACCAGCACACACACATGCACACACACACACATCAAGCCTCATGCACCATTAAGGTGCATGGAGGTTGCTAATAAGGAGGCAAACTGACCTGGAACACTTCTGAGCAATCTCATCTGAACCCCTATGCACTTCCTGGGCTCTCCCACCCTCTACTGGAATACTTTCAATGTCAGGGTGCTCCCTCTCTATCCTAATTTGTCCTACCCCAGGGTCAGTCTGACTGAAATGAGCAAGTCTTCCTCATACGTGTCTCCCCAGAACACCCCCCAGTAGATCTTTTTCTCCTGCAAGTTCCTGGGCTTCCTTTCTCTGGGGGGATTGAGGATGAACCAAACCAAATCCAAAAAAATACCAAATGTATTTTTGCCTCCTAGATGTCTGGCTGGTTGTTTAGATAGAAACTTTTGCTCTTCAATAGACAGTAGGTATTGACTCAAAGTTAAGGAGTTTTCAATCTGATAAGGAAGAAAACATGTCCATGAACACGACATATTGGGTAGAAAGTGCTGATGACTCCGGGCACTATGAGGACTAGGCCAAAAGATGGCGTTTCCTGATGGGCAATCGGGGGGCTTCCTGTAAGAGGTGACATTTAGTTTTAGGTCAGAGAGTTCGAGTGATATTCTGCAGAGCGTGGGCAATGGGGGGGTGACTCAGGTGGCAGTGGTGGCTTCATGATTTCTGCAGTTCTCTTTCAATTCTTTTTATTATGCCAAGGAGAAGGCGGTAGCATGTTTTGACTGACTACTTCAGGTTCCAAGCCCTTGGCAGGAAATGTCTGCCTGCAACTCAGTGTTTCTATTTTTCTTATATTGGCTTTAAAAGCAGGTGGTATTAGTTTTAAAGCTCTGAAAGTGTTATAAAACATCTTTCAGAATGTTTACGTTTTTAAATGGTGAATTAATTTGAAGGAACACAGTAAATAACTCAGGTCTTATGTGTGGTGTGCTCGCCCTGGACTCTGGGAAACCCACCTTTGGGCCGGGAGAGATGGCAGGGAAACTCCTCTACTCTCCCGGCTTGGGGCCTCACAGTGCTGCCTGCTTCGGAGGGGCTGCAGGAAATGTAACAAGGGGGTCCCCGGGGCAAGGAGAGGTTCCAGTTTTCCTGACCCACCCAAAGGAGGGTGGAGCTGAGCAGGGAGGAGAAGCTGGAGAGGAGACTGGAGAAGAAGGAAGCCGGATGGAGGGTCAAAGGAGACCTGGAGGAGGTGCAGGGAGCGGACAGACATGTGGAGAAACAGTACTTGCCTTTTGGTCCTGGACTGGGTGAAACACGTGGGTGAGAGACCCGTGGGGAGGTCAATGGGGGCAGCGAGTATCTTGATTTTGATTTTGAGCTCTTTCTGTGCTAGATGTGCAAGAAAGGGCCCCTTCTGCCGCTTTCTGTGGGTCCCCACCAGGAAGTGCCTTAGAATTGTGGCAGCTTTCTGGCTCCAAGTGCCCTCCTTTGGGCTAACCCTGTCTGGCTGGGCATTTACCCACAAGAAACGGGTCACTTTAGTTGCTTGATTTGCAAACTATGTCTTTATTGCACACTCATGTAGTAAATTTCCTTCCCATTAAAGTCCTTAAGCACTAGAGTATGCATTGTTTTGACATGGCAGATGGAAGAATTGGGTGTCCTGGGGTCCCCCTCTCCCTGCCCGATAACAGAAAGAGCAGAACGTCTGCCTCTGGGCCCTTGCTTTCTCAGCCTGCCCCTGGGAGTGTGTGGGCATCAGCAGCTTCCGGAGTCCAGCAGATCAGAGGTTTACAGCCAAGCTGCTGGAAGGTGCCCAGCCCAGGGCAATAAAAGGGAGCTAATATTATCCTGCGGCCAGCAAGCAGGTTCCCCTGAGCACAGCAGATCTGTGCAGCTCACCTGGGCGGCGGGAGGAGCCGGCAGGCCGGCCAACCTCACACCAGGCCCCAGGGAGCCCACAGCTGCAAGGGGGGGGGTGTACCCCCCAGCCACAACAGGAAGGGCCACTGGTGGTTCTCAGCCTGGTTTCTGTCTGCTGCTCTGACTCACTCTGTGGTTTTGGACCTGCCTCTTGCCTTCCCTGTTCCCAAAATGCCATCTGCAGGAGTCAGGTAATTAAGGCCATAATTAGCTTGGGCACAGTTATCAATTCATTGGAGGGAGAATCCACTCAGCTTCTCATGCATCTCAAAAGTAGTGAATTTCCAGTACCAGAAAGACTGTGACTCCACAGCAAAAGTCCCAGCCAATAGTTTCCTTCCTCTGAGGTGCTCAGTCTGGAGGAACTTAGGGACAGTTTCACTGTTTCGGAGCCGGGGGGACTTTCTTCCTTTTGTTCTGCTTCTCAACTTCTCAGCTCAGATATCTGAGCCAGCTTCCTTCTCCTGCCTCAGGCCTGGCCCACCAAGTCTCTTTAAATTTACCCCTTTTAGGGGAGGGTGGAGGAGAGCTCAGCCAGCTGCTCCTGTGCCCAGGGGTTGGGGGCCCTACAAATAGGCGTGCGTGTGGACTCCTGCTCCATTTTGGGTAACTGTACCCCGACAACTCCTAGCCAGTGTGTCCCTGTAGGTTTATCTTTGTCATAAACCAAACTTTGGTTTTGTAAATGTCTCAGCTTGGATTGAGCACCAAGACTGGAGCAAACAGTATTTCTGTCCCTCCCTTTAGGTGACGTTGTCTACTGGAAGTGTTAAGGGGAAGGATGTCCTAAAGGAACTCTGCAGAGTCTTGTGGACCCCACCCCCTACTCCAGCTTTCTGGATTCCACCCCCTACTCCAGTGATTGGAAACTACAACTCCCAGCAGTATCAGGGAGAGAGCTGCGAGGACCCATGGGTGGCGCTAAGCGGGCATTCTGGGACTGTGGGGGAGAAATAGGGAGCCATTATTCTCGCTCAGGAAATGGCTCTCGGGACTGGGAAATGGCTCTCGGGACTGCATAACTGGGTGTTGTTATCAGTTAGTTTGTTACCAGAGCTCCAAGTCAGCCCAGCAGGTAAGATATTTTAGTTACCTTGTCTCTCTCTCTTTCCGTGGGTTGTTCCTTTTCTTTCCCCTTTTGTAAATAAACCCATTATCTACCTTGTGTGTGCCGCAGAACAAGTAAATTTTAAGCGCAGGGATGAGGTCCCACAGACAGGCAGCCCAGTTCACATGGGGTGCCCTGTAACAGTATTTCTTCTCAGAGAGGGGGGATGGAAGTCACCTGCACATTCTAATCCCTTTGCCTTCTGCCTTCTCACTCCTTCCCTGGATGTCTCGCAGTGTAAGGTGTTAGTCCTTAGGCTTCCTTCTCGGAAACCATCACTAACTACATCTGGATGATCTTGAACAAATCAGTTGCCCCATGAGAGCCTTAGCTTCAGCCCCTGTAAAGCAAGTAGATTAAGCTAGCAGAGCCTAGAGAGGAGGCATTGAAGGACCTTAGCCATTTGGCATCATCCTTTCCTGGTTACCTGGACTGTGACTCTGAAGCGGGGGTCAGCCTCACACTGTTGGGGGGAGCTTCATAGTGATGAGGGGCCAACTGTCCCTGGGGAGTTTTAAGTACTCTCCCACCCTGCTCATCCAGTCTGCAGGAGCCTCTGTACCAGGCAGATAATTTCCCCAGAGTCATTCCCTGGTGTGAGCACCCCCTCACCCAGACCCACCCTGGACAGAGCTGTGATCTCTGCATTTTCCAAAATGCAACTGTTCCAGAGAAAGCAAACAGAAGGGTGGCTTCCTACGCGGAGCAGTGTTCTTCTCTGAGCCTCGTCGGGGCCCTCAATGGTTCCCCACACCCAGCTGCGAGGCTGTCAGTGTGCAGCGGGCAGTGCCCATAAGGGCACAGCGGTCCCGTGGAGGGGGTGGGGGTGGGCAGCAGTGCTGAGAGCAGAGTTGCGCACACTGAACAGGGGGCAGCACATCCTGGCTCTAACACCGTCATGTTGTTTGGCCCGGTCAGTTCATTTCTCTGCTTTTCACACCCCTGGTCTGTGAAGTGGTGGAGTTAATCAAGCCAGCCTCCGTGGTTTCTCACGAGGATCAGTCGAGATAATGTGTGCAAGTGCTTAGTAATTGTTCAGTGCCGGGCACATGTGAGGGATTTTGTTCTTTGTGGGCGTGGGAGGGACTTGCCAGCTGGGCTCCCCCCAGCCCCAGAGTCTTCTGAATGGATCCGTCTCAGTCAGTAAGATTCTAACACATGGAAAACAATGCGAGCTGGAAAGCTAATAACCAGATCAAATACGACAGGCTTGAGGAGGGAGCCCAGCCTGGGAAATGTGTTATGAGCTGATCAGAAAGGAGAAAAGAAATAAAGTCATTAGCTTAATTAAGGGGCAGGAGGGAATGGTGAAACACATCTCCAGCAAAACCAAATTAAGCATTTAGAAGATATTAAAAATGCATTTGAACTCCACTGGTGCTGCAAGTCTAATAACATTTTCTAGGGCTGCAGTCAGCTCTCAAGTCAGTCTGAGATCAAGAAAAGGTGCCATATCTCATGTCTCAGGTCCCTGCCCCACTGCTTCCTCCTAGCTAAATCTTCTGACTTCTTCCCTATCACCCAGGGATCTCCGTGCTAGACTGGTATTGGCACAGAAACATTCGACTTCTGGTGAATCGGCCTGATATTTCTGTATTCTCAGGATCTTGATTTCTCTTTAAATTTTGCATTTCCATTTTGAAGAGAGTCTAAAAGATTTAGCATGATCATATTCTGGATCATTAGGGTAGTCTCTCTATAGGATTCTTCTCACGATCCATTTGAGTTTATGCTTTTGATCACGTCGTGGTGCTAATACTGACAGTTGCATCGGCCCTGTTGTAAGCAGGGTGTTCTCACTTGCTTGACTCACTTAATGCTCACTTTTAGTAAATTCTTCAGTATTTTTATTAGAAACTGGCGGCATTAGTATTTCGATTATTATCACCTTATTAGCGATATAAAAAAACAGCATTGTGGCTGTGTAGTATCAGGATGAAGCCAGAGGCATGGGGTGGGGGTGGGTGAAGAATTCAATAGAGACAGAGTGGAGGACAGAACAGGTGGGTTTACTGAAGTTCTCTGCAAGGCAGCAGGGGCAAGATGGAGACCTGCATGGGAAGGATTTGAGGTGCTCCTTTGTACTCTGTCTTAGGGGGTTTTCTTACTTGGGGTGCCATCTGTGCAAGTTGTTTGTGGGGAGGTCTGCTCTTGGGGGCATTGACCTTTGACACAGAATGTGTCCTGGCTCTGTTTCCATATTCAGGATCAAAGGGGCCTCATGGCCTGGTTCCCACAGCAACCTTATGTTGTCAACCCTCCCAAACTTGTCTGTTGGGCAAGGTCTGAGGAGGCTTTTTTTTTTTTTAGCTTAGTGATGTAACCCTGAAAAGTATGTGAAACGTCAGAGGCAAATGGAAACTGGAATCCAGGTATCTTTAATATATATCTTGCATTTTCTTTTGTAGTAGTTAAAATGCAAAATGTGGAATCAGATGGGAAGTGGATGTAACCAACTCAACAGACTCCATGGGGAACACACACAACACTCCTGTCCTTGTTTACCCACCACAGTGATCGTGAAATCCTGTTCAGTGCATTTCCCAAGAGCTCAGCATCCATCACCTCAGACCCTCTCTGTGGGATCACCCTGGTCTTCATGTAGCGATGGAGAGGGAGGCCGGTCCTTGTGGGATCCATGGTGTGAGAGGCTTGGAAGAGTTTCATGGGATTTGACCTTGACCTTGAAGCCTGGCTGGATTCGGAAACCCTCTTGGGGGAATTCAAAGCACAGAAGTCACACGAGCTGGGAGTGGGAAATGAAGGCAATAGTCTTAGGGACAACAGAGCCCCTGAAATCCTCAAGCTGAATGAAGAATCCAAAGGAGATGTATTATCTCGAGATGTCGACAGAGCTAGGCCTCCAGCTCAGAGGACCCTGAGAGCCGCTGTAAATGACGACGAGGAGTGTCTTGCTCTCCCCCAGCTGCAGGGCTGCCCTCCTCTGTGTCAGCTCCACTTTCAGTCCGTCTCACAAGATGGCCCGCTCGAGAAGCCCCTCTTATGTCCTCTCAGCCCAGCAGCCAGAGAGCAGACTCTCTCTTTGTCAATAATTCCCGCAGAATCCTCGCACCTCCCTAAGTCAGCCAACTTCTCACCCGTGAGCTGACCCCTGGTACAGGGGGATAAAATATTCACATTGGTCAGAACTGAGTCATGGATTTCTTCAGAAACTGGGAGATGAGACCCCCCACGTGCACCAGAGGGCCAGGCATGAAGAAGGGCTTGTTCCTCCAAATGAAAAATGAGGCAGTGTCACCCAAAATGGCAAGATCATCACTGGGAAGGCAGAAGCAATCTATTTCTATTATAGGAGCCAATCGCAATGCCAGAGATGGTTTGACATTTTTTAAGCTCTTGGCTGGCCCAGCAAGTGCATAGGGTTGTGTTCTGAAGACCAGGGGAAGAGCCAAACATAACCGCAGGGTGGAGGAGATTTATGATGGAAACGCCACCCTGGCCAAGCAGGCTGTCCGCTCCAGACTCAGCAAATGGAGCCCAAGTTAATTGCTTGCAGTCTTGGATGAACTTCTAACTCTTTAGCCCTAGGAGAGGAAAAATTGCATAGACAACCTGCTTTCTCTCCTTGGCATGCTGAGCTTCTAGAAAGTTATTTAACTTCTCTCAGCAGTGATTCCCCAGCTGTAAAAACAGGATGATGACACTTCTTGCCCGAGAGGCTGCAGGCAGCCACCAGGACCTGGGACAGAGATTTGCAGGGTGTGAAGTGGGCATTGATCTCCAAGTATGGGTTCAGGACTTTGGAGTCTTCACAGAGGTGTCATCTGAAGGGCTGAGAGACTTTTCACCAGCTCTCAAAGCACTGGGTGTTGTTCTTCTATTTCTAGAGTTCATGAAAAAAGGAAGCTTCCCGAAAACATGCTTTCTCGATTGACATGTCCACTCCCGCCGTGGTAGCAATGGCCAGATCTGAGGGTCTGAAGTTGGGGGTAGAGTCCTAGAACAGAGGAGTTAAGCGCCCTGGTTCTGGTGGGCTGTGAAGCACTGCAATGTGGGGAGTGTTGGGAGGCTGTAGTCGGGGAGGAGCAAAGTTTGATCAAAGGCTTGGGGAAGGAGACTGTTGTCTTGAAGAGCTCAGAATCCAGTTGAGGAGGGAGGCAGAGAGGGAGACAGAATGAATGAACAGTTAGGAACAAGTGCTCTCTAGAATAGGAGCTGGAAACTTAGGCCCACAGACCAAGTCCCGCCTATTTTGTGTATGGTCCCTGAGAACCAAGAATGAGTTGTACTTAGTTGGAAAAAATCGAAAGAAGAATAGTATTTTTTTTTTTATCGTTGAAGATGATCTGACATTCAAATTGCAGTGTTCATAAATAGTGCTGGACACACAGCCCACTCCTGTTTACATTTGTCTAGGCTGGGTTTGTGTTTCCATAGCAGAACTGAGTGGTGAGGACCAAGGAAGCTCACGGAGTCTAAACATGGTGCAGCTCCTGCTGACTCCTGCTCCAGGGAGACACACTTGAATAAAAGAAGGGACGTGCAACATGGGAGAGACGAAATAAGCCAGAAAGAAAAAGAAAAATAGCAAATGGTCTCCCTTATAGGAGGACGGTAGAAAAACCAAATAAGGAATCAGGAAAAATAAATAACTATCATAAAGTAAAAATCAACATCATCAGGCAACTACAGGGAGAGACATCCTGTCCAGGAGGAGGAGGGAGAAGGACCAGGACTATGGTGATGGTGCGTAGGGGAATTGTGGGATTTCATGGAGAAACCATACACTATACAAAATGAAGGATGAGGTAATAACTATAGTTTTAAATTTTTTTAAAAAGAATGACTGTGAAGAAGGCTGAAGGGAGCCCTTTCAGGTGAGGCAGTTGGAGTTGGGGAGGATTCTCGGAGCAGGAGCAAAGCGAAGACTGTAGACTTAAGCACTTGTTTTTAAGTGTTTTTCAGTTTACAAATGAGGACCAAGAGGCTGAGGGGAGAGCCGGACTGACTGATGTCCAGCTCTGTCCTGTCTGGCTTCTCCCTTCAGGTCTTTAGAAAGCTTAGCAAGGTGGGTGTGCACGATAGGACCCCGAGTGTCTTCCTGCGGTGTCCAACCTAATTCTGCACTCAGTGGGCTGCCCTCGATGGGTTGGGAGCTGGAAAGTCATATGACCCTAGTCATGAACCTGTTACTGGGGAGGGTGAGGGGCACCCATGCCCCCCAATCTGCCCACTATAAGTAGGTTTTGCCATCTGCCACATCAAGACAATACATACTCTAGTGCAGAAAGCTTTTCATGGAAAGGAACTTTAATACAATGAGTGTATAATAAAGACAAGAAAGGGAAAAAATAGATAAAATAGTTTCCAAATCAAGAACCCCAAATTACCCATCCCCTCGTGGGTAAACGCCCAGCCAGACAGGGTTGGCCCAGAGCAGGGCCACAGAGGCCTGAAAGCTGCCACACGTCTCTGGCTCCTCCTAGCAGGGACCATGGGGAAAGAGGCAGAAGGGGCCGCTGCACATCTAGCATAGAAGGAGCAAAATAAAAGTCAAGATAAACGCGGCCCCTGTTAACCCCCCTCTATCTCTCCTCACGTCTGTTTCACCCAGTCCAGGACCTTTTGGCAAGTGCTGTTTCTCCACGTGTCTCTGCTTCCTGCACCTCCCTCGGGTCTCCTCTGACCCTCTGTCCTGCTTCCTTCTTCCCCAGTGTCCCTCCTAGCTTCTTCTCCTCCCTGCTCAGCTCCACCCTCCTTTGGCTGGGGCAAGGAACCTGGAACCTCCCCTTTCCCTGGGGACCCCCCTGCTACAGTTACAGAATGATCCCCAGCAGTTGTGAATGGCTGGAAAGAGGGGAGATGATGTTCAGCAAAGGGGTTAAGAGACTGGTGAAAGCTAATGGGGATTCAGCAAAGTGCCAAGGAGGAGGGAGACGCTGAGGGGTGACGCATCTAAGGGGATACTTGGTGCAGGAGTTTCCAGAAAGATGGCTTCCTGGATTTGAGTTTGGAAAGATGGAGGCCCTGGGGAAGGACAGGCTGGCTGTGAAAGAGGATGAGTGCCACTTGGCTATGCTGTGGGCGGCTGTCCAGACAGAGGCCCCGCTGACTGACCAATCCAAAGCCACTTTGCTTTGACCTTGAACAGCAGTGGGCTAGAGAGGCAGGAAGAGACCTAACACTTGGGAAGGGGGACAACTATGTATGGAAAGAAGAGAGATGGGAGCTGGGACAGACACAAAGCTCGGCTGTGTGCGGTCCAGAGAGAGTGACCAGTTTATAAATCACACACTTAAAAATGGGGAGTTTACTGGCTAGGGCAGAGGTGAATTGCTCAGCAGTTTCTTACTCTGAGGGGCTGTACATACAGTGCCACTGGAGATGACCTTGCAAGAGAGAGTGGAGTGTTGGGTTTTGGGGACAATCTTTTGATTTTTAAATGTTGGCAAAAATGACAATGGAAAGAAAAATACTGGTGAAGTCTCTCCTGCAGGCCACTGCTCTGTAGTCTCTGGTCTAAGAGCCCCCCACAATCTAAAACCTCCTTGAGGTCCTTTCCAATCCCTCCGGAATCCCTTCCAGGGACACAGGCCCTTCCTTTGGGGACTCTTCGTAAGTCTCTAACACTATAAAGTTTGTGTTGGTGATGGTGGCTGAGATGACAAGCTTCTTGGGTATTCTACGTTCAACTCATAACACACAGAAGTGAGAAGAAATTAAAATTCAATAGTCATCAAGACTGGTCCACAAGACAAGTCAAGAATGACTTTGTCTAAGATAATTATAGAATAAAAAGAACATCCTTTGGGGGTCCAGGTAGCCTCTGGCTCTCAGGGAGAACTAAGCCAGATAGTGTCCAGGCAGAGGTGTCTGGCTGTGGTGCAGAGGAAGAAGCAATGAGTGGTCCCAAGGGGTCCTTCCACTGGGGTCACCTCAGTTATTGCTGAGCAATGAGCAAGCTCTGGACAAGAGTGAAAGTGGACTTTCTCCTAGAAACCGCCTTATGTCTATCCCCAGAAAGCCTGCATCTGGGAGGAAGCACCCTGCCCACGGATATGCCTGTGGTCAGTGCTCCAGCTAACTCATGCACCCCTGACTGGTCAACTGGACCTTGCAAAAGGCCATTTCATTATGAAGAACTTGTCAAAGGCTTTCGTTTTCTGTTCTGAAGAATGCAGTGCATACCACTCCCTGAGGCTTTGGCAGCCCTGACCCTTGAGCTGCTGGGTATGGGAGGTGGGGGCAGGCAGCCCTTCCTCCTCCTCAAAAGGCAGAAGAGACACAGGCAGAGGCAAGCCACTCTGGTCTGTGCCTAGAGCTGTGCAGAGATGAGGTGAGCCTGGATTGGAGAGTTGAGAAGAGTTTCCTACTGGCGGATATGAAGAGAAATGATAAGGTGAAGGGGGGTCTTCATGACAAATGTCAGCTTCTGAAAACACATTGCTGTTTGTCTTATTGGATTTTGGGCCTTCGTGGGCCCTGTCAGGCATTCCTTCTCCTGCTCCCTTTTAGAATGGGACTATCTGTCCCACGCATGTCCTAACACTGCCTTTGGGAAGTACATAACTTGCTTGATTTCACAGGCCCACACCTGGGGGTGGGAGGGTGGGCAGACACTGATGTCAGATTCAATTGTAGCTAGTACCCCCACCATACCTGACTTAGTATTGAGACGAATCTTTGGACTTTAGAATGTTCAAGAGTTGATGGAGCAAATTAGGACTTTGGAGACTATTGCAATGCAGTGAATGTTCTTTGCATACAAAGGCATTCTTTGTTTTGGGTGGGCAAGGGATAGAATGCAATGGTTTGAATGTTTGTGTGCCCCCAGATTTACATGTTAAAAATCTAACCCTCAAAGGTATTGATAGCATAGCTGGGGCTGGTGAGGAGTGATTCAGTCATGTGGACAGTATTCCCGCTCTTGTGAAAGATTCCACCAGCTTCCGTAGCCCTTTCGACCACTTGAGGCACCTTGATCTTGGATTTCCAACCTTGAGCACTGTGGGAAGTAAATTTCTGTTGTTTCTGAATTACCCAGTCTGTGCACTTTGTACATCGCCCTGAATGAACTAAGATAAATGGCATGGAGGATATCAGATTGCTCTTTCTCAGGGCTCTTCAAACATGTCCTGGATTGACCAGGCTGAGCCATGTATTTCTCATATTGCTTAAATTGTTCCATAAATGAATAAATGAAGGACTAAGTCACTGGCTGCTAAAAGCAGCAGGATGTAGAACCATAAGAGACTTAAAAGACCCAGGAGAAATAACTATTGAGAATCAAGTAGTCAAATTTGAGCATCAATGCAAAGTCATGCTGAAAGTGGATGAGATAATGGGATGGAAATCAGCAAGGTGGGAGATTAGAAGAGAGGAAGCCAGTTTGGAGAGGAGGGGAAGGCAGAGGTGGGGGAGAGAGAGAGAAAGAGAGAGAAGGGCACCTGCTGAAGACCCATGAAACTTTACCCAAGAATAGGCCCAAACCCTGAGGGGCAATAAAATAGAGCATGCAGGAATTTTTTTTTTTAAAGATATATTTATTTGTGCATACAGAACTGGGGTACAGGCCAGAGGTGCAGGGGTGGTGAGAGGCTTCACCAGAGACAGAGTGGTGTGCAGAACAGGCAGATCAACGAAGTACACTGCTGAGAGGAGCAGCGGGAGGGTCAGGAGAGGTCTGCCACGCCATGTGGTCACCTCTGGGGCAGGCGGGAATCGAACTCATGCGGAAGTGGCTTTAGCTTGTGCAGTGCTTTAACCCGCTGCGCCACCAGGGAGGGCCCACATGCAGGAATTTTATGAGGCTCATCTGCATAGCTCCCCATCACTCTCATGCTGAAGTGTGGCTGGAGCGGGGAGCAGTTAACTCAAAATAAGACGTTGCAAATCAATTCTACTTTTCTAACACCTCTCCCAGCCATAGCCCTGGTGTCCTTCAAAATCATACACCAGTGTTTCCATCCATGTGGCTGGCAAATCTGGTTCTGAGATAATGCCAGCCAGGAGTATGCTTGCCCCCAGCTTGTGAGAGATGTCTGTGGGAAAACCTTCCTAACTCTGTGTTGAGAGATGCTGTGTGGTGGCTTGAAAGTGACCGTGGCAGAGTGTTTCCCCACAGCAACAGTGAAAGCTGTGGACAAGCTCCCCAGCAAGAATGCACTCCCGTGGGGTCTGCAGCTCCGTGGCTCTCTAGAGGGGCAAGGGCCTGTTGCCGGCCTGGCTTCTCATCATGTGAGAAGTTGTTCTCATGGTTTTACCTTGCCCCACTCAATGGAAGATGGAACTGTTAGGTAGAACGAAGTTAAATCAGGTAGGAAGGAATTCTTTTTAGCAGAAATGAGGTAGGAAATGACCCTTCTAGGCAAAGTGATCAAGTCCAACTTTCCCACTTGTTTTTTTCCCCCACTCTAATCTAAGCAAATGACCATGCAGCCAGACTCCACTGCATCTGGCCCTGAGAGTTGGCAGAACAGGTTGGAGATGGGGAAAGTGTGCCAGAAAATTCATATTAAGACTTAAAAACAAGTGGACATTTCACAATAGCTTAGACAAGATGGAACCTTCAGTTGATCCGGGAAGCGCCTTGCACCCCCTCTCCAGGGCCAGTGCACCCCTCAGTGTCTGGCAGTCAGCTGCCCTGACTGCCGGCTGTGTCTCATTGCAAGGGGGAGGGGAGTTAGCTGCCCTCCTAGGGCTTCCCGCAGCCAGAGGAGCTGAAGCAAAGTGCCAGCAGCTTGTCTTAATTTGGAACAACTCTGAAGAGCCACCCCGATTCCAAATGTTCATGATGACTGCCTGAGTCCTCCGCGGAAGTCTCATTCCCTCTGTCTTACCCCACCTTCGACTTGTAGCTCTGTGAGTCTGGGTCTCCTCGCTGGGTTTTTGTGGTGTGTTGTTCTGTTTCACTTTTTTTTTTTTTTTTTTTTAAGATTTATTTATTTATGCATACAGAGCTGGGGTACAGGCCAGAGGTGCAGGGGCGGTGAGAGACAGAGTGGGGAGCAGAACAGGCAGATCAATGAAGTACACTGCTGAGGGGAGCAGCGGGCGGGTCAGGAGAGGTCTGCCGCGCCATGTGGTCACCTCCCGGGCAGGCGGGGATGGAACTCATGCTGAAGTGGCTTTAGCTTCTCAATGCTGTGCTTTAACCCGCTGCGCCACCAGGGAGGGCCTCACTTTTCATTTTTATGGGGCATCAAGGCGGGACTGCTAGCCAGTTGTCTCAGCATCTGTTGAAATAATTGGTGAGATGGAGCTGGATGCTGGGTGTGTAAAGTTTACCTCCAGTGAGCCTCAGGGATTCCGTCTCCCCGGTGTGCCCTGGGGACCCCAGTAGAATAGTGGGGTGCAGAGGGGAGGCTAGCCACTCCTCTCAGTGCTCCTTCCCATCTGTTTCCGCTTCCCCGCTAGGCTTTTTCAAGTAGGTGTTGTCTGGGCACAGACTGTAGCTGGCATGGGACCGCGGGCTGGGGGTGTTCTCTTTTCCTTTCCAGCTGAGGAATGTCCTGGGTGTTTGCTCCATTATCGACAGGTCCTTGAGTTTTAGTTTAAGTGTTTTTTGGTTTTTAGCTGTGGAGGTGGGCAGTGGGTGGGGACGTTTTGAACATCCCAACCTCAGCTCCCAGCAGTAGCTTCCTGAGTGAGGAGACCCCCTGCCCTGATCTGCTTCTTCCCTTGTTTCAGATTCTATCTGCTTTGCGTTGAGAACCTCAGGTGCAAGCCAGCCATCCTCTTTCTGGACACTAAAGCCCCTGGCAGAACACACTCGTGTCTGGGTGCTGGCTTTGCCCCTCCTCATCCCACTCAGTGCCAGGTCTCAGGAGTCCCCAATTTTGGTGTGTGCCCAACACCAGGCACATGCGTCAACAACCTCAGGGGATCCGCGCGGCAACCGACCCTCCTCTTTTGAGATGCGTTGCTTCCTTAGCACGCTGTGCACAGATCACTTGAAGTTTTTCTACCACTTTTTTTCGTATTTATTTATTTATGCTTACAAGATCTGGGGTGCAAGCCAGAGCTGCAGAAAGTGAGAGGATTCACCAGAGACAGAGTGGGGAACAGAACAGGCAAATGAACTGAAACACACTGCTGAGGGGAGCAGCGTGTGAGACAGGAGAGGTCTGCTGTGCCGTGTGGGTCAGCTCCTGGCCGGGGATCAAACTGGCGCTGCCTAGCTCCATAGTGCTGAGGCTTAACCCCAGGAAGGCCCCTCCTACCACTTTCCGTGGGACTGTTGCCATCTTGCTGGACTCCCTTCCTTACTACGGGGATTCTCCCAATACAGCTCCCTGCCTCACACTCTGATGCCATAGGGTCAAGTGATATCGGGACTTGGGCAAATACTTTGCACATGAGGTGATCATCCTGTGGGTCAACTGGAAGGCAGCTCTGCTGTTATTCCTGACCTGTTTTCATTTCCTTTTTCTACTAATAACCCTTTGGCACTCCTGGGAGTCTCCTCTCCATCCATATGGCTCAAATCAGCAGCCACACTTTCTTGGCTTCCAGAATTAGCTGTGACTCAGGTCTGGCCACTCAGCTCTTTTCTTCTTCTTGACCATTGGGTTGGACATTTGGCATGGTTGGTCTGCTAGTATCTAGTGCCAACTAAAGAAACTAAGTTTGTGGCAGTTGCTAGGTTACATAGGAGTGATCCATGAGCCTTTGTGGGTTAAATAGGGAGGAGGAGAAACAGACCAAAGGATCTAGAGAGACCCAAGAGAGGTGCAGCTACAAACATAAACATAAATGTGTGGACACTTACCATAAGAATCGGTCCATGTGTCCAGGGAGGGAGGCATCAGCAAATGGGGGAACCAGGATAGCCAGGATGTATAATTCAATCCAGGTCCAAAGCCCCATGAATCAGGGAGCTGAGCGTCCTGATGAGGGTCTGAGAACACTGGTGTCTGAGGGCCAGAAAGGTGGAGGCACGGTCGCCTGGGAGCATTGGGTCTTCCTCTGCTTCTCTGTTCTATGTGAAACCTGAGAGGATTGGGTGATGCCCACCCACAGCAGGAAGGGCTGTCTGCTTTATTCAAGCTTACCAGTGTTAACATTAATATCGTCTGGAAACCCCCAACAGATAGTCTCAGAAATAGTGTCTTGCCAGCTCTCTGGGTATGTCCTACTTGGATTAAGTTGACACATACCGTTAGGAGTTACTACGGATAGGAGAAAGGCTGAGAGAGAGAGAGAGACGGTTGGAGCCCCACCTGGTTTTCACAATTGCCTGCATTTGATCCAGAAATTCTTTTTAGTGTTTGAGTCAATTTGAATTAGATCATATGTCATATGATCTAATTAGATCATATATCATTAGATCATAAATCATATATAGCAGCAAAGTGACACTAACCAGTATAGTTGCACAACTGGTACTTACACCCTCACTGATGTCACAGCCCTGTGCTTACTACTTAGCAGTATGACTCAGAGCAGTGACATGAGCCAGCAAGCTCGATGGCAGCAGAAGGCTCCAATTACCCAGTTCCTCCCATTTGTGGAAGTTCAGACACACCTGTTTGTGTTCTATCTACAGCATTAGGGTACACCTGGATTTTCTTCAGATTGGCCTCTCACAGCTCTTCTGCAAGATTTTCACCTCTTTTTAAAAACTCACCTTCAGAACAAACTCCCCTACAACCTCATCTTGAGTGAACCCCAGATGTCCAAGTAGCTCAAATGCCTCCATTCACCAGGTGCATTTGAAAATGGCTCATTCAAAAGCGGTCCTCAATTTGCAGGCTCTTAATATGAAACATGCCACATTGGGATGACCCCACAGTGCTGTGATGTGGGCATTAAGGGACATTGGGGAGCTGGGGGAATCTTCGCCACCTCATCCACCACCCCACCCCCCGGGATTTCAAAGACTTTGCACATTTCTTTCTTAGCCTTTATATTTCCAGAACAAAGTAGCCCATTTTGATCTACCCTTGAATGGCATTTGTCCCTCATCTCCTTGATCATTTCGATGTCCTCCTCCTCCTCACTTCCTCCAACTTCTTTATGTCCTTTAAAGATATGCCCAGAACTGCACACAATATTTCCAGAGATCAGAGAACCAGACTTTTATCTTTACTTATTGATGTTAAAAAATTTGAACATGGTAAAATGAATCATTCTCAGGAATTTTATTAGAATCTAAACTCAAAGCCATTCATTCCTTCTGTCCCACTCACCCAGCTACTCAATAAGAAGTTAAGGTTGGGCTAGGCTTGTGTGGGGCCTTCTGGGATACCAAGCAGAACGCAAAATCGTTGTCTTCTCTCCAGCAGTGTTTAATAGAGTTGGCAACTGAAGATCAGCTTAGAAGAAGCCACCAACCATAGTGTCCTCCATTAGAATTTTACACAAAGCCCTGACAATTTTCTGTCTGTTGTCTCACTTGATTTTAATCCATCTGCATTTTGAAAATGAGACTGGGAGTCAGGTAAGCAGAGAGATCCAGTGTGCGTGTGCAAAGCATCTGTTGGCTAGTTCATGAGCCTCTTCCTTGGAAAACGACCCCCACGCTCCTGCTGTTACTAGTCACTCAGGAAAGGTCTTAAGTCTGAAGTTCTTAGACACAATAGTAAAGATTTAAACTCTGAAGTGAGTGCCAGCCTGAGATAAATGTGAAAATAAAATGCTTCTATATGAAGAGTGCCTACGGAGGGTAGACTGCTGAACTAGAACTCTCCCAGGCTAGGGTCTTTCTGGAATCTTATGAGTGGATCTGGAATGGGCTAAGCTAACTTTCCACATCAACTCCACTCTCACCATTGTGTTGACTGATATCAGTCATGGCTTCTTCACCCAACATAAAAATCCATTTTCATTTTGGGTGGGAAACATCCCCTCTCCCGCCGTCAGTTCAGACCTGAGTGACTGTAATCTGTGTCCATCAGTGGCCATGGGGTTTGGGTCTGGCCACTAAACCCACTATTAACTCCAAGCTTCTGGAATTGATCCAGAGGTGGGGACATGATTTATGGGCCAAACTACAACAAGAAAGGTCAGTCTTATAATCTCTGGGAAATTGGAAAGGCACATTCTCCTGCTGGGAGAAGGTAAAATGAGGCAGCTGGTGGCCACCAGTCCCCATGTGAGAAGCAATGTGAGAAGAGTGGCAGAGGGGAGCCGAGGGGAGATAGAGAGCTGGGTGCCTGATGAAGAACCCCCAGCACCTCTGGAATTTAAGAGCCAATGATAGCCCTCTTTTCCATAACCCAATTTGAAATACATAGCAAGTATTTCCATCAACACATATGCCCTCTTGGGAACATGAAATCCTCCCCCCCCCCACCACAGGGCCTATGTCTATGCATAACTCACTCAAGTTCACTAGAGTTTAAACTCCCTGGGTGTTTGGCTCCTTATCTGCTGTGATTACCACTTAGTATCAGCAGAGTTGAGAAGGAGAATAAACTCTCCTCAACACTGGGGATAATGTCAGATTCCTCAGTGCTGGCTAAAATGACTATAAAAATTGATTTGAAAATTTCAATAACTTAATATGGTGGGCAAACAACTTATTATTAAAAATATTCAAAGTAACCAAAGTACTAAGTTTGTGAAGGACACATCTTTGTAAAATGTAAGCTAGACTCAGGATACCCCTACAACATCATGGTCACTAAAGTTCCAAGATGCCTTCTTGAATGGAAATAAGAGTGTGTGAAAATATAAATAACTGAATAAGCCAGCGGTTTTCAAGCTCTGGTGGGCTGTAATGTCTATGACTGAATTGCATTTTATATGTGTTAATATCACCAATTATCTCAGTGATTTGTCATTGGCCTGAATGAGGGGCACTACAAATCCCCAAACTTGCCTGCTCTTAATGGGTTTGAATATCTTTTGCATAAAGACAAAACATATTCTAGAGTGTCAGACTTTCAATAGAAAAGAACTTTATAGAATTGGTGTGCAATAGCAAGAAGAGAAAGAATATAGTTAGAATAGTTTCCCCATGGAATACTCAAAACAGGGGTCTCCCTGGTGGCCTTGGGCTTAAGTCTCAATGCTTTCCCCACTAGGGGCTGAGTTAGATCCCTGGCCAGGGAGCTGACCCCCATCGTGCAAAAGGCCTCTCCTGTCTCTCCTGCTGCTCCCCTCAGCAGTGTACTTTGTCGATCTGCCTGTTCTGCTCCCCACTCTGTCTCTGTGGAATCCTCTCACCCTCTGCAACTCTGGCCTGGATCCCAGTTCTATGCAAAAAAAGAAAAACAAGAAACACCCAAAGTCACCCATTTGCTCATGAGTAAATGCCCAGCCTAAGAGAGTTGACCCAAAGCAGGGCTGCTGAGACCCAAAAATTTGACACAAATCAGGCACCCCCTGGTGGGGGCCCATAGGAAAGGGGTAGAAAGTGCCAGACAAGTCTAGAAGCAAAAGAACAAAATCAAACTACAAGGCAAGATAAAGGCTGCCACTGTCAGCTTCCCCACAGTTTCCTCACCCACATCTCTGTCTCTTTCAACTGTCTCCTATGTCCCCCAAGTTCCAGGTCCAGGTCCAAGGCTGAGAAGCAAGTGCGGCTTCTTTGCTTTCCAGTTCTAGGAGCCTGCCCCGGTCTTCCTTCTGGCTCCCCCAGTCCCACCTTCCCCTCCAGGCTCAGCTCCACCCTGCCTTGGGTGGGGCAGGGAACCTGGCACCTCCCCTCTCTATGGAGGTCTCACTGTTGCGATTTGGAGGGGGATTTCACCCAATACAGTCTTGCAAACTACAGCATGTTTAATGTGAACTTTAAAGATTCAGGTTACATTAAAAATTTTACAAACAGCGAAGTTATTTTTTGGTGACTAGTTCTAGAAGTTTTAACACATGAAGATTCAAGCAGCTCTGATGACCATCAAACACAGAGCAGTGACCACAAGCTCTAGAGCCCATCTCTGCTGCCTCCTTTGTGACCAGTCTCCCCAGGCCAAATCCCTGGGCGGTTCTCTGTCCCTGCAATTTTCCTGTCACAGAATGTCAGATAAATGGAGTGACAGCTTGTAATCTTTGAAAGTGGTCTTTGAGGTTACCTGTGGAGTCGTGTCCACTAATGGCTAATGGTACATTCCTGTGCATGGTTGAGTACTCACCCCTGTACTCACCTGTTGTGTGAATGTGCCACAACTTCCCCTTCCACTGGTTAATGGACATTTGGGCTACTTCTGGGTTTTAGCGTTTATAAATAAACCTGCTATAAACATTTGTGTGAGCCTTTTTTTTTTCTCCAATAGACATGTTTTCTTTTCTCTCGGTTAAATATATAGGAGTGAAATGTCTGGATCTGAATAAGCAAATGTGTGACTTCAGAGCATCTTCCTGATGTGACTGTCCCAATGTTATTTTGCATTCCTACCAGGGATGTTTGAGGATTCCAGTTGCTGTATTATAATTAGTGCTCGGTAGTTAGCTTAACTGATGATGTTGAGTAATTTCATGTTTTTTTTTTCTTGGCCATCCAAGTGTCTGCTCGGGTAAAGTTTCTTTCAAATCATTTGCCCATTTTTACTGAGTTCTCTTATGGGGTTTTTATTGAAGTCATCAGAACAGGCAGATGGACCGAAACACACTGCTGAGGGGAGCGGTGAATGAGACAGGAGAGGTCTCTGCATCGTGGGATTGAACTCAGGCTGCAGTGGGTGAGAATAGCTTCACAGTGCTGTGCTTCAACCTGTTGCACTACCAGGGAGGGCCTTGGATTTTCCTTGTTTTCTAAAAAGTTCCATAGTTTTACGTTTAGATGGATGAGTTGATTTTGTATAAGATGGGAGATCTACGTCAAGGACCACTATTTGTGGGCATATAGATATCTAATGATTCTGTCACTAACCAGATTGAAAAAGAAAATAAAGAGAAGATGTATATTTCTAGTCACAAGAATGAAAGGGGTTATCACAAGCCCTGTGGATATTAAATGGATATTTATGTACATAAATGCGATATCTTAGCTAAAATGAACCAATTCCTTTAAAGCCACAAAATATACCCAGGAGAAATACTTTTAAACTGTCATTTAAGTAATTTATTTTAAGATGAAAAAAAAGTATTAAATTTATCCAGCTATTTACTATTTCTGTGGTTCTTGCCCCTTATCTGAAGTTATCACTTGCATTTAGAACTTTCTTTTGCACTTATTTTTTTTATTGTAATAGTTTATTTTTACATCATTTTGTGCCTGTTTTCCATCTCAGCTGCAATCCCTGTAGGCTTCCCATCACCAGCTCTCCCGTGTGCCATCACCATAGTCCTGCTTTTGCACGTATTTTAATGCAGTTGAACTGGTAATGGATTCTTCTTCGTTTTCCTTTATCTGAGAACATTTTCATTTCAACTTCATTCCTGAAGGATATGTGCTGTGTAGAGATTTCAATTCGAGAGGGTGTTTTGTTTATTTTTATTTTCAGCACTTTAAAAATGCACTTAAAAAAAAGATTTATTTATTTCTGCATTTTTTCTGCATACAGAACTGGGGTACAGGCCAGAAGTGCAGGGACAGTGTGAGGCTTCACCAGAGACAATGGGGAGCAGAGCAGGCAGATCTACGTACACTGCTGAGGGGAGCAGCAGGCGGATCAGGAGAGGTTTGCAATGCCATGTGGTTACCTCCGGGGCAGCTGCTAATTGAACTCACGTGGAAGTGGCTTTAGCTTCTTAGTGCTGTGCTTTAACCTGCTGCACCACCAGGGAGGGACTAAAAATGCACCTTTACTTTAAAGCTTCCGTGATTCATAATAAGAAACCAGCAGTAATTCAAACAGTTCTGCACGTAATACTGCCTTTTCCTCTGCTGCTCTCACTATTTTTTCATTGTCTTTGGTGTCTATCAGTTTGATGATGATATGGCTTTGTGTGGATTTCTTTGTGTTTTTCTTACTTGGGGCTCACTGGGATCTTTTATTATTTAATTTTTTCCACTTATTTTATTGAAGAAGGAGTGTAGGCCAGGGGTGAGAGGATTCACCAGAGACAGAGTGGGGAGCAGAGCAGGTGGGTTGACTGAAACACTGCTGGGGGAGGCAGGAGGGGGCTGCTGTACTCTCTGTGGGTCAGCTCCCAGGCTGTCATGGTGACAGAGCTGAGACTTAACCCCTAGCCGCCAGGGAGGCCCCAACCACAGGGATTTTTTTAACTCTAGGTTTATGTCTTCACTAAGTTGGGAATAATTTTAAATATTATTTCTTCAAATATATACATTTTTCTGCACTATATTCATCCTCCTTGCCATTAGATACTCTGATGGCAGAAATGTTACACTTTTTGGCCCAATCTCACAGTTTTTCCTCCATTTTTTCCCCTCTCTTGTTCAGGTTGGATATTTTATAGTGATCTATCTTCAACTTTACTGTTTGTTTACAATTGTACACCCTGCTATTCAGTCTATCAATTGATTTTTTTTTTTTTGGTTCTTGTCCTTTTATTTGTAATATTCCTATTTGATTGCTTTTATAGCTTCTTTTCCTCTGCTTGAGATATCCCAGATTTTCCTTATTATCAGAGAGTTTGGCCTTACCTCTTGGAGCATGTTTATAAATAACTTCTTAGAAGTCTTTGATAATTTCAATGTCTTGGTTATTTTGATTTTTTTTAAAAGATGATTTTTCAGCTTTTTTTTTTTTTAAGATTTATTTATTTATGCATACAGAGCTGAGGTACAGGCCAGAGATACAGGTGTGGTGAGAGGCTTCACCAGAGACAGAGTGGGGAGCAGAACAGGCAGAATGACAGAGTGCACTACTGAGGGGAGCTGTGGGCAAGACAGGAGAGGTCTGCTGTGCCATGTGGGTCACCTCCAGGGCTGGGAATCAAACTCGCCTGAAGCGGCTGCAGCCAGCTTCATCCTAACCCATTTTGCCACCAGGGAAGGACTATTTTGATTGCTTTTATGGATAATCTTTTCCTTTATAAGTTGTTGAGTTGTTTTCCTTTATAAGTTGTTGAGAATTAGTTGTCAACTAATTTTACAATATACCTTAGGTGTTCTCAAACTTTTCATATGACTTTAGATCTTGTTTTACTACTGCAAAGCAAATTTTGTTCCTTTATATATTTGTATCTTTTTTTTTTAAAGATTTATTTATTTGTGCATACAGAACTGGGGTACAGGCCAGAGGCTCAGGGGCGGTGAGAGGCTTCACCAGAGACAGAGTGGGGAGCAGAACAGGCAGATCGATGAAGTACACTGCTGAGGGGAGCAGCGGGCGGGCCAGGAGAGGTCTGGCTCGCCATGTGGTCTCCTCCGGGGCAGGTGGGGATCGAACTCATGCGGAAGCGGCTTTAGATTCTCAGTGCTGTGCTTTTAACCCGCTGCGCCACCAGGGAGGGCCCTATTTGTATCTTTTGCACATTTATTTATCTTACATTGTTGTTTATTCTTGGACAATATTTGATTTCTCTGTGTAGACCCCATAAATCCCCCAGAACACATCACCTGTGAACCACAGTTCCTTGTGCTCTTGCTCTTCCCTCCCCTATTTTAACCCATTTCTCTCCCTACCCCATGCTGTATGCCTCAGAACTATGGTTTAGCAACAATTTTGTCTTTTTTTTTTGTTTGTTTGGATTAATTATATTCCTCCTATATAAATGAAACCATTGGATATCTTTATTTTTCCTTCTGACTTATTTTATTGAGTTTTATCCTGTCTAGTTCTATTTATGTTGCTGCAAATGGCATGAGTTTATCTTTTTGATTACCAAATAGTATTCCATTGAGATTCCATGCCTAGGAATCTACCCAAAGAACAGAAAAACATTAACTTAAAAGGACACTTACATGCTTTATGTAGCTGTGTTTATTACAGCTCTATTTATAATAACAAAGACATAGGCATGACCTAAATGCCCCAAAACAGATGACTGGATCAAGAAGATGTAGTATATAAACATGCTTACTATAACAAAGCAATCAAGTAGGTCCATTCAAGACACACCCACCACTACTCATGCACTGTAGTTTCCAAGTCCACTCTGTGTCAAAGCCTTTGCAGTGATGACATATTTCCTTCACTCAACTCCACTCTGGGGTCCACCCTGGGGTTCAGTTCACTCGGGCCCATGGTCCTCACTGGGGTTCAGTTCTGACAGCCTTAGGTGTGTCTGTCAGTGTCAGGCCATGCATGCTCTGTGGTAGGTAAACCCTGAAGTCCACACAAGATGTGAAATTTTGAAATTTTTTCTCAGTCTCTCTGACACCCAAAATCTCCCCTATTAGTCTGATAGGGATCTAGAGTTTAAGTCTCTGCTCTGGTTCTAAGTCCCCACAGTGAGATCTGCTTCTAACTGTGGTGGTGCAACAGAGAGAGACAAAAAGCAACAGGGCTGCTTCCATTTGATTCAGAGAGCAGTTGCTCTGGCCAGAAAGCAAGCTCCTCCTTCCTCAGATTTTAGGAGCTGGGGGGCAGCCACTGTCAGTCCTGCCCTACCCCTGCCCAGCTGCCACCTAAACACTGTGAAGTTAAGTACTGGGGCTGGGGACTGTCCAGAGGCCAGAATGAAGAAAACTCAGCACAAGCCAGAGAGGCCCCCTGCTCGCCTTCTGTGGGGTGCGCCTTCTCGCCCCTTGATCTAGACATAAGGGGCTCCTCGTCGAGATCTTCCTGTGCACACTAGTGTGAAGATCCAGGATGTGGGCTGGATTTGAGTCTGTACTACAGAATCAAAAAGGAAAACAATCCTAGCAAATGGTCCATGAGGAAACATCTATCCCAGGTTCTGTTTCCTGCTCCAACCTGCCCACTAACCCGTGTTAGCTGTGCAGAGTCTTCCAGTGGTTCTGCCCAGGCTTTCAGCTGTGTTTCATGGAGAATAGAGATTGGGCGCTACCTTTTCCCTCTTAACTCTAACCAGAACCTTTCTGACTGCATTTCTTGTTTGTCCTAACTAAAGTTGCATCTGAAAAAAAAAAAAGTGGCCGTTTGGGCTAACTTTTTCTGTATCCACAATTAGTAAGCTATGTGCTGTAAGCGAGGACAGGGATATTCACTCATTATATGGTTTTACCTTCACAGCAACACTAAGATGTAGGTATCCTGATGATTGTTTTAGACCCAGAAACAGCTTGAAGGCCTTACTTCCCCAAGATGTTCAGTGCAGGCCTTCCCAAGATGTGTGTGACTTTGGCATGTGGATTATTTTCAGTGAGGTTAAGGCCCTCGAGTTCATAAGAAATTTTTGCCAATGATTGGGGTAAGGATAGAGTTAGAATATTTACTAGAAATCACCTTTCTATCAGTGAACACTACTTTATGGCCAGGGGAAAATCTCATTACACAGCATCTGATCATCTTCCAAGTGACCCTGTCCTCTCCTGTCCTTGAAGCCCATCTCAAGTCCCACCCTTGGCTTTATGATTATCCTTATTCTCCACACTGGCTTTTGAAACCACATCTATGGAGACTACACATTGTTCTTTCTTGCTTATCTCCCTGATGCTAATTTGATCACTAGACAAGGTAGAGGGGAACCTAAGGAATCAGGGAACCACATGGTCGGAAAAAGAGACCCACACAGAGCCAGGTATCCAGGGCTCAAGGAACTGAAGTCAAGTTAGGAACATGTTCAACTGTTGACTTCCTCTTCTGGACAAGTTAAATAACTTAATGAGGTAAAGGCACTTTTACTTGTGTCAGGGACAGAAACCTTATAATAAAGTTCAATGTTAGAGTTAATACTAATTGCTTGAAAAGACACACATGCACACACAAAAAACAAACAACAAACAGACTCAGAGAAACAATATAAATCAGGATTTCAACTACAAAATTGACAGCTAAGTTCTACATAAACTACTCCATGGGAAATTTATGTTAGTAGGTATACAAAATAGGTTCAGGAATTACTTATTACACAACAGGGGTTTTCCAAAGGAAAATGTGCCTCTATAAAGACATTGTTTTACCCTAACGGGGAAACTGGGCTAATGCTTGAGATCCCTATAGACTTGCTTACTAACTCATGCTGTATTCTTGTGTCTCTTTACAGACACACTCCTCTCTTCTTGTTTCATTGGTTTCATTGGTTGCAATTTTTTTTTTTTAATTTCCTAAGTGTTATCAGCTGGAACAGCTGAATTTCTGGCACTTGCCCTATTTTCTCTACATTTCCCGTGCAAGGACACACTGAAAAGCAAGGAGATTGTTCTGCTTGTGGTCTCCTGGAGCCAGGAGCTGGGGGGTCACTCTGCTCAGAATGGAGGTGATCACACTTGGAATTTACACAAGACTTCATTCCACAAGGTTGACCCTCCCCCAGATGGAAATCCATTCACCGTGGCCTTTGAGTCCTTCACGTGGAATAAAGATGTTATTATAATGCTAGTCTATGAAATGAGGTTAAATACAGCGGCCTTGCCCCAGAGAGCTTTCTATAGCCTCCAAGGCAGGAAGTGCATATGTGTGCGCCCAGCGAACTGTATTTCCATAACAACACAGCTCTATGGATCCACAGACAAGGAGCCAGGCAAGAGATGTTTTATTGTGTGCAGATTTTTCAATGTTAAAAAAGAAATATACATACATACATACATGTATGTATGTACATATGTACTTTTCTAGATAATTAATAAGAAATAAAATCACCAAACTGCTAATCAGTCTTTCACAAAAAAATCTTTTGCCAGTTGGTTCTCAAACTTTTAAGAGAAGGATAGACCCATGCACACACACACGCACACACACACACAGGAAACAATTATCATCTAAACAAAACATACATCACTGAAATTGAACATTTTGCAGTTCTTTTGTAGCTTGGAAATGTTCTGCCTTCCCTTTTACCTCTGTCCTTTAGACAGTTTAATTTGGTGAATGTAGAAGATATTAGGATGAACTTAACTAATTTATTTTTTTAATTTTATTTTATTATTATTTTTAAAGATTTATTATTCATACAGAACTGGGGTACAGGCCAGAGGGTTCACCAGAGACAGAGTGGGGAGAGAACAGGCATATCGACGAAGAACACTGCTGAGGGGAGCAGTGGGCGGGTCAGGAGAGGTCTGCCGCCATGTGGTCACCTTCGGGGCAGGCGGGATCGAACTTAAGCGGGGCAGACGGGGATCGAACTTAAGCGGAAGTGGCTTTAGCTTCTTAGTGCTATGCTTCAACCCGCAGTGCCACCAGGGAGGGCCCTGCACTTAACTAACTTAAGACCTGCCCTGAAGTCTCCCTTCCACCCCCAACACACACACAGACAGCCACCACCACTGCCAGCTGCAGGAGGAAACACAGAATGTTGGAGAGCAGGTTAGGGACTTGTACTGGATTTTCACCCCATGCATCGGTGATATGGTCAGGCCATTCCTTAGTCACTTGGGCCGATAGACTTCAGGGTATGGCAATGCAGGAAACAGAATCTACACCAGCGTCCATTCCCAAATTTCCCTAAAAGTTCCAGCAAGCTACTTCATGTTGATGCTGATAAAACTATAATAGGTACAGGTTTCATGGACTCCGCCCCCACTCCAGATGCTGGAACTCCAAATCCCATCAGTACTAAGGAGAAGCATGCTGGGACGTGAGGGCGGAGCTGAGCAGCCAGGTTGGGGTAAAACCAGACATGTGGGCTCTGGGGGGACCTGGTGGTTCTCGGCTGATCGTTTTGGCTCTCAATCGGTTTTCAGCGTGCCTGTGGCGTCCGAGTCAGCAGAACTGGTAGGACATCCTAGTTAACCTGTGTTTCTCTCCCTCTTTCCCTGGGTTATTCCTTTATCTTTCTCCTTATAAATAAATCCATTATTTAACCTTTTGAGTGTGTCCATAGTATGATTGAATCGTAAGCGCGTGGGTGAAGACCCACAGACAGGCAACCCACATTGGGGTACCCTGTAACAAAACTAATGACCTTGTGATAATTTCCCTTGTACAAGGCTTACAAATTACAGAAGAAATTTTTAAAAGGAAATTTAAAAAAACAGCTCAGCAACAATTAAAAAAACAAGAACTTCACCCCACTGAGTTTTATAGATTCTAGTTGCAGGCGGTGAGCTCGCAGATGGCAGAGAGTGAAGTCACCAGCCAAGGGGAAGAAGCTGCCTGGTGCCAGGGAACCACATGGTTGGAAAAAAAGACCCACACAGAGCCAGGTGTCCAGGGCTCGAGGAACTGAAGTCAAGTTAGGAACAGATTCAACTGGTGACTTCCTTGCGGGGAAGGCTTCAGAGGGAGACAATGGGCACCCACAATGTGCCCAGGGCTTTTTCAACTATTTGCAAGCTTCATGTCTATTTTGCAAAATTCCTCCAGTACCAATTTGCTCAAAATGTGCTTCGACTAAAAATTTGGGGCAGGTCATTTAAATAAATAAAACATTTCAAACTAGGAAGGCCAAACACAAATAAAATGTGTACATGGCTCTCCTTTCTCTCCCTGTTTTGTTTTGTTTTGTTTTTGATGACATCACTGGATTACTTTGTATTTGATTAGGCCAATTGTTATGAAAAATAAAAATTTGATAATTTATGTAAATTGTAAAATTAAGCAACACTCATTTTTTTAACTAATATGTTTTTCTTAGTACTATTTAATGTTTCACTGAACATTTGTTTGTGATTGTATCTTCTGTGCATAAGCCATTTGCCTAGGTGTTTGGAGGTGTAAAATGAAACCAAATGAGATATGGCTTTTGTCTTCAAAGCACTTAACATGTGTTAGGATGGACGCAGGATAAAAAAGGAAAAAGCTTAACAACAAGAAGAAAAGAAATAGATGTTGCAATAAGTGTATTTGTTTAACCAGCCGAGGTTTTAAATACAGGTTGTGGTAGGAAGTGGATCCTCCTTTTCTCTGTGACTGAATTAACAAGGAAGTGAAATACGGAGTCTTTTGGATGAGAGGCTTTGGGAGCAAAGAGGGAGAGATGATTTCTCTGGGGCAGAAGTCAGGGAGTATCATGGAGGGGCTGCCATTTCAGCCTTGATTATTGAGATTTGAGTTATTTGGAGATGAAAGGAGGGCTTTCCAGGACAAGAGAACAACATGAACACATGCTCAGCAGTGGGATAATGAGAGAGCTGCTTGGCAATGTGTAAGGCATCCATTTCTGCTGAGCAACTATCACAATATACTCTGAAATA
This sequence comes from Condylura cristata, assembly GCF_000260355.1. Lineage (NCBI taxonomy): Eukaryota > Metazoa > Chordata > Mammalia > Eulipotyphla > Talpidae > Condylura > Condylura cristata. Next base: position 2,702,126 of record NW_004567129.1, on the reverse strand, counting down.
CATTGGAACAAAAATAAAACGAACTAAGCCAAGCACTTGCTGCCCTGGCAGGATTAGCAAAATGTGGGTCGCAGCCCCACCGGGAAGTGGCTTGTCCTTTGAAGCAAGCCAAGTCCTGGAAACATCAAAGTCAGCCAAAATGACACAGAAAAGGTGGACAAGTGATCTAAATTCTCAGAGCCTTCGTTTCTTCATCCATAACATGGCATTAAGTACTGTCTGTCTTGCAAAGTTGTTTTGAGGATTATGCGACCATTAGAGCTGGAAATCTGACATTCGATAGGCACTCAATACATGTGTGTTGGTTTTCTTATTAATAATAATAACAGGCATTATTTAGCCAGGTATGGCTAAACATGACAGTGTGAGTCCCATTCATCTTAATTCTACTGAGCTTATATAATTATAGGTGATACGACATCTAAATAACTTGCCCACTAAATTCACTCTCCATTCTGTGATTTACCTCATGCATCGACCTGCTCAGCTACATCTGGTTAGAAATGTTAAATGCAGTCATCTCCAGAGATTTAGTGCATTTCATGGAGATGAACATAAAAACCAAATGTTTTCAAAGGAAGCAAGCTCAAGAAGAAAATAGGAAGGCAGCACAGTACATTGCTAAAGAGGTAACTATTTTGGAACCAAATGTAAACTCCAATTCCTGTTCACTTAATGCCGCTGAGACTGGGTATAAGTTACTGTCTCTGAGGTCTTCTTGATTTCTTTATTGGAAAGGATGATGAAGACAGTGATGATGGTGATGACAGCAATTAAGACAACAAAAGTTCAATACTAATGCTATCTAATTTGTAGAGTTACCATTTAAAGCATATTACCTTTAAATGGTAATACATTATTATTATTTATAGTCATCTTATAAATACTGTGACACCTGGTTGCCAGGACTTGCTACCAGGATGCATCTCCATGTTTGGTGATGGCAGAAAGAATGTTCTTTGGCTGCTGGAAAACCTGATCTTTGTTTTAGCTCTACCACAAGTTTATTGCATGACCTTCATTTTTATAGTCAGCATTAACTTCAGCTTCTTTGTTTATTTGATTTAGAAGGTAGGTTAGGTAAGTTTCATCTTAAAGGACTATCATTTTAGGAAATTGTGTACCTACTGTATGAAATTTCCCACCATCCCAAGTCTGTGTGTCTATTGAATTTGAATGAGCAACTGAAACCAAAGTACAATTCCACATGTTTATTTTGTTCATTTAATGAATAACAAAAACAAAAATAGTAAAAATTCGGAACTTCTACCCTGGTGCATACTGTCATGGAGCAACCTACACTTCCCCCTTTAATGCATGTATTGGGGGGCATTACATTACATTCAGCAGGGAAGCGTTTTGCCTGTACAGATTTTTGGCAACATGAGTTGCCAATCAGATTGTTTATTTAGATTTTGACTTAGTAATGAGACTAGGTGAATTGAATAGACTCCAAATAAACTCTTTAAACAGTTGCTAGCTCACATGATGGAAAACTATTACACAAACAGAAAACTCCTGTATACTATCGATAGGTGCAGTTTGGACAGCACTTTTTCATAACAATGTCATAGAAGGTAGGTATTTTCAAACTTCCCCAGGCACTTGAAACAGTACAGCTCCTGTTTTCTGATACAAAATGCCAGAAACATATTCTGTCTGCTTTTCTTAGTGCATATTGGAGAGCAGCCTGTACCCCATGCTAAGTTGCATCCCTTGCTACTTCGAGTTGCCAAGAAAGATCTTTGGAAAACTGGGGCTGCACAGGCAAAGGAAACCAGAGATGGGTATGTTCCTAACAGACCCCTGTATGGCCCACAATAGCTCGTATGTAGAGCGAGCTTCAGCACCACGGACAGCTCACACCGCCAGCCTGTAATTCTGGACTCCTGAAAGCTGTCCACTGCCCAGATGAGGGGACACAAACAAGATATCCAGGGCACACTCTGAGATCGAGTGACTCCTTAAATTTTATGCGATTGGGTGCTTCATCCTGATTTTACCCTGTGGCTGTCCACAGTTCATTTATTCATTCAGTGAACCTAGTGCTGAGTTTCTAGTACGTGCCTGTCACTGTGCTACATGCTGGCAAAACTAATAAAACAGTCCCTCTCCTCGTGGGGTTTTGTTCCTTTAGGGAACTGCAAGTCAATATGACTGGAATCATTTGCAGAGGTAGAAGTGTTTCAAGAAATTATTTTTTCTTGAAATCAAGCAGGGTGCAGGAAAATCGAGCAGGGATGTGTTTGTGGACTACACTTCGGAGGATATAGCACTGAAAATTCTGTAACATTGAAATTGCAAGGCTATAGTGACTCATTGGTGTTGTGAACACAGGATTCAGCAAGAGAATAAGTAGGGGCTAAGTAACTTTTTATTGTTGTTATTAAATGAACATAAATTTTATACTATGTGTCGCAGTGAGTCTGGATTTTCCCAATTTTTATTTTTTAACTATTTTTTAATTGAGCTATCATTGACATATATTATTATTTTAGTTTCAGGTGCAGAACATAATTGTTCATTATTTGTATATTACAAAATGTTCGTCTCAATTTATCTAGTTAACATCCATCCTCATACACACTTAGAATTTTTTCTTGTGTAACGACTTTTTATATCTCCTCTCTTAGCAACTTTCAAATAGACAATACACCACCATCTAAACTAAAACCCTTTAATACTGCAAACACTAACACCCTATGACCCCTTTTCCCAGACCCCTAGTATTATTTTTTTTAATTTTCTCTATGAATTTGTAGGTTTATAACCTTTTATGATTAAATACTGTTCAATAAAAAAAAAAACATGAACATATCATGCAGCATTATCAACTATGGTGACTATGTTGTACAATCTACCCTGGAGCCTTTTTATTTTCTATATGAAAGACTGCACTTTTAGCCTCTCTACTCATTTCTCCCACTCCCCACATCAACCTCTGCCAACCACCAATCTTATTTCTGTATCTGTGAGCTTGGTTGCTGTTTTTGTTTTATATTCCATGCATATAAGTGAGATCATTATTATTTCCCTTAACATAATGCCCTCAAGTTACCCTGATGGTGACATAAATGGCAATATTTCAATTCTTCTGATGGCTGAATAGTATTATGATATATAATCTCAGTTCTTACTAATACATTCATCCTTCAATGGACTCTTCGGTTATTTCCATATCTTGGCTATCGCAATAAAAGTGTATGTAGAAGTGTATTTTTTCATATTACTATTTCACTTTTCTGTGTAAGTATCCTGAAGTGGAAGTACTGGATTTTGTGGTAGCTCTATTTCTTATGTTTTGAAAAAACATCATTCTGTTTTTCCTAATGGATGCATCAATGTACATTCTGACCAACAGTGCATGAGGGTTTTCCTTTTTCCATATCTTCACCAGCACTTGTTACTTCTTGTCTTTTTGATAGTAGCTATTGTTTCAGGTGTACAGTACCACATCATTGTGGTTTTGACTTGCATGTCCCTGATGGTTGGTGATGTTGAACATTTTCATGCACCTATTGGTCCTTTCTCTGCTTTTCATTTTAATAGTGTGATTCTGGCAGTGCTATGGAAGATGGATTAAAGGGAAGAGAGAATGAATGCTAGAGAACCAGTCATGCCATGATTGCATAGTTAGAGTGAAAGATGACATCAAGTCCAAAATAGACATGAGCAACAGGCATGGCAAAGGAAAAATGCAGAGTTAAAGTAGGAGATGCAGATTTTGCAGAAAACAACATTGACTTTGGTATAGCTTTGAGTTTAAAATAGCTGTGAAACATCAAAGTGAAGGTGACTAGGGGGCAATTGTTCTGGAGGCAAGCCAGAGCTTGGGCTGGTGAATATAGATTTGTTTCCAGAAACAGTTAGGAGCTTGATAGAGTCATTTACTTTCTCTCATGAGAATACTAGCAGAGGTTTGAGGTATAGAGAGAGACAAGTAAGGAAGAATAGCAAAACCAGGTTACCTAAATTGTAATGCCTCATGTCAGTTATATCTTGATGAACCTGTTCACCTGTAGAATAAAGATGTTGTTTCATGTTATTTATTACTTCCAAATATTTATGTTCCTGACTCTCCTAGTTCAGGGTTTAAAAGCAAGGTAAGTTTTTCTAAATTAGTGAAACCAGCTAGGTGGGACCTTATTTCTAGAGTATGTGTTTATTCCTTATCTCCAGATAGCTATTGCCACACAAAAAACCCTGAGAAATTAGAATATGCTTTTAAACAGATGAAAATGTTGTGTTGTACCCTCTTGTCCAGTTCTTATTTTAGGTATAAGGGATAGGTTCATGTGAATTCTTAGTCATTTGGGGATGACAACATGCCATCTTTCTACCTCAAGATCTTGCTAAAGTTATGGGATGTGCTGATTTGCATATAAATGGAGTCTAAAATGTGGGCAAGATAATACCCTAGGGGAACCCTAACCACAGAGGGAATGAGAGCACATGGTTAGATGTTTCAGCCCTTTCATCTTTATGGTGGATAATTCTAAAAAAGCATTCTGTGTGTTTTCCAGAAGTTAAGTAGAACTGAACTCCCATTGTCTTTAAAAGAATTCAATCATATTATAAAATACAGAAAGTCTCCATAGAAGTTTTAAAGTGACTCATCCCCTATGGCTGGAGAGGAAAAAGCAGTTGCAACAGATGTCCTATAATAAGATCAGGACCATGCTGGGGAAGAAATGTGACCCTGAGACATGGTCTTGGGACATTTGAGCAGTTTAGTCTATAAAACTTAAACTTCTAGATTTCCCTGAATTCTCTTGGACCGGAGATGCAATCCCCTTTCTCTTTGTTAGAAGTGTCATCTTTTCTCAGGATACCTTACCTGAGATGCTTCTTAAAATAATGATATCCCCCTCCCTCCCCAAGTCCACTCCTGGCTTACATGCCAATGACTAGATTGATAATACGTATCACCATACATAAAGCAAGTAAATAAAATCCTTTTCCAGAGGATAAAAACTTATTCACTAAAAGAGTCTAGGACCTGGCTAATATGTACCAGGAAGAACCTGAGACATGTGTGGAAAGATCTTAATGGAGTTAGGCTAGAAGGGGCAGAATAAAAAACTGTGTAAGGGTGAGGTTTAGTGATAAAGGACCTCTCTTCTGTGAGTTAAGACTTAAAATTAAGGTAAAGATGTCTGGAGTTGGTCCTAAAATGGTTTCTTGAAACTTGGGTATAGTGAAATGCAATACATGAACTTGATGTGTCAAAGTGTAATAAGGTTAACAGAACTCAAAATGTTGGGAAAAAGTACTGTTTACCTCACTGTCTACCTGGGAGGGCTCAGAAGTTGTGACTCTGCCTGGACAATTAAATTTACTAGTGAGGGGGCAAGAATATGACTGCAAAGCTCAATGGTGGTTGACTGCTGAAGGACAGGATTGACCGGAGGAGACACTATGGTGGAACTGAACTCAGAAGCCAGCTGGTTGCCTTCACGTCAAAGGAAAAGGGAAAAGTGGTCACAATGACCACAGTTGGCAGCAGTGCCAACATGAGACCAGTGTTCTCTGACTCACAGGAATCTGTCAGAATGACTAACAGATGATGACGTTCTTCGAAGAGAGATTGCTGGGAAGCTGCCTAGGGTATTGCTTGACTTTCATAATGGGAAATAATTGAGAATTGATAAGAAAGGGTGACATCAGTTACAGCAATGGAAGGCTGCAATTCCTCACTCAGTTTCTAGACATGTATCTGTTTTCAGATTCAGGACCTATAGGTTGAAGGGAGGCTGTTTCCTTTTGCAGAAAGACCCTGAAATACAGCAACAGTGACATTTTGTTTATTTACACTGTAAATGTTCTCTTAAAATGCTGTCAACAATTTATCAGAGTAAGTATAAACAGAAAAGAGGAATATTCAGAGTTTCTTAAGGCTGTTGCATACAATCAGAGATTTCGATGATGTGAGGAGAGCCAAAACACACCATAGCCCTTGGCTAGAGGACTAGAGGAAGATAATAGATAATAAATGAAATCCTGACCCATGTCCAGTGGGTAAATACATCTACCAAGACTCAGTCATAGAAGTGGGATGGATATACTTGGTTGTATAAATCTTTCATCTGAGTGGAGTAAGAGGCATTAAAATAGCAAATGCCAAATAGGAATTCATAAAATATACCATCTACAAGCCAAGATACATATCATAAGAAATCCCACATGCTAGAAATAATTAGTTGTTAGCCAATGCAGCTGATAGGTCAAAGGGGTGGACTGTAACAGATTCTTTTTGGTATTTGTTACATATTCTACTTTCAATTTCTGCTGCTACTGGGGAGAACAATTCTGACTCAGTAAAAACAGTATCTCACCTCATATTTATGCTATATGTATTTCCCTTTTTAACTTATTTCCTGTCATGGAGTCCAATCAGCCTAAGAGCAAACATAGTCATAGTGGGCAAAGTTAGCAGAAGTGTGAGGAAGTTAATGTCTCTAGGTGAGATGGGCACTGATGTGTAAATATCACAATGTCTCACCCTCTAGACCATTAAGTCTAGAGATATTCTACCTACTTCTTAGAAATTCGTGTATAATCAAGACTCTGTTACTCTCTCATCAGCCTTTCCTCCTTGACTGTTTCATCTTCCTACTTTCTTACTATTGATTTCTGGATTCAACTTTCCCATAAACTACCTACCTTTATCTAGTGACTGTCCCTTACTTAGTAACTGCTTTCCAGAAAACCAAGTTATGACATAGGTATGCTACTGCCAGATTTTAGTATTTAAAGAAAACCTGGAAAGATGAATTTCTATGAGATACACCTGATATTTCACTTACAGAAACTGATTAAGAAAAAAAACAATGCTGGCCAATTAAAAAATTCCTAATTATTCACTTTTTCTTCTGTTTTTTTTTTTTTTTAATAATTATTTATGCATACATGCCAACAGAACTGGGGTGCAGGCCAGAGGTGCAGGGGCAGTGAGAGGCTTCCCTAGGGACAGAGTGGGGAGCAGAACAGGCAGATTTATGAAGCACACTGCTGAGGGGAGCAGCGGGTGGGTCAGGAGAGGTCTGCCGCTCCATGTGGTCACCTCCAGGGCCGGGAATCGAACTCGCACTGAAATGGCTGTGGCCAGCTTGCCTAACCCATTGTGCCACCAGGGAGGGCCATCCTGCGAGTTTTTATTGCTCACAACATTCTGTATCCTCTGGAACCTGAGTCTTCACGAAATGAAAAGGCACAAGAAGTTGTGTTTGTCACCCTTTTCTTCTCATGCCAAGAAAAAGCAACATGAAAAAGAATGTACTAATGTAAGCAGAGTAGGCATGACTTTGTGTTCATGCACACAAAAATGTGCTATTCAATTTTTGTCTGATCTCAGAGTGCATACACAACAAAATGTGAATAAACATGCAGTTGAGTCTTGCACAGACTGGAGCCCAGCATTTCTGAGCTTGGATGTAAATGTGTGGGTACCTTGTCCACTGAGAGTTTTTATCTGGCCCCAGAAATCAAGCCATTGAAATGATTGTCAGTCTTGGGCAATGGCTACTTAAGAGAGTGAAAAACATGTGAATGGTGCTGAGTGTTCTGTGTTCTCCTCCCCTGAGAAAGTCTTGCTTAGTCATGTCTGTCTAAGCACACAACCTTGGTTACCCAGGAAACCAAGGCCAAGTGGGTCTGGATGCATTTTTCTATGGTCCTCATGGTTAGCAGATGGGAGGCTGCCAGAGTAGCTCTGTAGTGAGCATTTTGGAGATGAGGAATTCATGTAGTTTCCTTCTCAAATGTATGTGACAAGTATGATCGGGGCAATTTGTGGTGAAAGCACCATTGAACACGGGAGCAAATTGCTGTGATTGTGAATATCTTCAGCCTTGATACACAAAATGAAGATGACATTCATTCGTTTGAAGATTAATTAAGAGCCCGCTGTGTGACAGGCAGTAAGCAAGGACCTAGGAGTAAATGGTTGATGAAACAATGTCCCTGATCACAGGACCCCCACATTCTGTTGGGAGAGAAAGACAAATAAACAAGATGGTTCCGTTGTTAATAACATGAAGAGATGTAAAATAAAGTGGCGGGCATATGTCTGTAGAGAGGGACAGAAGTTACTTTATAAGGGAAAGGCAGGCAAGCCTCTCTAGGGTGACATTGGATCACAAGATCTTAGTGCTACAAAGGATCCAGCCATTTGAGCATCTGAAGGAAGGGGATTTCTAAGCAGATAGAATTTGTACACTCATTTAAGAAGATCTATCTTCTACTCCTACTTCGGAAATGGAAAAGAACTGGGGTGTCAAAGGAGTATAATGGGCAGGTCCCTGGCCAGAGGGCAAAAGCTACAGGTGCTACTCCTGCTCTCTGTTAGCTGAACGCCTCACGCACCTCACTCTTAGCTAGCATCTCAGTTTCTCCATTAGAAACGAGGGGTGGAGAATCTCAGTGGTTTCCTTTGCTTTGCTTTTTTTAGCTATTGAATTTTTTGTTCAAAGGAAATATGTGAAACAATGAGTATAGTTAGCAAACCCTGGCTGAAGAGTTTGCATAATGCACCCACCCCACTAGCCCTGGAATTTGAGGTTCCCAAGTGTCCAGCCTCCCTTTCTGGACTGTCAGATCCAAGGGCAGGCTTGCTTTTATCTTGATGTCCAAGCACCAGCCCTGAAGCTTGCCCCAGTCCAAATACCAGATCTCAGAATGCTTTTTGCTAGGCTCCTCCATCTTGCTATATGCTTACAGAACAGCCTGGGGTTGTAAGTTTAGCCAAAGTGGAAGGGTGCCCTAGCACAGAAGGAGCATACACCCCCAAGCCCAAAAGAGCTGGATTCGACTTGGGGGGCGTAGGACTCTTTATGATCAGAGATCCAGGAGATTCCCAGGACCCAGCAGCTCAGGGGCAAAGGATCGCAGACCCTTGGTTTCAGCCTGGAGCGTGAGAGGTGGGCAGGAGCAGAGCTCTTCCTGAGCCACACGGAGCGGGCAGTGGCTGGGGGGTGCTCTGCATCCACCTGTTCCACAGACGAGGAGGATGGAAGCAGGGGTGAGACCTCTTCAGGTCGGGGGCCCGCCACCCAGTTCCCGTCTGCTGACTTTGCAGGCGTTAGTCCGGGGGAAGGCAGCCACAGTTTGCCTGCTGAGTTGGCAAGTTTCCTGGGCCGACCACCCGGGAGAAGGCTCCCGATCACACCCTAGGACCCACACACAAGTAGGGGGGTGATAAAGAACCCATTAAATGTTTAAATAGGAAGTATCGTGTAACTGCATTCTGAATTAGTTTCTCTGTGCTTGGGAGGGTGGATCTGATTACGTAAATAACGCATAAATCCCCAATGTCAAGGGTAAACTTTCATCAGCCTCAGTAACTCAGGTTGAGTGTTGCACTTGGGATGGGAAAAGAAAGCCGATGTCTTTAGGCAGATTTGCTTATTCTTATTATTTTTTTAAGTTGTGATGGAGAGAAGCACAATGACAGGAGGAGGATGAGAAGAGCATGGCACCAGGTGACTGGGGCGTGGGTCCTGCTCTTGGCCTAGCCCTGGGTGATGCCGGAGCTTTCACTTTTTTAGACTTTGGTTTTCTTATGTCATTCAAATGGGTCACTACGCCTCGGTTTTTCTGCCTCGTTGGGGCATGGGGGAGATAGAGGAAGACACTGGACGCACAGCAGTGTTACTCAAGGAATGGCGTCACTGTCCGACTCTTACCAGCCTGCAACAAGAAAATAGCAGACAGCGAGAGTAAGTATTTAGGAACTTTACAGCAACTGGATACTGTAGTGTGATCAGAGGCCTCATTTCTTTCAAGAGGTTCCCAAAACATTTGACGTTGTCCAATTCACATAAATGAGTCCAGTCTGATTAGAAATAAAGCCAAGAAGGCACCAAGATCAAAAACTGGTCCTTCATCACACAGGCTTTGGGAAACGCTGATGTAGATTCCTGCTTTTACAAGACCCGACACATTGGGGCAAACTCCAAGTGGCGAGGGTGGGGTGAAGCAGCCGGCGGACAGAGACGGAAGGGAGCGCGCACCCTGCGCTCTTGCTCTCTGAGCTTGGCTGAGTCACTTCTTTCCTGGGCCCCTGATGCTGTAGACATTCTCTGCCAGAGGCTCTCTTTGCCCCTACAGTGGTAATAGAAGATCAAGAGAAGACTAGGATTCCCACTCATTAGAGGGCCAAAATTGGGGCCCTGCACCTGGTTAAAGTGCAGCACTGGGACTCTAACAGCAGCTTCTACCCCAGGGAGTGACCCACATGGCGTGGACAGATCTCCTGCCTGACCCGCCCGCAGCCCCCCTCAGTGGTGCACTTGCTGGAGCTGCCTGTTCTGCTCCCCACTCTGTCCCTGGTGAGTCCTCTCACTGCCCCTGCGCCTTTGGCCTGTACCTCAGTTCTGCATGAATAAAGAAATCTTCAAATAAAATAAAGGGACCAAAATTGGCTGATAAATTAGGCAAAGGGCCTAAAGACCACCACCCTTCACTCCTCCCTGTATCTATGTCCTTTGAAAAATGATTTTATATCTGTTTGCTCAAGAAATGGAACCTATTTCTCCTTCTCTTGAATGTAGAAAACTCTGATGACTTGCTCCAGCTAATACAATGCAGCAGAGATTGTGGGGTGCCAAGAGGTGCCCTCTTGCTCTCCTGGATCCTCGCCATGTGAACAAGTGGCAAGTTGCCCACGTGAGGCCATCTTAGATCAGCCAGTCTCCAGAGAACTTGGCAAAAACTGCAAATTTATGAGTGAGGCCCACTGATTTGGGGTGGCTGTGATGCATCAGAAGCAACTGTTCCAGGAAAAAAATGTGATGTAGGTTGTTAATGGAATTTGGTTTGTGTCCAAATGACATGATGATTGAGCCGATTTGATTAGCGCACCCCTCTGGCCCTCCTTACCCCCTCATTCTAGCTCCACAGTTGCTTCTGTTTTCCTGATCCCATTCTGACTTCCACTCTTTCACACCATCACTAGCCAATGACTGTGACATTCTGGATCACAGACCACTGAGATTCTATGAAAGTTGAGACCTTAAAAAAAAAAAAGTGGCCTTCCCTGGTGGCACAGTGGGTTAAATCACAGCACTGGGAAGCTAAAAGCCATTTCTGCATGAGTTCGATTCCCGCCTGCCCCGGGAGGTGACCACATGGCGCGGCAGACCTCTCCTGACCCGCCCGCTGCTCCCCTCAGCAGTGTACTTCATCGATCTGCCTGTTCTTGTTGGGTCCCAGCCGGGATGAGCCTCCCCAACCACCCCCGGAGCTTAAGCACAAGATCATAATAGGAAGAAGACATCTTGCCACCTGTGTGAGTGGCTTAACCTTTGGGCAACTGATTAATATCCACCCTGATCCCAGTAGCACATGTGAAGGAGATTTCCTCCTGCCCCCAGGCCAACATCCTGGGATTAAGGGTATAAAAGGGAGGCTGGAAAGGATAAGAGGAGAGAGAGAATGCTTTGCTGCAACCATCTACGTGTGCTGACTCTTCAACCTCGACGTCCCCTGCGCAGACTTGTATCCTTGCCGTGCAGGCGCGGCAGTTCTGCTCCCCACTCTGTCTCTGGGGAAGCTTCTCACTGCCCCTGAGCCTCTGGCCTGTACCCCAGTTCTGTATGCACAAATAAATCTTAAAAAAAAAAAAAAAAGCATGTCTCCACATTCAGATACACACCATGTGCAATTATAAGCTCTGGGTGAAGAGGACTTTCTTGGAGAAAACTCTGCCCAGGTTAAGAGTTCCAGGTATAGACCCAACCTCTCCCCAGCTCTTCTCAAATCACTCTTCTCATGCTTAAATCCCCCAGTGCTGTATTTTAGTTCTTAAGGGGCTTGTCAAAGTTATCAATGAATACACAACAGGCAATATTAGAATCATTGACAAAGGTAGAGTCCAATGCTTCACAAGTGTGGTCCTAAATGTAGGAGTGAGCTTCCAAACACAGACACAGCGTCTCAGCTCGCCCCTCTCGATCTGAGGACACCGAGCCTCCATCCAAGGTTGCGCAGCTGATAACTCCCAGCACCTGGATTCCTGGTGCCCTTCCAGGCTACTTAGTTTTTCAGAGACATGGCAGGTTACAGTGGCCAATCCAGACGGGAACATGGAGCTTAAGGAAGGCCTACCTGTCTGTGTGGAGAGCCGGAGAAAGTGGTGAAAGTTGAAGTTGAGAGGGTGGTGTGCCTACCAGGTTCTTGATATCTCATACTCCCAGAGTCTAAACAGGGAAGATTATAATATTTTAAGCTTAACCTCACTTAAGAAAATGCCATCATTAATTGCATCCGTCTATATATATCCTCTTCTTCTCCCTCTTCCCAAAAAGGAAGGGATCGCACAGTCTTTCACACAGTTCAAACTTAGAATGATTTACACTTCATCTTAAACATGCCAGTCTATACCTTTCACAGCAAAACACAACTTGTTGACTTTTATTTTTAAAACAATCCAGAGAAGATGAGTCTGAGTTGGAAAGCTGATGTTCTCTGAACCAACATGGGCACCTACTGCGTGCAGTGCCTGCCGCCTCTGAGACTGAATGAGGAGGATCTGAATGTGCATTAGATGTTTTAAACCCCCAAGAAGAATGGGGGGGGGGCGGATAAGAGGTGTTCATTCACCTTGCAGACTGTTTATCAAGCCTCAGGTGAGTACTCAGAGCTCTTTGCTGCTCTTTACCTCTGCAGACGGAAACAGTTTCTCCTTGTATCTGCTCGCTACTGCCACAGGCCTGGAAATGCTTCTGTGCAAGGCCACAGCACAAGGTGGATTAACTATCAGCTTTTCCCTATGTGTATGTCCTTTGTATTCATTTGTGAGCTCCCAGAAAGCAGGCACGCATCTTATTTCTCTTCTTTTCCCCCCCCCCCTTTCCGTTTTTCCAAACCCGTTCGTTGCTTTTGGAATTGGGTTGATTGCCCCCAAGGAAATTGTTAAGTATCCCAAGAGAGGTGCTTAGCACCATGACTACCCCCCTGAGGGGAAGAATAAGCTCAGGTACTTGGCACAGTGCCAATAGCACTGAGCTATTGTTATTACTCATGTTGTTATTGTTCTAGTAATAGTATTCCTTCAAGCAAGAGTGTTTGTGTGTATGTGTGTGTATGTGGAAATGGATGCTGAAGCCATTTGAGAATCCTCCCCCTCTTTCTGTGGTCCAGAGAGCTGCCCTGTCCATTCATGTACTTAAATAGAGAGAAATTCCTTTCCTTTCTCTAAGGAAAATGGACTGCAGAATATCCTCTCCCTAAGATGCTTGTCTTTGACTGGCCCGGGAGCCAGGGGCTTCAATCAGCATATTCTCTTCTCTGGGATTCAAGGTAACTGAGCACAGGTCCGCACTGTTACCATGGTGCCATTGGCTTTGTTAGACTTGCTGGAAAAGCATTTCCAACCTCATACCCCATGTTGTATTTTAAAAATGTTGTATTATCTGCTCCGAAGCTGGAGAAGAGGCATGACCGGGTGTTGAGAGGCACAGTGAATGGAAGTGAATACCCTGAGAACACTGACCCAAGGCCACACATACACTGCGCGCTGATTCTGATTTACAGGTCACCCATTTCTTACGGGTCCCCCAATCGATACATAGGTCTGTTTCAAGTAAGGGTCAAAGCTGAGTTCATTTCTTAGAGAAAATGGATAAATAAGTCTTAGTTAAGAATCCTTTGATAGAAAGTAACATACACCAATGTAAGCCAGCTTGAACAGGACCTTGCTGGAAGCATAGCGGGGTCCCCACGGGAGCCTAGAAAGACAGGATAATCAAGTCTCTGGAAAAAACTGCAACATCTTTGATGACCCTTAGCGTTACTACTTTCAACTGTCCAATATTCATTCCCCTTTCTGTCATCACTCCGATTTCCTCTGGAGAAATGTCCCTTTCTCTTTTGCTTACAATCCAGAGGAATTGTAAATGGGACCTCTAGAGGGCCCTAGGTTATGGAGAGCCAACTGAATCTTTGCTTTCTAGAACTTGAATCAAGATCAGAAATTTAAAGCGATCAAGACCACCCTGGCCATAGTTCCAGGACTAGCCTTACTGCCGTAAAACTCCTCCTGAAGCTACTAGTTCCTAAAGTCTGAAGGTTCATTAAAATTCTGTGTTTTAGCTTTTTCTTTAGCTTGTTAGTAATTCTTCAAGGTACCCATATTTTAATAAATAACCACACTCAGTCTCTTTCACTCCTGTCTCCCCGCTGCTCCCCTCAGCAGTGTATTTCAGTAGCCCTACCTGTTCTGCTCCCCACTTAGTCTCTGGTAAGCACACTGGTCACCCCTTCACCTCTGGCCTATACCCCAGTTTTTTTTTTTAGATTATTTATGCATAAAAGAACTGGGGTACAGGCCAGAGGTGCAGGAGGTAGGGAGAGGTAATTCTTCAAGGTACCCGTATTTTAATAAATAACCACACTCAGTCTCTTTCACTGGCAAAAAGAGAATTCTGGCCAGAATATAGACTGTCCTAGAGAGCTGACGGTGACTTACTACTACTTGTTACTCACTACTACTCACGCACTCTCACAACCAGAAGTGCTTCAGGAGAAAGCACTTGGCATGTTTTGGGTCAGGTGTCTACTTGATCCAGTCACCACAACCCGAGGAACAGGGCATTGTATTATGGACACAGTTGGCAGGGAGCTCCTAAGGGGAAGGGCGCTTCCCAGGGAAGAGCGGGACAGGTTGGCTGGAACACTTTTTCTCAGGGCAGTGGGCCCCAAAGCAGAACGCCTCACTGCCCAGGAAGCATGCATGAGGCTCTTCAGCAAACTGGCGTTGGGCGCCAGGGTGAGAAAGGGATCTCCTCAGCCACATACTGGTAAGTTCTAAAGAAGTGTAGTCTGTTGTGAAGCCATATTTTGAGCAGCTGACAGGCACCAGTGGCTCTGTTTTGAGCATATTTTTCTTTAAAATATTGTATGTATTTTTGCACAGAAGAACTGGGATAGGGCCTTCCCTGGTGGCACAATGGGTTAAAGTGCAGCACTAGGAAGCTGATCGCTTCAGCGTGAGTTCAATCCCAGCCCCGGAGGTGACCCACGTGGCACAAGAGACCTCTCCTGTCTCACCTGCTGCTCCCCTCAGCAATGTACATCATCTGCCTGTTCCTACTCTTGATCCTCTCCCCACCCCCTGCACCTCTGGCCTGTACCCCAGTTCTTTTATGCATAAATAAATACATCTAAAAAAAAAACTGGGGTATAGGCCAGAGGTGTAGGGGTGACCAGAGTGCTTACCAGAGACTGAGTGGGGAGCAGAACAGGTAGGGCTACTGAAATACACTGCTGAGGTGAGCAGCGGGGAGACAGGAGAGGCCTGTTGCATCATGTGGGTCAGCTCCCTGGCTGGGAATCGAATTCAGTCCATAGCAGTGATAGCACTGAGCCTTAACCTCTAGGTCACCAGGGAGGCCCTGAGCCATATTTTTCAGTGATAAGATCGGCTAGCCCATTAGCCTATCTTATCTTTGAAAGTCCAGTGCAAAAACACTTAAAAGACATGATCTTCTAGTATCAGACATAGAATTTTGGTCTCCTTTCCACTAAAATTATGTTTCCTTCCTACTCCCAACTGCCAATCCAGCCCCATGCTAGCAGTTATGCATGTTCTGGATATTTGCTTTAGCCCTCCGTTTCACTTAGGCAGGAGGCCAGAATAGTGGCCCGTTATTCTCTTCCCAGGTTCTCATTTCACTAGTCCTTGGCTGGGCCATTAAGGGGAGGAATTTTGCGAAATATGAAATCTCAATTAGAGTTAACTTTCCTGGTCTATTCTACTCAAATATTTTTCTCGTTCTTTTAGGAATACAGTTGTTCTGCATGCTGCACACCTGAGAGGCTAAACTTCCTATGCTTTTAGTGTCAAAGGCCACAGAGCTCATCATCATGAAGTCCTTCTGCCATTAAAGGGAATGTTCTCACCATCCTTCCTCAGCCTGGTTGAAACTAAAAGTTTTAAGTTCTCTGATTTTTCCATTTCAAGACATACAACATTCAAAGAGGGATTTCTGTCTCTTAGCATGTACTTATACAAAGGATGTCACGACCTGAGCTCACATCACGGACTCGTGCCAGCAGGTTGTTAGTGCCACGGGGGCCCAAATTCCCTGTTCTTGTAGTATCCGTGGTCAAGCAGCAGTGTTCCACTCTTTTCTGGAGAGCGAGCTGCATGGTCAAGTTTATAAAACCCTTAAAGCCACATTTCTCTGCCCTTAAATCCCCATATTGAACAACTGGACATCTACCAGCAGAGAAAAGGCATCTAGATAAATTTTATACCCTTCCCCAAAATTAACTCCTGAAATGGACCTCAGACCCAAATGTAAAGTGCAAGGTCATAAAAGTCCTATAAGGTAGTATAGGAGATCATGACAGTGACCTTAAAACTACTGATGGCTTTTTAGATACAACAGCAAAAGCACTAGGCATAAAGGAAGTAATTATTTATCTGGACTTCATTAAAAAATTCTTCTCTGCAAAGAACACTGTCGAGAAAATGAAAAATTAAACAAAGACTGGGAGGAAATATTTGCAAAAGACACAAGGTAATATGATAAAGGCATATTATCCAAATATTTAAAGAAGCCTTAAAACTCAACAATAACAAACAACCAAGTCAAAAAATAAGCCAGGGCCTCCCTGGCCATGCAAGGGGTTAAAGTGCAGCACTATGGCGCTATCCTCAGCCATTTGTGCATGAGTTCGATCCCTGCCTGGCCAGGGAGCTGACCCATAGGGCACAGCAGACCTCTCCTGTCTCACCCACTGCTCCCCTCAGCAGTGTGTTTCAATGTGCTCTTCTGCTCCCCACTCTGTCTCTGGTGAATCCTCTGCCCCCTGCACCTACGGTGTGTACCCAGTTTTGGTATGCATATATAAATAAATCTTTTTTAAAAATGGGCCAAAGACCTTACCACGCACCTCACTAAGAGACTGTATGGATCCACACTAAGCATGTGGAAGGAAGTGCTGCATCATCTGTCATGGAAATGCAAATTAAGCGATACTGCGCTACCAGTGTGTGCCAAGTGACCCAACTCTGTGACTCGGACAGCAGCAGAAGCGGGCTGAGTGAACGGAATGGGGGGGGGGATGGGGGGGACGGCGGCTGGATACAGAATGCACTCACATTTTGGAAGATAGTCTGGTGTTTTCTTACAAAACTAAACAGACCCTAGCCATAGGAGGCAGCAACTGCTTTCTTGGGTACCCTTGGAGCTGGAAACTTACAGCCACACAAATGCCTGCACTGGGGTGTTGATTTATAATTATCCAAACCTGGAAGCAGCCAAGATGTCCTTCAGTGGGTGAGTGGAAGGTAGACTGAGGGGCATCCCCACACCCACTGCTAAAAAGACATGAATCGGTGAACTATGAAAAGATATGAAAGGGATTTAAATGCATGGGCTAAGTAAAAGAAGTTACTCTGTAGAGGCCACGTATTACCTGAGTCCAACTATCTGGCATTTTGGAAAAGACAAAATAATGGAGACAGTGAAAGGATGGGTGCCTGCCAGGGGCTAAGGGGGAGCAGAGGAACTTAAGGGCACTCAAACTAGTCTGTGTGCTAGAACAGCAGATACCTGTGGTGGCGCTTTGTCCACGTGCAGAATCCACCAAGAGTACACATACCCTCGGGGTGATACTGATACCAAGCACCTCAGGTTCCCACACAGGAAACAGAGTTCAGGAAGAGGGGAGTTTCCAGGCTCCCTGCCCCACCCAAAGGAGGGTGGAGCTGAGCAGGGAAGGAAGGAGTCTGGAGAGGAGACAGAAGAGGAAGGAGGCAGGATGGAGAGGCAGAGGGAGACCCGAGGGAGGCACGTGGAGCAGAGACATGTGAAAAGCGGCTCTTGTTTCCTGGCCCTGGACTGGTTAAGGCAGGTGTGGGTGAGAGACCTGTAGGGAGGTGACTATGGCAGTGTTTATATTGATTCTGATTTTGCTCTTTTCCTCCCAGACTTCTCTGGCCATTTCTGACCCTTTTCGATGGGCCCTGGCCAGAAGGTGCTTTAGTCTTATGACGGCCTCTCAGGCCTTGCTCAGGGTCAATGCCTTCTGGGTGGACTTTTGCCCACGAGGGGATGGGTCACTTCAGGTGATTGATTTAGAAGTTATATTCTTTGTGTTCTGTATTGTATAGTCACTTCATTAAAGTCCCTTTACATTAAAGTTTTATATGTTGTGTCTTGATGTGGCAGATGGCAGAACCCATTTAGAACAGGCAGGTTTGGGGCTTCAGGGGTGCCCCTCTCTCCCTGGCCTGTAACAGGTCCACCATTAAGTCCAAGGCCAAGACCACTTTTGAGAGAGGACCCGCAGTGAGTGGGATCTCCTGGAGGGGAATGGTGAGGGGTTTTCCTGCCCTTTGGCAGTGGCAGGAACCTTCAGAATTCCTTACTTTAAACTAGAATGTCCTTCTAAATGGTCCTTTAGATCGAGCAGATAAAGATGAAAGACCTTAAGTTGTCCTGAAGACATTTAAGCCACACATCCTCCAGAACTTCTTGTCTTGATAAAAATGGCTGTGGGCTAGGGGAATTTTGATCCTTGGGCTAAATTTACACAGCAATTCTGTCAGCTGACCTGCCCCTAGCCCCAGCCCCTCCGGTAACCGAAAAAGGGTTGAAGTAAATGACAGAGATGTCAACTGCCACTTCCTGAGCCTCCTACCTTGAGAGGCTTGGCTCTGGGCTTGTCTACATTAGCTCACTTAATCCCCAAAACAATGCGGGCAGGCAGGAGGTGTCATCCGCTTTGAGCAAATCAATAAACTGAGACTGGGGGAGATTAAGCCACTAGGCCAAGGGACACAGCTGGAAAGTGACAGCAATGGGACCAGCTCCAGGCTCTGGATCCAAAGTCCTTAATGGCGATGCCAGGGTCTCTGCGTGAGAGCTGAGTCAGGGTTGCCTTGGGTGGCCGCATGCACAGTGTGTGGTCTCTGGGCCCCACCAGGATGAGACTCTGCATGTGCAGGGGTGAGGGGGTGTGGTGGGGTTTGGGCTGGGGCGAGGATGGGTGTGGTGTTCCCGAAGTCCCAGACCTCCAGGCCCTGGGGCTCCCCGGCTCCCCAAGTACACACCTGTCCTTGCACCCCACAGGCTCATCCTGGCTCGCTGCTCAGCTCTGTTCCAGCCAAGCGTGAGCGCTGCAGGCTGATGAATTATTGAAGTCCCTGCAGGGGTCAGAAGGAGTCTTCAAGGGCATTCCTTCCCCTTTTTGCTTTTTAGGAAACTGAGGCTCAGACGGAAACCTGGCTTGCCCCAGGGCATCTTGCCTTTTCACCATTGCACTGCTCCTGGCTGCAGGGCCCTCACCTCCTCCAGCCCTTCCTGTCCATCCGCCAGACAGACGTGTCTTCTTTCTCCCAGCCAGATGGAAGAACCTCAGCCTTTCCCTGGGGATGGCACTGGCGGAGACAGAGCACCTACAACTGGGTCACTTCAACAGCATTCCAGAGGCACGTGGCTCGTCTTGCACTTATGGCAGGAAGTTGTCACCTCCAGAGTGTGTGCAGCCACAACATTTGCATTTGGACTGAGCGCAAACAGAACACTCCCTCCCCCCCCCCCAGTCTGGAAATTAAGAGCATCACAGGCTTGCCTCCCCCTGAGCTCCCAGGAGCCTTGGCCTCAGTCACTGTCCCTTTGCGCTTAGCAGCCCTGCCTCAACCCTTTAAAAACCCGTCAGCTCCATGAAGTAAGTCAGAAGGAAAAAGAAAAATATCCAAAGGTTTCACTTGTAGGAGGAATTTAAGAGAAACAAATAAGATGCGGGGTGGTGGTCGGGGGTGGGGGGGGTGTTTATTAAAATCCAAAAACAGACAAGTAAAAACCAGGGAGATCCAACAGGGGCGGGGGACAGAGAGGGATCAGAAGGAGGGAGGAGTGTGGGGGGCTGTGTTGATGATGGGGCAGAGGGAAGTAAACAGACGAACATTAATGTAAGTATACACACACACACACACACACACACACATATATAAATCCATCAGAGTTTTAGGCACCACTTTCCTGGGGTCTTGAGGTTGTTTTTCCCTCTTCCTTCCCCTCCATCTTCTCAGTTACCTTCAAAACAGAGAGGGGAAGCCTCTATTTGGCTCTGACAACAAGATCTCCCGAACATTTTTCGCCTTGTGTTTTACTTCTGTCATTGATCAATAGGCTTAAATGCCAGGCCTCCGTCACAGCTGCGGACTTTGATTGCCCAAACTGTCTTGGCCCAGCGGAGCTTGTCTGCTGGAGTTCTGAAGCTGAGAAATGTCACAGTAGGGGGGGCCGCGAGGCTGTCAGCCCACAAGGGTGGGGGGGTGGTGACAGCTCATTCCAGGCATCTGCAGGCATCCCAGAGGCCCGAGGGTCCCTTTCTGGGACCGCAGCTACAGGTAAGGTCTGTAGAACCAGAACACACTCCTAGTGAGGGTCACTTCTGAGTACCGTGGCAACCGGGCCTTATTAACCCACTACCATGAAATCCTGGGGAACAGGGGCTTTGGGAGGAGTCCTGCACCTGGTCTCTGGACACTTGGCAGGGTGACCTTAGACGAGCCACTTACATTCTTGGGCCTCAGTTTCCACAGCTATAAAAAGAGCCCCTGGGCTCTCCCTGGTAGCACCAGGGGTTAAAAAGCAGCACTCTGAAGCTGCCTGCAGCCACTTGTGTGTGAATTCGATCCTCAGCCAGGGAGCTGACCCACATGGCGCGGCAGACCTCTCCTGTCTCACCTGCTGCTCCCCTCAGCGGTGTATTTCAGTAGATCTGCCTGTTCTGTTCCCTGCTCTGTCTCTGTGAATTCTCTCACATCCACCCACCACCCCCTGGCCTGTACAGCTCTTGTATTCATAAATAAATGAATCTTTTTTTTTTAAAAAAGAGCACTCCCTGTCCTCACTAGTGTGCTGAGAAATTGTGCCTGAATTCCAGTGTGTTGTTCTTACTGGTGTGGAAGCTAGTTTGCCAGCACTTGTCCAAATCCCCTCCACTTGAATTGCTTCATTCTGAAAATGAACCAGGAGCTGAGCTGTTTGCAGAACAATTCTCACTTACTAATGTTCCGCGAAAGTTAAAATGATAGGTAGATGTGGAAGAGAAGAGAACTCGCTTGCTAAATTATTCACAAGTGCTCCTGTTCAACAGTTATCTCTCAGCCCTAACCGCACCCCCCTGGGCTCAACCAAGCCCAGGCAGGACTGGAGGGAAAGTGTGTGGTGGTGTGTGGCAGCTGCCTCTCCCCAGCCCCACTGGGTCGGGGGTGGGTTCATCTCGTCAGGTTGGTCTCCTCTAAAACAGAGAGTGCCAGTCTCCCCTGAATGACACTGAGAGAAAATGCTGGGCCTTCCCTTGTGGCACAGCAGGTACAGCCGCTTCGGTGCGATTTCGATCCCTGCCCTGGAGGTGACCCACATGGCGCAGCAGACTGACTCCCCGAAACCCTTGTTTCTGAGGATTTTGCGGTAGCACGTTAATGAGGCCCAGTTGCCATGGTACTGGGAAGCGACCCTCACTCGGGATGTTCTCTGGAACAGACCTTACCTGTAGCTGCAAGCAGCCCCAGACAGGACCGAGCAGACTTGTCTCCCCGCTGCTCCCCTCAGCAGTGTACTTTGTCAATCTGCCTGTTCTGCTCCCCACTCTGTCTCTGATGAATCCTCTCACCATCCGTGCACCTCTGGCCTGTACCCCAGTTCTGTATGCACAAATAAATAAATCTAAAAAAAGAAAAGAAAATGTCACACCAAGAAGCCTGAGGGCTTGTGTGGGGTCAAAGACCACGATCTGAGTTGGCCTTCCTTCCAGGAAATGGCTCCACTACTTGGGGGCAGGACTACAAGAGGATGGGCCTTAGTCCATGTTTCTTTGCCCACATATCCACAGACTCACCAAGGCGGAGCTCAGGCCTTAGGTCAGCCGTCGGGGCCAGGGAAGTAGTGGAGACCAGGCCAGCTGGAGGGAGGGTGGCAATGACTCAGGGTGTCCTTGCTGCCTGGATGCAAGCCCTGAGCTGTTAGGTCCTCTGGGGCGTCCAGAGAAGGCTAGAATGTGAATTAGGACATGATGGCATCCAGAGCTCCAAAAATCAGAAAGCAGTTGTGGGACATCAGTTTGCAACTTTTGGCTGAAGGAATGGTAGAAGTAACGCAGGCCTGAGCAAAACTAGACTAGTCCAGGCAAGCACCCCCCCTACCCCCCCGGAATGCAGGATGGGTTGAAGAGGGACAATGTACATTTAAAATTGATTGGATGATGGGAGTGGTGTGGCCCAGGCTGATTGGATCTGAGGCACCAGGAAATGAGACATCTATTCCTGGAAACCTGTCATTGGGTGGTTGAACTGTGACCCAGGCTGTGACGTCTGTTGATCTTTGAATCCATTTGCTAAGTTGAATCTGCGCAGGCTCTGACGTATGTAACGGCCAACAAGGCCAATATATTCCCTGACTTTCCTTTGGTCGGGGTCTTGCCTGAATCCTGCGTGTCCGGCAGGGAACAGCTTGACCCTGGCTAGCCAGCCCAATAAACTCTACTTTGCGAATTGCATTCTTGCATGATGCTCTGTCTTTCGCGGTAATCGAGTTCTCAGACCCTAACATGGCCTGAGGTTACACTCGGGAAGGGTGGGTTGGAATCCCCAGGACTGACGTGAAGCTGTTGCCTTCATGTCCCTCTCCCGCGCTGGGGTGAGCAGATCCCTGGACCCCAGGCCTCTCAGCACCGGCTGCTCTCTCCTCTGGGCACCACTCAGATTCAGCAGAAACCCATCACTCCCCTTCTGCCAGCATCGCCACGGATGAGAAGGCCTGTGTGCCCCACGGCTGCCTGTGTGCTGGCACTGGACAGTAGCCCTGCCGTGAATGTGGGGTGCAGTGCAGAGATGGACTCAAACCAGGCTGGCAGTCATGGTGGACAATGGTGGGGCCACCATGGGAAGAGGGTGGTGGAGGTGTGCGGAGGGTGGTGGAGGTGGGGGCTGGGGGTCTAAACTGATTTCAGCCACCTCCTGCTCAATTCCCAGCTCGGGGGATACCCCCGTCCCACCCCACCCCCCCACCCACATGTATCTCTTCTATGTCCGGGAAATAGTATGCTTCATAGAAAAAAATCAAAAAGAAAGAGAACTAACTGGCCAGTGGTTCCGCTCAGGAGCGAATAAACCTGAGCTGAGGTGGGCGTGGGCCCCAGCTCTTCTGGCTTGACATCCAGGTGCGTCTTCAGGTTACTTCCTTTCTGGCACATGGGCTTTGGGGGTCAGCTCCACACCGCGCTATCCTCACAAGACACCGAGCGCGGCACCTTGTTGGTGATTTGAATTGCTGAGTTCAAGAGTAATTTGGGCTTTCTTGATTTTCACCTTAGTCTCTAGAACCCACTCTGGTGAGAGAACTTAAACCCGACAGTAGAAACTAAGGCTCGACATTTTCTGGTGTCATTATTTAGAGCTGACACAAACTCATATAGTGGTACCTGCCTGCCGCTTGCAATGGAAAATGCACACTTGAGCCAGCATAGACAGAGCTCTGCCTGGCACTGCAGCTGAGAAACCATTAACAAGGCCAGAGCCCGTGAGGGTCCCGGGGTCATGGTGCTGCGGTTCCTACAACATCTTGGCCAGTTTCATCAAAATTGGAGCTTTGAACATCACCCATCAAATGTGTCAACAGGAGATGAAAAAACAAAGATCAGTGTTGCTCCATCTTTCTCTTTACTGTCTCCTCCTCTCTTGGGAAATAAACTTGTGCAGATGGTGCTAAAAATCTCCTCCTTCATTCTCGCCTCCTTTCAAGAGGGAGGCCGTTCTGTACCTCCCTTGCATGTTTTAAGATGTCCAATTACTTCTCATTTGCACTACTGTTATGAGTTTAGACAGTGGTGCATTCAGCCCTCGGCCTCTGGCTAGCCATTATTTTTGCTTCACAATGAGACAATTGTGCTTAATTCTCTAAGTTCACTTTCAGTGTCACCTCTTCCAGGAAGCCTCTCTGGATGCAAGCTTCAATGCAGCTTCTTTTACCTAGAACTTTCCCATTCTGGCTGCCACCCCAATTATTCCCTTGAGTGGTTTTGCCAGTTTGCTGGACCAGAGCCTCTTGAGGACAGCTGCCAAGACTCATTTACCTTTGTAACTCCTCTCACAGATGGTCCCACAACAGCAGCACTGGGCTGGCCTAGGCCAGCTGCGGACAGCAGAGCCACTCAGGCTTTGTGGTTGAGGCTTAGCAGGCAGGTGTGTGTTCTTTCCCTCACCAGATCTGATCATTTGCTTTGGTGAATGAGTGTGTATGAGTTTAGATAGTGGTGCCCTAGCCACTGGCCTTCATTCCTTTCAGACCTTAGGAGGACCCAAGAGAGAACCAGACAACCCCCCAGAACAGTATCAGTCCCGAAGGAGAAGGACAGTTGAGTTGTGCATTTCTTCCTCCTTACTGGCAGCTTAATGACATGCAGGGGATTGGAGCAGCAGGGCCAGCCAAAGTGTGGGGAGATGGCCTCTCTCTTTGGGCAGATTTTCCAGTCTTGGGGTATCTCAATGCTTAGGCCCTCAGAATTCCTCAAGGAGCTTGCTAACCTAGAGGCCTCTGGACTCAGTCCCAGTGGTTCAGCAGTGAGAACCCATCCTCCCTCATCAATTCATTGGTCATACTTCTGCCTTAAGTACAACATCAATTTCTCTGGGGATGAAGTAAATTAACCCATTATTTTCTAATCCAAGTCTGCTTCATTCACCAGGCCTACATGGTGGGGGTGGGGGAAGGAAGCTGATTTAAAGTAGAGATAGCTGAGCCTGTTCTCCCCTCAGATCTATTAAATCTGAATTTCTGTGCCCTTTCTGTTAGTGAATGGGTTAAAGCACAGCATAATGAAGTTATCCACGGCCACTGCAGCATGAGTTCAATTCCCAGCCCATGGAGGTGACCCACATGGCACGGCAGACCTCTCCTGACCTGTCCGCTGCTCCCCTCAGCAGTGTGTTTCAGTTCATCTACTGTTCTGCTCTAGTGAATCCTCTCACCCCTCCCCACCCCGTACCTCTGTCCTGTACCCCAGTTCTTGTATGCATAAATAAATAAATCTCTTGAAAAACTCTGCATTTCCAAGAGAGGCCCTGAACTGATATGTATATATTTTATATAATAGTTTATTTTTACATCATTCTGTGCATTTTTCCATCTCAATTGTAATCCCTGTGTCTTCCAATCACCAAATCACCCATGCGCCATCACCATAGTCCAGTGGATTTCCCTCCCCCCTCTGTTGAGTTGATATTTTTTAAGACAAATATCTAGGGGCTTCTAATCAGCAAAGTTCACTAAATGTTGATCTAACAAAAATAACCTTTTTCTTCCATGTTTCACTATGAAAATATTTCAAATGTACAGAAAAATTTTAAAGAGTTTTAAGTCAACATCAGTATAGTCACAGTCTAGATTCTAACACTAATATTTTACTACTTTAAAATATGTATTGTTACAAATCTATTTACCTATCTCTCTCCATCAAGAAATCCATCTTTGTTGGGGGGCATTTTAATATAAATGCCTAAATACTGAACATATGCATAACAACATTTTTTTAAGGCAAAATTTATATACAATGAAATACATAAATCTTAGGTGTGCCATTGGAGAGTTTTGACGAAAATTGCACCCAAAACCTGCTCATGATCAGAAGCACTTCATTGTGCAGTATCATTCCATTACACCCCTTTCAGTTAATCCTGTCCGCAGACAATTATTTTCTTGGTTTTACCTAGCATCATTTTGTCTCAAGAAAAATCACCTTTAAAAAGCAATGAAAAAAGAAATGTTTTTTTTCTGAGAAAATCATATCCAGATTCTGTATATTTTCTTTTTGTTTAGTGTTTTATCATTAATAAACCGATATCATTGGGGAGTGTATCTTCACATGTATATACAGACACTCCCCTGTGCTCTCCAGAAGTTCTAGCACCATGGAGCAGGCAGGCTGGTGTTTGAAATGACTAAAGCAGACATGCGCAGGCAGAGCCGTGGGTTCCGGGCCTGGCCAGGTTGTCCCCTAAGCATCCTCTGAGGTGTCTCAGCCGGCTTTTGCCTCCCCAGAAATGCCTCTGTAAACTGGCCCGAAGGCTGGTGGAAATGATAATCTTTCTCCTTCGGAAGTTAGTATACAGCTTATTCTAGAGAATCTGCTTCTCTTAAGTGGAAAAAATATTCTGTGTTCCTGGCTACAGCTTGCTACAATAATTTTATAAAGATGAGAGAGAGGGGCAAAAAACCATAAATTCAGTTATTATTTTCTTTTCTTTTGGGGGGCAAAGTTTTCTCTTTCAAACCCCGGCACATGAGTAACAGAGTTTCATTTCACGATTCTCAATAAAGCTACCTGAACTCTGATTGTATCAGCAACCTCCGGCTACTTCCCCAACAGCGCCCTGTAATATAAGCCTGCAATTTTCACTGTGCAGCAGGGGCAGGCTTTATAGGCTGGGGGGACGCAGCAGTCTCATCAAACTGCCTGGTTGCCACAGGCTAATAGCAGGAACAGAAGTCACCCTCAAAATGTCAGCGGAGAGCCTCCGCCCCGCCCCCACCCTGCCCCAACCCCCACTGGCCCTTGGATGAGAGAAGCAAGCCGTCTCCAGGCCCTTCAGCCACCAGGTTTTCCTGGCTGCGTTGCTGGGCTCCCATTTCTACTTGAGCTCCCCAACAGTCAGTGGCTCAGCCATAGGCTCGGAGAGAGCCACTGATACCCGCCCTGTTTCTCTTTGTTTTGGTTTTCCATTTCCATAGCTGCTTCTGCAGATGTTCTTGAGGGGTGTGTCTAGTATTAATATACAAAGCAGGTTTTCAGTGATCGCTGAGTTGTTACATAAGAGACGGTGTATTGTGACCTCACTGTCACAATCTCCGCTCTTCAGCCCTATGCTAGATCACTGTCATTCATTTTAGGCAGCCAGTTATTGCTTTCCAAGCGGCAGCAGGGATTCTTCTGACCTTAACAGTGAGAGGGGGTTTTAATCAGCCACAGCAGAAGTCGTAACCACCCCAAGCATTTTGGCTGTCCATTTCTGTATGGTGGTAGAACGCTAAGGGAGGACTGTTGGGAGAACGAGGAGTGGACCAGGCTTGCTACTCTGATGTGATGCATGCTATTTTGTTAGCTTATAGTTGAGACTCTACTTGATTATACTTATCTATCCATGGGAGTGTTGACTGAATCTAATCTTGGCCACGAAATTCAAATGTATTTGCTATAATTCACACACAGTTAGCTGATAGGAGGCTCAGTTAGTTCACTGATGCCTGCCATCCTACCAGGCTACAGGAACATTCGACCTTAGCCGTGAAAAGACACATGCCCCAGATTTCCCCAAGCTGCTTTGGGAATGTGCTCATCAATGCTGCTTGCCAAATATTCTGGTCTTTCTCCTTTCTGGATTATAGTGTGATTTTATTTCCAGAGTGACTTGTGGTTGGGTGGGGCTTGATGACGAGTTCTGACCACTGAGTTGTGAGTTGAACCGATGCATCCAAACTTTGGCCTCAGGAGACTGCAACCTCTCTGTTCCTCACACTCATGCAAAGCAGCAAAGTGTGATTTAGCAAGGAAGCCTGGAGTTTGACTTAAACCCTGGCTTTATAACTGACCTGCCATGGGGTCTTGGGAAAATAACTTAATACTCCCAAGTCATCATTTGCTTACTTGCAAAATGGCAACCAGGATGGTTATTCCTTGGGGGTACTTAAAGAGTAAGTGGCGCTATCTTTGAAAGCCTCCAGTGGAGTCCTGGAATGCCTAGCAGGGCCAGCCACACATCAATCTCTGCAAAGATGTCTTGGTAGAGGTGTGGACAGCACTGGGCTCTAGACAGCTAATGTTTCCTTCCAAACCTGCCAGGTTCTGCTGCAGAATCCGTCAGAGCACAGAACCAAGTAAGTAAGACATTTACTATGAAGGAAACAGGCAGCTGCTAGAAATGCATCGCCTCTCTGCATCAGGTTGCTATTTCAATGGACTGTTAAATGTCAAGTGAGTGTTTTCCTCTGGCTTTTATACATCATTTCTCTGTGTTCCCAGGAAGCAGGGTTTGGCAGTCTTGATTCACATGCAGGCTTTACAGTATGGCTTGGAGGAGGGGGTTTAAACAGTTTTCTAAACATTAAGAAAAAAATCAAGTCTCCCATCCTAGAGGTTTGTATGGATTATGCTATTAAAGCTATGCACACATTCATTCAAGGATATTTATCAAGATCCTATTGTCTGTTAGGAACTGTTTTAGAATCCAAAGATACAAAGACAAATAGAAAGATAAAGATGGCTCTCCTCATGGAGTTTATGTTCTTACCAAAACAGACAGAAAATAAACAAGGTAAGTAAGTAAAACATAAAGGAATTTAAGTAGCAATAAATGCTAAGGATAAAGATGAAGACATGGGAGACAAATAAGAAATGGCACAGTAAGCTTTGTAACTTAGCTAGGGCAATCAAGGAGAGCCACGTGGAAGAATGCTTTGGAATATATCCAAGTATCAGCATCTCTAGACCACAAATTCTACTGCTCTGACCCATATCACATCACCATTCCTGATAAACTCAAAATAATGACAAGGATGCGCGTGTGACTGATTCTGGGGGTCATTAGTGAAAACGTGAGCAGAATAACATGCTGGAGGACTACGTGATAGGCATGCTGGGTGCAGAGGTGACCCTGAAAGGGGGGGGAGCATGCCCACCCATTGCTCACCAAATGGCTATGTCAACAGATATAGAATTGACATCTACTTATCTATTTATTTATCTTGTAATTAGGTTTTAAGTATTTTCCCTCTAT
>NW_004567129.1:2666000-2672994 GCF_000260355.1 Condylura cristata | reverse complement strand
AAAATAATAGTTTTTAAGAGAATAATTAAACCTTTTATTCTGATCCAGGTTTCTGTCCATGGTGCTGAAGCCCTCACCCCATCAAAGCATCTGCCATCAGGGAGTATATGATCTAGTGGAGGAAAAGGAGCCAGAAAATATTTATAACAGCTCACACTTGTCCACACTTATTCTAGTGACTCACATATATTGGTCCTTTAACTCTTATGATATAGGAACATTATTATTTCTATTTACAGATCAGGCGATCACATCAAATACCTAGCAAGTAGCAGAGCCAGGAATCTGAAATCAAGCTATCATGATACAAAGTATCTGTTCTTAATTACAACACTGCATTTCAATAAGCAAATTAAATGGGTGATTATAATATAGAGTATTAAATGCTGGTGCAAAATTTTTTTCCCACCACTACATTGAAATAGATAGGAGTAATTAGATTGCAAAAACGGTCAAGATTTAGGTGTAGAAAAAGGAATCTTTGTTGTGTTCAGCTTCTGTGGCTGGAGCCCAGAGAGAAAGGAGTTTGGATGTTGAAGCCAGCCAGAGAGCACAAGCAGGAAGCAAAAGGGTCCTTGTTCACACATCAACTCTGTCACCATGTGGGAAGTTGAAGTGTGTCTAGGAGGAGCTGTAACAGTGTTTGTTTCTGGTAAACACCTTTGTTCCTCGAGTTGACTATTTTTAAACTTTTCAAGCTGAGATAACTTTAGGTGTGACATTTCAAAGCAGTGGCCCAGCTATTAGGTGAATGACAGGGCGGGGAGCAGTGGGGGAAGAACCTTGGATAATTTATTTAGACTGGAAGAAAATGGTAATCTAGAGTTTAGGAGTGTTGCATCAACCTGCTGGCATATCGCTCGTGAAATTTCTCAAAAAAGATTTATTTATTTCTGCATACAGAACAGGGGTACAGGCCAGAGTTGCCAGGGTGGTGAGAGAATTCACCAGAGACAGAGTGGGGAGCAGAACAGACAGATAGACAAGTACTGCTGAGGGGAGCAGTGGGTGGGCCAAGACAGTTCTGCCATGCCATGTGGGCCACCTCCGGGTGACCCGGGGCCGGGGATTGAACTCGTGCTGAAGTGGCTTTAACTTCTTAATGCTGTGCTTTAACCTGCTGTGCCACCAGGGAAGGCTCCCGCTCGTGAAATTTTTACATGACAGAAGGTAGGCACTGGATGAGGAAGAATGGAACATCTTTATATCTTCTTTCATTAAGTCAATAAATATTGATGTATCAACCACAGGGTCTTCATTTAGATTTATGCTGATTCCAAAATGTTTATGGTTACACTACAGAGATAGTTTCTAATATATATTCACTTTCTTGTATATCTTATTTTTCTGGTCAGTTTTTGAGCCTGAAAACTAACTTTCTAAGATCAGACTTAGGTTTCCAAGAGGAAGCATTTTCAAAATTCCAAGAACTGTCCTTGTGTAAATCAGTAGTAGGCCTAACTACCTGGGAATCTAGACCTTCATTACGAATCATGGCAGGGAAAATTTAGAAGCTGATATAAAGAAAATATCAGAAAAGAACAGAAAGAAAATTTCCTGGGAGAAAAGATAAAGGAAAGGAAGCAAGAAGCCTGAAGTGAAGGTTTTGGATTATTCATAGTGAGAGAGGTTATGGAGACACAGATAATGTTTGGAAATCCACTAAATTGGGAAAACTTCCAACTCAAGAACTTCCTTTTCATTACTTGTGATTCAGTCTGGAACTCTTGAAAGGTTCTAAGAAAAATCAGCATGGGGCTGGAACAACATGATTCTAACCTTTGTAACTTGGATTAGCAAGGGGAACTGCGGAAGCAGGGAGAAGGCTGCCATTAGCATCTCCCAAGTCAACTTGATCTAGTGAGTCATGGCAGAAACACCAGAATCTATGGGCCTTTAAAGGGCATCAAGCTGGCCATTGAGTTGCATTGCGGGCCCCTTCGCACTTGGGTGGGGCTGTGTGAGCTGGGATCAAAGAAGGCTTGGTTCTTTGGGGCATGATATATAGTTTTTAAAGATTTATTTATATATGCATACAGCACTGTGATACAGGCCAGAGGTCAGGGATGACAAGAGGATTCACCGGAGACAGAGTGGGGAGCAGAACAGGCAGATTGCCAAAGTACACTGCTGAGGGGAGCGGTGGGTGAGATAGGAGAGGTCTGCTGCACCATGTGGGTCACTTCCGGGGCAGGCAGGGATCAAACTCACACTGTAGGAGTTACAACCAGTGTGCAGTGCTGTGCTTTAAATTTCCATGCCACCAAGGAGGGCCAGGGCCTGATATATTTTCTTACTATGAAATCAGTGGTGGTTTCAGAATAGGACTATCCCCAACCAAAAACACTCTTAGTCCCTAAAACGGTACTTGGCCCTGAAGCTCCTTCCTTATAATCTCTAGACTAGCACATACAATACCCCTCGGCCTCAGCATCATATTTAAAATTTAAAGTCAGAGATGGTGGAGAGGATTAAAGCCCGAACTTCCTAAATGTTTACCTAAGAATGTTAGTTATCCTTTGATACCGACATGTCCTTTGGAGAGTTTAAATCCTCATTGCTATTCAGCAGGATAGGATTCATAGAAAATGTTGCAAAATATAAGGAATCCCATGCTTTTGCATATCTGAGTAGATCATCTGAATTATTAATCTCACAAGTTAATCCAGTTAAGAGGATCAGACATGGAAGAAAAAGCCCAGCAGGAGATGAGAGGGGTGAACCACTAGCTTGTTGAAGGTCGGAAGACAGTGAGGTGTGTATTCTAGCGAGCTTGAGGAAGGCTTCCTGGAGGAGGAAGAGCTGAGCTACACAAAAGGGCAGGCAGGGGAATAGTCAAGTCACATCTCCTCTCAGGGCCTCAGGACCAGAAGTTGGGTCACTTCTACTTGCCTAGTTGGCCTGAGTGTGTTATGAATACCAAGTAAGGCTGATGCCAAAGTCCCATAAAGGTAGTTTACAAACTCAAAATGAGATTCAGGTGTGCTCTCAGCGACTGGCATGCGTCCAAGCGACCTTTTACCTTTCATAGAACTAAGGGACCATCTTCCCCATCGGGTCCCCTGTGCTTGGCAAAGAACGGAGACCTGGGCACAGGTAGGTCCACTGTTGGAGCCAGGCAACATGGAGACAGAGATTCATGATTTAATTTGGGCTTCAGAATACCGGCCAGCCGGGACCAACACCCTCTGGAGAGTGTGGCCCCGAGCAGTTACAAAAACCAGTTTTTATACACTGCAGGCAAGGAAACGAAACTTAGTTGTTCGGAGATAACATTCTCGCAGTGGGCCCTAGGATCATATGACCCGATCATGGTCCTGTTGCAGACGGTAATCAATTTAATCAATTTTACAAGTTTTCTTCTTTTTACAACAAAGTTATTCGGGGAATTTCCTACCGCAGCAAGCAGCAAGCAGGATAGAGAAGAGGAAAAGGCGGTTAGCACAAAATGGTGCTAGCTTGGTTCAATACAGGCCTAACACCACTGCTCTCGAAGCTTCGGGACAGGGACTGTCTCCCTGCTGAGTCTGGTGGACACTTTCCAGACACTGGTGCTCTGGGAGGAGAAGAGGGTGGGAGGTGTGAGAAGGCTGAATGGGTAAGGAGGAAGCTAACGCGGCAAAGCAGAAGGGTGGAGGAACCCAAGCCCACCTGACGTGGGAGGGTTCAGAGGGACAACCTGGTCTCACGCACATTTACAGTCTAGTTTCTGGGGTCATGTCTTGAGGAAATGGTCCTTAATGTGACCCGTCCACCCATCTTGGAGGTAAAATGAATAAGACCATCAGCCTCAGGGCAACCGGAATACAAAGTGAAATTCTTCAATAGTGTGTGGGCTTTCCTCTCCATTTTTTAAATCACAGAAAATATCAAAAGAGGAGAATAATGCAGAGTATTCTACTTGACATACATGCAGTCGCCCTCGGAATAAATTAATATTGATATTTTGTCACATATTTCAGTTTAAAAATGCATTCTAGGTTGTTAACATTTTACTTTTCAAAATTACTAGAATTCTGTTTCTTTTCCTTTTTCAGAAAGAGCAACTATCATGAAATTTGAATTTTTTTCTTCTTGTCCATATGTCTGTCATTTATGAATTCATGAGTAAAGGGAAATTTTTAGTTTGTGCGCTTGAAAATAGTTTCATGCCAGCATATAGAGTGTATCATTCTGCAACTTACTTTTCCACTCTACTCGTCTTTTGAGGTCTCCCTATATTAACTCCTGTCGTTAGGCTAATGGACTGAAGCATGGCACCCCCAAATTCTTACACTAGGACCTCAGAATGTGACTATCTTTGGAAATAAGGCCTACCAGAGGTCACCGAGTCAAAGGGAGGCAGTTCAGGGGAACACTAATTCATTATGACTTGCATCCTTATAAAAACGGCCAAGGTGGACAAGACACAAAGAGAAAGAAGGCCGTGTGAAGAGGTGAGAAGATCGTCGTCGCGGGCCAGGGAGAGAAGCCGGGAACATTTCCTCCCTCGCAGCCCTCAGAAGAAATCAACCTTAATCTTTGCTTCTGGCCTGGAGACTATGAGAAAATCTATCTGTTGTTCCAGCCACCCCACACTAGTTAGCCTCTGCCTGTAAACACTTGTGTGGGGCCCCAGGCACATGCCAATGCTCATTCCACAAGGGGACGTTAGTGCAGGACAAGAAACTGTCACAGGCTACTAGGCCACTTCTCTCTGGAGTGTGGATTTTTTTAAAGCTTTATTTTGTTGATTTATGCATACAAGAACTGGGGTCTAGTTCAGAGGTGTGGGGGATAAGAGGATTCACCAGAGACAGAGTGAGGAGCAGAACAGGCAGATGAACTGAAATACCCTATTGAGGTGCTGAGGGGAGCAACCTCAGACAGGAAAGGTCTGAGGTGCCATGTGAGTTATGTCCCTGGCCAGAGATTGAACTCAAGCCTCAGCGGCTAGTGATAGCTTGATTGTATTGAGATTTTAATCCCTATGCCACCAGGAAGACCTATGGATTGCTAAGTGTTGGGATGAGGTTGTATGCATAGCTACAGATTACTGAGGAATACATTTTGAGGGGAGGGAAGTGACCTTCCCAGTACCCTGTAATCATCTTCAGGAAATCTTTCTCCTTTCCTGATTCCACAGAAAATCCTAGATTAGAGAATGTTCCAGCACTTATCACATCTAAAGAGCACCCACCAAACCACTAGCTTCTGAGGTTCCTTCTAATCTGGGGAGTCTCATCTGCTTCCCTAAGGGCTGTGCACCATTTAAAAGATCAGCATGAGAAACAGGAACACATTCCAGAAGCTTCATCTCTGCCACAGAGTCTGTTGGCAGTTCCTGGAGAGCAGAAGATGCCAGGCTGGTGCCATCGCATGTCAGTGATGACATCATGCGCCATTTTGAATAAGGTATTTGTGGTGCTGTAGGGAAGGTCGTGATACCTGTAATACTGAAGAAAACACCTGGAGAGATTCTACCCAGGAAAAGCTCAAGAAAGACAGCGAGTTCAAACTAAACTTACCTGTCAGTTGCCCAGCAGCCTGGCAAACGCTGCCCTCACGATGTCGCCCAAGGGTGGAATAACAACCAAGGGAGAGTTGAGAGGGGGCAGCCGTGTAGAAACCAGAGCCTGCCGGGAAGGCCAGAGGGCCACTGTATCCTAAAGCAGAAAAATGTCCAGAGGAGAAGGAAGCGCTTGGCCCTCTCAGAAGCATTTGGAGTCATTTATAACAGTGAAAGATTTGAAAACGCGTGAATGTCTGCAGGAGCGCTTTCGATGTAAAATTTGTTAAATAAATTAAATGACCCGTATTTCTACAAATGCAGCCATTAGAAATGGTATGCAATGACTTGCAAAGATTAGTTTTTAAAATAGTGAGTACACTGTAATTCCATTTTTATTTTTAAAAAATATAAGGAGGAAACTAGTTTTATAGAAAAATGATAACTGGGTTATGTTTGAGCGGTTGGTTTATCGCAGCTTCTGTTGGCTCCTGGCTTCTTGTGGGACACACACACACTCACACACGTGCACACACTTCACAAAGGTCAACTAGCTCTGGGCTTTAGCCTTTCTCCCCACAGAGAGAGAAAACTAAACAGGGTGATCTTTAAGTCCCTACCAGTTGTGACACCCCAAGAACTGAGTCTGCAGATGGGAAATGGTTTGCACTTAGTGACATACAATGTGATCCCTAGAAGAATATCTAATTGATTTAAAAAAAAAAAAAGGCGTTAGAGGTGCTAACGCCTCACCACCCCAGCGCTATGGGGATGTGTAAGATAAGTGGTTACTTACAGCTACGAGACGCCCTATTTGCTTGACACCACTGAGCATCGTGCACGGATCATTTCATTTCATCTTCACCATAACCCTATGAGGCATGTGCTGCCTTGCCCTGGATATTTCAGACCAAGTAGCCGGGACTTCCGGGGGTCACATGGAGTCCGAGGTCTAACCGGAAGGCGGCAGAAGGGAGCCTTGAACACCAAATTTGTGCTACTCTCTGCTGCCGCCTAGCAAGACACATCTATCACCCCTCAGGTGCCTGAAAACCGCCCTCAGAGAGGGCATGAGGAGATGCCAGCAAGCCTCTTGCACCGGTGGGTGTGAGAATGAGGGACCCGCATCTCACCAGAGCAAACAAAGCTACACCACAAAATCACGAGCCGAACTCGCTGAGAGATGAGTTGTGAGCCTCCCCCGGGAAGGCTAAGGCGGTTTTCCTTAACACAGGCTCAAAGAGACTGTACTTACGTGAAGAATCGCTAGTAACAGCACACAGGAGAGAAAGAAGCTATTCCCGGGCGTCTGCATTTCCCTCAAAGTGTTATGTGAAGTTTCATGTGGGAGACGAGGCCGTGAATCATGCTGTTACCTTAGTGAAGTGTTCTAGTTCGGGCTGTGCTGTTCACACCTAACCCGCCCCTACATCACTGGGCAGGATGACCCGGCCTTCACACTGCCACCCCCACCCCCCTTCAGGACTTAGGTCCAGGCAGCCCTGG
>NW_004567129.1:2662605-2665165 GCF_000260355.1 Condylura cristata | reverse complement strand
ATGCTCTAACCTGCTGCACCACCAGAGAGGGCCCATTCCCCTCTATTTTTTCCCCTCTTTTTTCCATGATTGGATTCTAATCAATACATCCCCTTAACGATCAATTTCTGAGACATTCTGCCACCAGGAATAACTGCCATATAGGACACTGCATGCCAGGTAGTATAAATGAAACCAAAGAAATTTCTAAACTAATGTACAGATAGGGAATATTAACAATAGCCAGGAGTTTCAGGCATGACGTTTAACTTGGCCATTATAGAATGAGAGTGACCAGAGCTGTGCAGGTGGGGAGTTTGTGTAAACAGAGTCATGATCAATAAGAATCCTAGTCATGTTGTAAATCATGTGTGAATAATAAATGAGAATAAAGGATGACAAGTGTCCAACACTATCCATGGAAGTTTCTCACTCAAGATGCGCTGAAGGTGGTGATGCACTGGAAGAAAAGGGCAGTAAATGTATCCGGAATGGAAGGCTGGAGAATACTAGTACTGGAAGTTGTAAACTATAAGGGGCCCATTGGGATCTGGAGAAGCCCTCCCATAAATATTTGGGCTTCTCTGTAAAGCAAACTTAGTCCACTCTGATTCCTAGGGCCTGGCAGTGACAGTTTTTTCCCATCATACTGGAATTCTGCACAGCTCGCCCTGGAAGAAATGTGCAGACCGTCTGGGGGTGGGGACGGAAGGAGAGGTAAGAAAGCCATTGCATTCAATCATGGCCTTGAAAAAGACAAGGTCTCAGGTTTGCTGGTTATCAAAATGTGGGGTTTCAGGCCTCAGCTATGGGGCTACAAGAAAAGGGTGGCATAAAGACACGAGAGGCCTGTCCCCCATGAGACTGGTCCACACTGACCAAGCCGGGATCGAGGGTGGCAGGAATGGGGGAGGTGGGTTATTTAATACCCACCCTTGGATTGTCTGGCCTTTTCTCTCCTGTTATTGTAAAGACATTCATTTTTCTTCAAACCCAATAAATTATTCTCTGTCAGCAAGCTGGGGGGAAGGAAGGCAGAAAAGATCTTGGTTTGCTCTTGGCTTTTCCTCTGTCTAGTCCAAACACTGGAAATGTCAAGTTTGCTCACTAATTAAACATGTCTGTCTTGGACTGCACTTGTATCTTTCACTGAGAAGGTGTAGATTTCCAGGGAGACATTACACATTCATGTTTCCAAATACAGCATTTTGAAATCTCGGTGTGTGACACAAATACCAACTTTGTGAAAGTGTCTCCTGATAGGAAAGACACCTGTGTGCGCAGCCAGGACCTGGGAGAAGCCAGGAAGCGCTTGCTTTAATTTATTTTGTGGAAAAGCCTCTCTGGCTGCCTCGATAGGGTCAGCCAGGGGCCGTTCTGGATTTCTTTGAATCCTGTGACATAGTTGATGCCTCCCAGGAGTGGGACCTGGGACCCTAATCAGATAGGAGCTGTCTCTGGTCGTCATTGATTCATGGTTCTGAGCTGAGAGGCTTTCGAGTGCTAGGTGGGTGTATCACTCTCGTCCCTATTACACAGGCTGAGCAATGGGCTTGTGGCTTGAGATCCTTACATATATATTTTTAAAAAGATTTATTTATACAAGAACTGGGGTACAGGCCAGAGGTGCTGGGGTGGGTGATTCACCAGAGACTGAGTGGGGAGCAGAAGAGGCAGATCTACTGAAATACACTGCTGAGGGGAGCAGCTGGCAGGTCAGAAGTCTGCCACACCATGTGGGCAGCTCCCTGGCCGGGGATCCAACTTGTGCTGTAGCAGCTGCGATAGGTTCACAGTGCCAAACTGTAACCCATTGTGCCACCAGGGAGGGCCCTTGAGATTCTTATAGAATGAGATTTGTTGGTCACTTATTATGAGGGTGCTGGACTCTGGAATCAGGCTTTGCAGGTGGAACTCTATACAAGATTTTGGCCTGGTGGACAGCAAGTAATTGGGTATTGGGGAACACCAGGTCAGGATGCTTGCCGTGAGCGAGTTACTGCTGGTCCAGTGGCCTGGCCTGTCTTGGACCTGATTTCCAGTCTTGGTCTATCTCCTGGGACAGTTATTCACAAACCTTAAAATCTGGAGGTGAAGTGTGGGTATGATCCGAATTCCATGCGAGTCAGAGGAAAAGGAGCTGAAGGGTGCTGAAGCCCAGTTCTCACCTGTGTGAAGACATTTCTGCTTGGGGGCCCAGAGCTCCAGGTGGGGCCTACCTGCTTGGTGGAGCTGGGGTGGGAGATCGCCGTCTCACTCTTCTCCCACAATGGACAAACCACCGCGGTGGGCACTAGGGAGAGACAGAAAGATGAAGTTTTCAAGCAAATTTCCTGGACCTTTTCCAGGTCTCAGAGTCTTGGCTTCCCCCTCTCACCAAGGGTGCCCTGGAGTCTGAGCCCCCAGACTTTGGAATGGACCAAGAGTACATTTACATTTGTGTGTGTGTGAGTGGAGTTCAAGTTAGGACACTAAGTGTGTTGTTTTAATCTGTCTCCTATCACCAGCTCTAGTTAAAGAGAAAGATGTTTTTTCATCGGGTAATATGAAAAATATAGGCCCTCCCTGGTGGTGCAGCGGG
>NW_004567129.1:2660894-2662297 GCF_000260355.1 Condylura cristata | reverse complement strand
GTGCTTTGAGGCCATTTTTGTCCTATCTCCGGACCCCGGTGGATCAGGCCCATGTCTGGGGCCAGATCGTCTCCAGGCTCCTTTCAATCGTTCTCCACTTGCGGCATCCGGGCAGCGAGGTCTGTAGCTATTCTTCCTGGAAGCTGCCCGGTTCTGGCCGCTTTCCACCGGGCTGCGCTGGTGGCCTCTGTTGGTCTGCGATCCCTGCCACCGCAGCGTCCTGCCAAAGCAGCTCCCTCCAAGCCCTGCCATATGGGGGCCGTATTTCCACGGAGTCTGGCAGCTCTTCCGCTCATAACTTCAGTCCCCACTGATAGATTCATCTCTGTCACACTATTTGCTGAAACTAGGCCACTTAATTAAAAGCAAGAGCTTTTGCATGAAGTCCAATAGTGGCTTTCGATGTTCCAGGCGCTGCTTGAGGACCAGATGGGAGAAGGGGTCCCTATGGAAGCCCATGCTCCCCTGCTCGCCTTGCAAAGGGCTCCACAGACAGGGACGCACCTGCTCTCCACGGGGTGAGCACTGCCCACTGTGGGCTCACGTGACCACGGGGGTCCCCCTTAGCACGATGGGATGTGTTTCCAGGGCTTCGTCCTCCAGTGAGTCAGTGGGTGAGATGCAGGTTCACACAGCAGCAGAGCTGATGAGGAAAGGGCGCTGTGGGTGAGGCAGGTGTCTGTGTCAGGGATTTTGGCTGGGAGAGGTCCAGGAGGTCAGTGGGCAGAGGGCAGTGGTCCAGGGCAGAGGCAGCGTCTTCTGGGCAAGGCTCTGAGCCTGGCGCGAGGGCTTGGGCGGTTTTGCAGATTCGCTCCCCACCCACCGACCTGTTGCCAGCTGGGGAGGCCGACCCAGCGCCTCAGCCTCCTGAGCCCGGGCTCGGGTCAGTCAGCGCTGCCAGTGGAGACAGGACATCAGCGTCTGGTTTCCCTCCGCCGCGGCAGAGCCCGTGTGGGCTCTGTGGGCCACACTCCCGCGCTGCGTCGCTCCTGTTTGTCTTCCCGGTTGGGGATGCAGTTGCTTTCCCTTGATCCTTCAGAAAAGGGGAGGCAAGCCCGAGAGATGGTATATCCCCTAAAACCTGTAAAGTTGGCCGTTTATGAACACTCTTCAGGTGACCCAGCGTGAGCAGACCAGTTCACGTCCAGGACCCTGAACAAGACAAGGGTCATTAGCTACATCACAAGTGAGGCAACACTCGCCTTGCTCCCTGAGAGTTTACAATGGAATGGAGACACGAGTGACCGACTGGAAAGGAATGGACACTCCTATGAGGCGAAGTTTTACACGTGACCTTTTCAAGGCTTTTATCTGGCCCAGGGAAGGGGCGGGGCTGGCTCGGCGGCGGGGCGACTCCCACCAGGCCAGGGCTCACCTGGGCCCATAGGGGGCGGATCCCAGGG
>NW_004567129.1:2654481-2659882 GCF_000260355.1 Condylura cristata | reverse complement strand
GTCAGATCCTGAAAGGAAGTGTGACTCGCCAACCTGCCCAGCCTCCCAGATCGCTTGCTCTGAGATAATCCAGCTAGCCTAGGGCGAGACCTACGGGACAGTGAGGGAACTTGGGCACGAGTCCACCAGCTTCAGCCAAGCCCCGAAGGCTGCGGTCCTACCCACCACCTGACGACAGTCTATGTGCGCCTCGGGCCGGGTAACCACTGCCAGACGCTAGGCCCATAGAAACTGAGCAAACAAATATTTGTAGTTGTAAACAGCTGCTTTGCCTGGCAGTAGTAAGTGGCCAGTCACCCTCTCTGAAAATTAAATGACCACCCCACTTCCACACTCGACGGCTCACTCACTATTATCAGGCTCTTGTTATCTCAGACCCCCCTTATTCCACTCTGCTCCTTACTGGTCCAGCTGCATAGCCTTCCATGCTGCTCCTGGGACACACCAGGTGCACTTTCATTTAAGTGTTATTGAGCCTGCTGTTCCTTTCTGGAATGTTCTAGTTATGTGCATGCCTTGTCCTCTCAGGGCTTTGTGTACAAGTCAGTTTCACAAAGAGCATCCCCTCACCACACTGGATCTCAAGCTAACATCACACCCCAACTCCATTCAAGTCTCTTCCTTGACTTTTCTCCCTAGCACATGGCAATAGTTAGTATTTATGGTATATATTTTATTATCTATTATGTTTATTGATGTTTATCTGTTACATTTATTTCCTCATTAAAATGTAAGCTCCAAGAGGCACATCATTTCTGTTTGTTCTCTGTGAAATAATTAGGCTGGTACTCAGCAAATAATTATTGCACGAATGATTATTGCTCTACTTTCTTTAGCACCCCCAGGGTTTTTGCCCCCTGGTATCATGCCTTTGAATACATTAGGTTACCTGGTCAAAAGAACTTTGCAGATGTAATCAAGGTTGCTAGTCAGTTGACTTAAAGAGAGGTTGGATTATTCAAGTAGACATCATATAGTCATATACACCCTAAAAAGTAGAGAGTGGGAGCAGAAAAGGAAGTCAGAGAGTTTCAAAGCAGGGGAAATGTGGGCAGTGTCTAGCTGAAAGCCGGCAAGGAAACAGAAACCTCAGTCCTACAACCACAAGGAATGTATCAAAAGGCCAGAGGAGTTCATAAGAAGATTCATCCCAGAACCTCAGGGTAAAAGTCCAGCTGGCTGACATCTTGATTTTGGCCTTGAAAGAATTTGAATGCACCTGGACTGTTGAACTCCAACACTGTGATATAATAAACAGGTATTGTTTGCAGCCACTGGATTTGCATAATGCACTATGGCAACAATAGGCAACTAATGCAGAATACTTTTAATTATTGGATATCATGTCACTGATTTGTTTAGTGTGAGCTCCGGGTCCCTGTGCTCACACAGCATCTGTCACAGAGTTTAATAAATATTTGCTGCAGCCACAAATGGGCCCCCATTCATACTTCACAATGGGGGAGAGGCATCTGATAGCTAATTTAGAGGTCCCGAGGCCCTGAAATTCTTGGAAGCCAGGCCAGTTTTCATTCAGCCCTCCAGCCTCATGCTGGACCTGCGGTGGGTGACTGCTAACTTGGGTGACTCCAGGCCAGAAATGAGGAACCCATTTCTCTGGCAAGAGATCTGGTGCTGTGTGCAATGTCCGCATTCGCTCATCTTCTGAAATCAGAGCCTGGCTATTCCAACCAGAGACTGAAAGGCAGCCTGCTGTCAGATCAAATTATAACTGAACTTTTAGAACGATCTGTGTGATTTGGGGCAAAGACTTCACCTCTCTGAGTTTCAGTTCCCTCATCTATCAAATGGGGTCAAGAATAGTGCCCATCTCCTAGGATTTCTTTGTCAAGGTGAATAAAAGGAATTAGCTGTGCCACTAAAGGACTTTGCATTGAGTAGGTGCTCAATAAACAGGCATGAGGACTATGTGGCCTTCTGTGACTAGTGCAGCTAGGACAACATCCAGGAGTTTTCAGGGGGAATTACACTTGGGTAGATGACAGATCTGAGCACTGACATCTGTTTTGGCTTCAGCAATGAATTTCCAATGCATTTTCTCCTTCCACATTAACCTCAAAGGGATCAGCTCTTTCTCGTCACAGTTTTCCAGAGGCGAAATTACACCAAGTAAAGGTAACTGATCTTATTGGTAGCATTAAGGTGACTAAACACTAGGGCAAACCAACAAACTTCAGTCAGTCCATTTAGAATCAATAGAGTGACACAGGTAGTCTGGCGAGAGCCACGCCATTGCATGACAAGATCCTGACGTGGGGGGAAATAATCCTGAAAATCAGGATATTCCACAGCTGGTTCCTGCTGTATTCTTTTCATTTGTTTATGTTTGTGTCCAAGGTGCGTGGTTTATTTTTAGCTGTTCCCAAGAAGCGTAGCAATTTTCCAAATATACATTCAATATAAAATCAATAATTACTTGATTGGATTAATTGGTTTAATAACAATAACACTGTACACAGAACAGCACAGTACATTGTAAAATAATTAATATTCCTCTGCTTGAAAGGGCTGGCACAAATCTAAGTCCCACAATAATGAGAGACATGCCACGGTCCAATTATTCTGGGAACCAAAGTCTGTAATAATTTCCTGCTCAGCCCCCAATAAAAGACCTATAGTTTTAAGTAACATAGTTTCATTTTAAGTAATAGAATTATAAATAATAAGAAGTTTTCCTAATCTTTCCTTTAATTTTCACCCCCATCTCTTTTCACATAGAAAGGTTTTTTAGATAAGATTAATAGGATAATAATTAGTGATCATAAAGAAAGAAATTTTCCCTTAATTCTTATGTTAGATATAGAAACTAGGTTGACAAAACAATTACAGGAATAGTGATTAATAGATACTTCTTTTGTAGATCAAAAAAGGGGTTTTTCCTTAGGGGCAGGGAAATGTCAGTGCACTACATGTGTGCACTGACTCCTAGTTGGTGTTTTTCTGACTCCTAGTTCCTTAACATTAGATCCTGTACCTTTAAGATGTATGTTCATTGAGATAGTAACAAAATGATTGCTTACGTTGTAATAGCTGACTGATGACCATAGAAACATTTTTGATTGATAACTGATCACTATAGGAATATTTTGTTTGATAGCTGATCACCACAGGACTATTTTGTTTGATGACTGATCACCATAGGAATATTTGTTTATAAATGACTGGTCACTATAGGAGCATTTTGTATATGAATATCACAGTCTCAATAAATTGAGATCAAAAAGTCCACAGCTGTCTTTAAGAAAAATGTGATGATTGTTATCTTTCTGCTTTATACACACACTGATGTCATCCCACTGCTCACCTGTAATGTATATAAATAAAGACCTGCTGGGACAATCGGCAGAAGATGCTTTCACCTTAAACAGGTGTCTGTGTCTCCTCATTTTCCTACCACTCTCCCTTTTCCCCTCACCTTTTCTCCTTTTCTCTCTCTCACCTTCGCCGACACCGTCCTTTCCCCGGGAGACCCTCACCACCTCAACTGAAACCGGTCTTCAGCAGTAGTTGGTGTTATCAGACACACATGTAGGCTCACACACAGTGCACATTTACGCTTGTGCACACACACAGAGCCACACCTCACTGAAAGGCTAGAGATACTTAAACTATCCTGGGAAAGGAGACAAAATATTGCATGGGGATTTAGAGGCGCGAGCTAGAAGGACACATAATGCACTGTAAATTAAAGTCATTTATAAAGTGCAACTGGCACCCAGATGAAAGAAAAAATGCTTAGTCAGCAAAAGTGGGGTGTCTCGGTATTTATTTACAGACTATTTCCATGGGATAAGAAGGAATATTTATTAAAGGCTTGCTGGTGTACAAATACAAACATATTAATGTTGGGTACTGAGGGCATCGAGCTAAATTATTTGTTTCAAACTGATTTTGTTTGTTAATGTTAAGTCCATACAGCACCCTGGTTTCCTTGGAGAGCCTGCCTTCCTTTGGGCAGGAACCTCTCTGGCCTGGTGCTGGCCCTGCCAGACTTTAGGGACATAAAGTGTGGAAGGGGTTCTCCCGTCCCCCCAGCTTGCACAGCAATGCACCCTTCCTCAGCAGTGTTGATGCGCTCTGTGTGCTGGAATTTTCTACGCCTTTTTGCAAGTGAGCATGGCTTTTGGCATTTGAGAGGACCCTCTTCTGGCTTAAGGCACAATGAGTCTGGTGTGTTCTCTCTGCCTCCTGCTTTCCAGAAAAGGAGTAGAAGTTCCCAAGCACTAAGTGGGGTTCTTTGTGATGCTAATGGGAACCATACAAACATCAGGAAGAAAAATAAGCAAGAAGAGAATGGGTTAGATGGAAAAGACAGAGTCCTTGGTGGAAAAAAAAAAGTGAGTGGTGTGGATAGTTAGAGGGGGAGGGAAGAGGAACACTTGCTCCCCAAATCTGACAATACTGGGGTGGGTTAGAGAAGGCTAGTCAGAGGGTTAGAGAATGTGTGCAAGGCACTTACCATGTCTGGCATCAAGGAAATTCTT
The DNA here is from genome assembly GCF_000260355.1 of Condylura cristata. Lineage (NCBI taxonomy): Eukaryota > Metazoa > Chordata > Mammalia > Eulipotyphla > Talpidae > Condylura > Condylura cristata. The sequence goes on along the minus strand of NW_004567129.1, from coordinate 2,655,377 downwards.
ACAAAATGATAAACTATCATGGTGATAATAAAATGATGATATAATGAAAAATATTAGCAGTAAGAATTGTATCTTTGAATCACCCCACTATTATCTCAGCAGTTTAGCTGGATTTTAAAAACATACAAAATGTTTTTTTTTTTAACCATAGAATCATGCTTTTCTAGACAGTATTACTAGTTAATAAATTGGGACCCAAATGAGGCTCCTCAAGGAGAGTTATGTGGTATGAATTTAAAACCAATACCAGTCACTGGTATTTCAAGAAAAATGCATCTCCTGAAATCAAGAAATAGAAATATCACAAGACAATATCTGATATCAGATAATTTGATAATTGATTAGTCTGTTTTCTATCCTAGAATAAGAACATAACCATTTAACCCCAGTGCATGGTTCAATTCATGCTGAACTTGGCACTGGGTAATAGAGTGAGATCCTGGGGATTATCCGAATGAGAGCCCAAATACTCAGGGGTCCAAAGACAAAATTTAACCTTGAATTAATAGCAATAGCGAAAAGTGCTGATGAGCTGGAGCCCCCAAAGTGATGAAAGGTGGGGATGGACAACACACTCCAGATGAAATGGAAAACCCCAAGTGTAGAGGCATATTTTCCTGCCTCACCAATTCCTCTTGCCTTTCAAGCAACACAGCCCTTCGCCTCCTATAGAAACTATGTCTCCCATTGTCAGTCCTCAAGCTTCCAGCATATTGCATCCCACTCCAGCCCCAAGGGGGGAGCATGAGACCCAGGCCTGGCCTATGCCGTAGTGGTTTGTTGGGGAAGAGCTCATGACCCAACTGAAGCAGTGAGACTCAGTTATGGGAGTTTGGTTGAAACTATTGAAAATGGGCCCTGGCGGCACAACAGGTTAAAGCCAGCTGTGCAAAGCA
>NW_004567129.1:2603164-2654073 GCF_000260355.1 Condylura cristata | reverse complement strand
GGCGGGCCAGGAGAGGTCTGCCACGCCATGTGGTCACCTCCGGGGCAGGCAGGAATCGAACTCACGCGGAAGTGGCTTTAGCTTCTCAGTGCTGTGTTTTAACCCACTGCGCCACCAGGGAGGGCCCAACAGATTCTTTTTTAAGCGGAGTGCCTGCTTAAAAATCAACATAGCTAGAAAAAACTGGAAACAAGAGACCATGTGAGTCTAGTTCTCATAGAAAAACCCTCATGACCTAAACATTCCCCAAGGCCCCTTCCGGCCCCCCTCCCCCAATACAGTCACAGTGGGCATTAGGATGTCATCATATGATGGGGGAACAAATAGTCAAGCCATAGTACTACTGGAGACATCTGTAATGTTTATCTGTGTCTATGTATTGGACCCCAATGTGGACCCCAAGTGGGTCTACAGCATTTTCCAAGGCTCTCAAGAAAAAAACCAAACAGGACCTCGGATCTTGCAAATGTCTCTTATACATTTGAGAGACAGATAGAGACAAAGACATAGAGAGGTTTATATCATTTACAACTGAAATGATTCTAACTATGATTTTCCATTTCCCTCCTGCTACACCACCGGCCTCTTTACTGTTACCTTGTGAGAGAGCGTGTCACAATGACACTAACCATTGAGTGTGGCCTTCCAGGCGAGTCCTCCCAGCACCCTTGCCTGGGGAAGGTGCCTGGCTGCTGGCAGGAGGCAGGATGGTGGGCTTGGGGGGAGGGGGTGCTGATGGCAGTAGTGAGTAGACCTTATTGACCTCACCTCAAGTGTTACCCCTGCAGTGTGAGCGCCCAGCTCTGCCCCAGTCACCTGGGCTAGTGCCATGACTGAGAACAACCAGCTGAGAAGCTGGTGAACATGGCCGTGGGGCAGAGAACAGGAAGAAAATCATAACTCGCGAGACCTGAGGTCTAGCTTGGGCTCTTTGCCTTACAGGAACCTTAGAAAACTCTATAGACTCAGGTTTCCAACATGTGAAATAAGAATAAAGGTATTTTCCGAGCTCACAGGGTTTTTTAAGACTCAAAGGTATATACCAGCAGTATGACAAATACCGGTGTGTGTTTATGGATACGTTGGCCTGTGTCAGACACTTAGCCCGTCTCTCTCCAGGGAGCAGGTGATGCTGAGATGGACTCAGGATAGATGAGCACACTGAGGCCAAGGTGGTGAAGTGATTCTCACGTGTGCTCCCAGTGAGAGTCCAGGACAGGGTACCCCTCTGTCCTTAATGCTGCTGACGACCAAGAGGACCTAGAAGAGAGGGCGGTGACACCCACATGTTCAGGTTAGGCTGGATGGACTTTTTCTATTTTCCATTCTGTGTTCTGTTACTAACAGAAGCAACGCTTCTGTAAAAAACTATGGCCAGGCTCTCCCTGCTGGCACATGGGTTAAAGCACCACATTATGAAGCTCTCCACAGCCACTGCAACTTGAGTTCGATCCCCCACCAGGGAGGTGACCCGCATGGTGTGGCAGATCTCTTCTGATCTGCCTGCTACTCTCCTCAGCAGTGTACTTTCTCAGCCTGTCTTTTCTGCTCCCCGCTCTGTCTCTGGTGAATCCTCTCACCCACCACACCTCTGGCCGTTACCCCAGTTTTGTATGCATAAATAAATAAATCTTAAAAACACACACAAAAAAAAAGAACTATGGCCCTGGGGAGTCCTGGGACAACTTAGAGTCTTAGACCAGGCAGGTGAACTATGTTATAAACAACCTAAAATCTCAGTGGTCTAACATGGTAGCATTTTATTTCTTGCTCATATAATGCACTGTGGGTATTGGGTTGACAAGATTCCATGAAATCACCAGGGACACTGAATCCATCTATCACATAATTGTACTGTCCCCTGCGACCCTGGGCCACCCGGCTGCATCCTTTAACTTCCTCTGAAAGACAGAAGAGAGGTTTATGTGTGGAAAGACTCTTCTGGCCCAAATTGGTGACAGGAAGTCACCAATTTCAGTTTCATTTCATTGACCAGAACTCAGTCATCTGGCCACTGGCCACTGCAAAAAAAGACCAGGAATGAATCTACTGTGTGCCTGAGAATAAGTGGGTTTTGTTGAACAACTCTAAACCACTACCGCACTTAAAAAATAACCGCTTACAAAGTCTTAAGTGATTTTACAGAATTCATGTCACCTATCTGAACTGAGCAGGACCAGAGAATGAATGTTTTCAAATTTATGTTCTGAATAAAATACAACATATAAGGGGGAGGGCAGTAAGACTTTCCCTGCTTGACACATCTGCTAGTCCTCTGGGAGTAGGGCTGTGATCAGCCACCCCACCTGCCTCTTCAGGACAGGGGTGTTCATCCTCCCAGCTGCTAGCAGTGCCACTGAGGCTGGGACTCAGCTAAATTGTCTCCAGATGAAGAAAGCCACCACCCCAAGGTCATGCCCTCTTCACAGGATGGCCCCCATAGTGCCCCTCAAGGGGAGCAAGGAGTGTGATCCCTGCTCCAGAATCCTCGAGAGACCTGCTGAAGCCTCTGTTGTGACTGCATCACAGTTCACCCTTTCCTCTTTTTCTTGCATAAAACTTTTGTCCACTCCCCTGAAGGTATTCATCAGTAGCCTTCCTGTGGACAAGCCCCCATCTCAGAGCCTGCTTCCCTGAATAGTCCACCTGCCTTTTAATCTAAGATAAGTGGTTCCAAGAGCAGTGTGAGGAGGCAGAGTCCAGACCGGTGTGGAGCTGGGGCAGCTGCTAAGGAAGTGACAGGTGTCCGTGGAGCATGGGGGCTGAATGGCCCTGAGAACGCTCTAGCTGTTTAGTTATAGGATGAGCTAATAGTGGAAGAGAATATACTGCAAGAGTCAAAACCTCAGACCGCTGAGAAATGTAAGGAAGGTAGAAACTGCAAGGCCCTGGGGGCTTGTGAGAATCACATTGGAAAGACAATGAGTAGCTGAGGGCGGTTACCTACCAAAGATTAAGTTGTAAGTCAGATGGTATCTTAGGCTGTGTATGAAAGATTTTCGTATGCTTTTGCAGTCCAAGGAGAAACAAAATCTAGGGGCCAGACCCCATGTTGAATGATCAGAGGGTCAGGAGTGGTTGAATTCTCAACCTTGAGTTATGTGTTCAGCAAGAGTCAGGGTAGGAAGGAGCAGGGCACTGAGCAGGAGGTGCGGTGACACCTGGCACCCATGCTGCTGGATCCACAGTTCCTCAGCACATGATGGGCCCATGAGTGGCCCATGTCACTCACTATGGGGTAGCACCTCTGACTTCTTTGATAATGTAGAGTCTCTGCTTTGCAAGACAACATGCCCACCTTCAGTCTCTAACATCCACTTCTTGCCAACAGACCTAAAGATGAAGTCACGACATAATTGTTAAGACAGCTCTGGGCCTACCAAATGGGAAGAAGCATAGGACCAGAAACAAACTTGTCCCAGCAAGAGATAGGAGATATGATGGGACTGGGGGTCCTGGATTCCAGGGACAGAAGGAGTGAGACCATCCCAATATGGGCACATAGGAGGTAGTGACACGCTAATAGGGAGCTATGTGGATAAAAATGTAGGTGTGGGTACAATGAAGGTCCATGCTACGTAAACATACATGAATTTCTAGAGCAATTCTGATAAAAAGGATCAAAGGCTTAGGGAAGTAGGCAATCTACAGTTGAAATAGTAAATAAAGACCATGGGTTCACTAGACAGCTATATTTGGCAGTGGAGAAAAGGAAACCCTGTTTACCAAAGTGATAAAACACGGGCTAGAGCGACATGGGCATTGTGGAGAAGTTCAAGAGTGGCTAACCTCTGTGGTCCAGGCTGCTGATGGGAAATGCTGTGATGGCACTGAGCTCCTTGATAGCAATGGAAATAATAGAGAAGGCAGTGGCTGGCAAGGGCTGGCAGACTCAATCATCAGAAGAAAAACAGATACAAATATTGCAATAAGTGGCAAGTTAGGGAAGCAGCCAAGAAGCGTGACCCTGGGAGAACCATGGAGGTTAATGGAACTCAGCCACCTGGGTGGGGCAGCTGGAAAGCCCTCAGCTGTGTGACTCAACCTGCACAATCAAAAGAAAGGACAGTAGATAGTCCGGGAGCAGGGGTCTCAATACAAAATTACAGTTCAGGTCTACAGCCGACAAGTTAGGAAACTTAGCTGACTGAAGACCAGGCCAGATCCCCAGCAGTGAGGACAGAGTGATTCACCCAGCTGTTCTGGAATGGGACATTTAACGATATGTTGAGGATAAAGGGATGTCTAGACAGTGTTGGAGTTGGAGTTGACACTGCAGGGGACTCAGAGCATCACGTGCCCCTTCTGAAGCGCCATCCAGGATGAAAGCATTAAGCAGGGTCCTGACACAGGTCTGGACTAGGCTGGAGCTGGTACAGGAGCGATTTCCCCAGAGCTCAAATGTACCCTGGGAGCTGATATATGTGGTCAGCAGAAGCACGCTACTGGTGAGGAGAAAGTTTGTATAATTAACAGAGTGGAAAGGCCAAGGGGAAGCCTCTTTAGTAGAGCAATTACTAAATTAGTATTTAACATTTAGATTAATTGAACATTTAATATAACTTAACATTTATATTAATTTAGTAATTGCAAACCAGAGGAATGGCAGAAATTAGTGTTATGCTTAAAGAGTAAAGGCTGCAAGTATATTTCCCACCGTCTTCTAATTCACAACTCTGGATCCTATAGAATCCAGACAGGAGCCAGAGGATGAAAGTGTCCGGTGATGAAGCTCATCAGGGAGTAGTCCCAACTGTAGCTACGTGCCAAGTGTGGGATTTTTGCAAGAGCAGATGAACTCAGTCTGGGAGGGTCCTAATGACTAGCTAACCAGGAGGAAAGGCTGGACTTGGCTCTCAGTGTGTTAGTGTGAGCCAAGAGTGAATCGCTGCTAGCCTGCAGCCCACTGAGGTGCTCATGCGTGGGAGAAAGGAAAGGGAAAGCTGCCTCACTGGTAGAACACTGGACCTTGCACTGGATCTGAGTGGAAAGAAAGGATGAGAAAGTGTGATATGCGGAGCCATCTGGACAGTGTTAAAGGGCTGAGTCAGGGGATCTACAAGGAGAAAAATTGGAAGATTCAGGTCAAGGAAGCTGAGGTAAAGGCATGTGAGTATGTAAATGTGAGTGTGGAGATTTCACTAGCTCGTGTTATTGCTCATTAGAAAAATCCACTAAATAACCAAGGATGAGTCACTAAATACCAAGAAAGCAGAAGCCCTATCTTCCCCTGTGAGTGGCCCAACAATGGCAGGGGCCGAGGCCAGGCATGAGCCTACTGTTGTTTCCATTGACCAAGGCCAACCCAGCTACTGCCATTGCCCAATGCCAACATGTCAACAGCCAAGACCAATCCTGATTCCCCAATATGACACCATCCCTTGAGAACACAACCCACCCACCAGTGGCAAGTTGATTATATTGACCCCTTTCTGCCCAGAAAGGGCAGAACTCATCTTGACTGAAATCAAACATGTTCTGAGGGACAATTTCCTTTCCTGCTCTCAAGGCCTTGGACACTACCGCTATCTGTGACTTGCAAAAACCTGATCCGTTGACATGGGATTCCAGATCAAGGACCCGCTTTAAAGCAAAAGAGGTACAGGAATAGATTCAGGTATGTGGGGTCCTCTGATCCTATCAAAATGGCACTTGTCACAATTTTCCATCAAGAAGTCATGGGAGGAGTTTTGGTGGCTTAACAATCACCACTAGATGATGATACCCTGAGGTGATGGCCATTGTCTCCCAGGGCACAGTGGAAACACTAAATCAATACCCACTGTATGGTTCGCATACATGCACCCTTCTGGAAACCAAGGGAAGCAGAAGTGCTCTGCTTGCCACACCCCAGGGGCCCTACAGGGAAATTGTCACTCCTGTACCATGACTCTGGGCTCTGTGAGGTTAGTGACCTCAGTTCTGAATAGGGGAATGAATGAGTGCTCTGACGAGAAGACACAGCACAAGTCCTGCTCACCTTCGAGTGGGGGCTGCTGTCTGTACTCTGGCAAGCAGGTGTGTAGAGCAGACCAGTCTGGAGGGACACCGACCTTGGTCATTGGGCACAATGACTTCAGCTGGTGGATGACATCACAAATGGGCACAGAAAACATCATAGTTGCCATTCACATAACCTATGGATGTGTTTCTGTAGGTCTGTGCTCAGTTTTGGTGACAAGTGAACCAGAGCACCCTCAGTCTGCTGAGGATACGGGGCCCCACGAGAGTCTGGGCTCCCTACCTCGCAGGTCACCTAGACCAGCACTGTGCTGGTCCAAGCACAAAGGGAATCTGGAACAGGCTGAGAAGAGACACTGAGATGCCGTGACTTAAGATCAGCTTCAGTGGTAGAGTTTAGTGACAAGAGCTTCTTCCTCGTGATTTCCCCTGCAAACCAGGCAGATTGGAATCTTGGAGAAACTGTCCCAAGAACTTGTTGTATAAGGCGAGCAGATATGAATGGTGCCATTGTCTTTGAATTGCCTTTGGGGAGTTCTAGGGTCACTGCCCAGATTCCCCTTCAGGACTGGACCACTCACTGTCTGATTTCTGGGTGTCCTGGAGCTGATGCTAGCTGCTCTCCAGGCATTGCTGGATAAGGAGGTCCTGCCTACACCCAAGACTTGTTGCTAGGTCACGACAGCCCAGTTCCTTGCACCCGAGGCAAGACAACCCATCTCAAAACTCGGTGCAGCAATTCAGCTCCTTCCTCTGGCTGTTCCCACTGTCTTCACCCCTGCAATACTGACCTTCGAGGTCATCATTTCCCAGGTACCTCTCTGTTTCAAACTGTTCACCAGGGAACCAGACCCAAGTCACCGTCTCATCTCAGCCACCCACTGGTTCTGCGAAAGCCACTTCTGAAGGGGGGGAGTGATGTTCCCAGGGGAGGCACAGAATCCCCACCCCCAGGACATTTCTATTCACCATTTCAAGTGGCTCCTTGCACTCTCTCTGACACATCAGCAGGTTCTGTTCCCAGGGTCCCTCACGCACTCCAGCCACCAGCCCAAAGAGGCAGGCTCCCTAAAAATCTTGGCATCAAGCCTTCTCTAGGCTCCTTCCCCTGGGGGCTAGTATCAGTTGAATGGAACAGTAGGAAGTCCCATCAACCAGCTGGGGAAGATGAAAGGCAAATTTGCTAAGAAAAAAGAAAAGCAATGAATTGTGTATTATGATTCAGAAGATCTGAGCAGAAGATCCAGGACAAAAAAAAAAAAAATTCTGGAGCACTTGGGAGTAACAATGGGAAAACAAATCAGTGTTCTGGTTCACCCCAGAATCCTTACCACCCAGTTCTCATAGACATACCTAGATACATATTGTCTTTAAATATTCTATTTTGAGCTCCATGGTCCAGAAAATTATTTTTTTATTTAGCCCGCATTTCCTCACGAGTAGCAGGGATTTTGATAGTAGGCCCCTGGACTTTTTTTTTTTTTTTAAAGATGTATTTATTTATGCTTACAGAACTGGGGTTACAGTCCAGAGGTGAGGGGGGTGACATGATTCACTAGAGACAGAGTGGGGAGAAGATTGACTGAAATATACTGCTGTGGGGAGCAGCAGGTGAGACAGGAGAGGTCTGCCACACCATGTGGGTCAGCTCCCTGGCCAGGGATTGAACTGGTGCTGCTGTGGCTGTGGAGAGCTTCATTGTGTTATGTTTTAACCCATTGCGCCACCAGGGAGAGTCCCCCCTGCACTTTTATTTGAACACAATTGCGTACACACACACACACACACACACACACGGTCATCACTTATGTTCCAGACCCTGCACTAGGCACCGGGAATACCAAGGTGAGCAAGGAAACGATCCTTCGGGGTTGAAATGGCACACCTGTATCTCAGAGAGACTTTGGGAACTTTCTGTTAGAGCACATGAAAGCATTCACTGTCCGGTGACCTTGGTGACCATTAAAGCTAAAGTTAGAAAGAGCAGAGTAAACCCAGTAACCTGCCACAGGCTCTCTGCTAGTTGCCTCAGGACCTCATTCTTAGTAATTGTCCCCCTGGGGTTCTCCATTGGTCCAGCCGGGAGGATGGGGCATCCGTGAAGATGAGGTGCAAGAGCTCATGCATTGTCCCTGATGATCGGGGTCCCTGGCTGGAATGGTCAGCTTCCCTGTGGACCCTGTGTGTCCTCGGGCAGGGAGCTACCCTTGCCTCAGGCTATTTATGTTTTCATGTAACTGAGAAGTCTGGTGTATCCAAGTTGTGACCAGGGCTGGATCCAGATGCTCAAATTAGTAGGAATTTGCCTTTCACCGTCTCTTGCTTCTGTTCTGCTGTGCGCTGGTCCATTCCCTGCTGTCCAGGCAGGGAAACACACGCGCAGGTCAAGCTGGTCCAGGAGCCTTCGTGTTCAAGGTCCATGGCACCCTCCTGCCCCTCCTGCCTGTCTCCAGTTGCTTCGACCAGTTTCTGGTTCCTGAACCCTGTTGAATAATTGCTGTTCGGCTATTTCCCATCCCAGATCTCAGTTTTGTCTGGAGGCTACCACCCATGGCCTTCAGACTGGGTCAAACAGGTCTCTGGGTCTCTGTTTAATTTGGTTCACATATTTTAATTTGGGTAAATGGGAAATTAATGATTCTAATTCTTTGCAGGATAAATTCCATCTTGTTCTTTAACCACATTTGCTCAATGCAGAGAGAAACCCATCTTCTCATTTAGCACCATTTGAAGAGGGAATAGAAGTCAGAAGGGCGGACTTGGAAGGTTTGCAAGGAGAATGATATTACCAGGGTGCTGCCCTGGCATTTGCCTCTCTCACGTGCACCCTGTCTTCTGTGAAAGTGATCGTTGGCAACAGCGGGCAGATCAATAGACGACATTGTGCAGGGATTGGTATTTGTTTAAGAGAGATCTCCCCGACTGACCCAATTCCTATAATGCAGGGAAAAAAAATGACAGAAGTAATATTTCTGTTCTTGCTTCACTTTCATTCATCTTATTTGATCAGGACTGAGCAAAACTGACATCTCATCAAACTCCAAAGTGTGTTTCGGCACCAGGTTCATAGGAGGGTGGCATTTAAAACACAGACATCGCAGGAACAAATGTATTTGCCAATCCCGTCCAGCATGTAAACCTGACCTTTCTCCTGTAGACTTATTGACATGAGCCTGTTTTGTATCCTATTTCATTATTGTGCGTGGAAAGTCCTTCTCTTGGAAAACAACTCAGTTGGGGCCAGAGTAGCCAATATGCCTTCCCTTCACAGTGAGATAGAGGGAATTAGAACGTCAGGTACTGGCAGGATTAGCACAATTCCTCAAAGAGTGTCTTTAATTAAAAATCACCCGGTCCCAGCAGTATGGGCCAGGAAGAAATTTCCATTTGGCACGTGGTGAGAGCAGAAGAATTGTATCCAAGGTTGCTGTCTTTTATCTGATGTGGGACCTCACCATTTGTTCCTTGCATCTGGGGACCTGGGAAATGCCTCGGTCCTCCCCAAACTCAGAACTCCATCTCTGATACATTTTTTTTTTAAGATTTATTTATTTATGGATACAGAACTGGGTACAGGGACGGTGAGAGGATTCACCACACACAGAGCGGGGAGCAGAACTAACATATAGATGAGGTACACTGCTGAGGGAAGCAGTGGGTGGGTCAGGAGAGGTCTGCTGCGCCATATGGATCACCTCTGGGGCAGACTGGGATCGAACTCATGCAGAAGTGGCTTTAGCTTCTTAGTGCAGTGCTTTAACCCGCTGCACCACCAGGGAGGGCCCCTCTGATACATTCTTACGCAGGCCACCATGATTCATTCAAGTCCTAGGAATCTGCCACCTTATCTGGTCAAACAACTGCAGAAATGATCCATTTGAGCATTAGTCTGACAAAATATCTGAGTTCAGATAGTCTAGGCACAAGGGGATAGTGGCAGTGAGCAAAGGAATTAAGATCTCTATTTCCGAGACATTTAATCTTCGGGAAGATAGTCCCGAAGTTAATAAACAATATAAGTAAGATAGGTTTAGAAAGCGAAGGAGTGTGTTATCGTGTACACTACAGACAGCAGCAGAGAATGCCTGGGGTGATGGCTGTCAGAGGCTGTTCAGGGGAGCTCCCACCTGAGGTGGAGGGAGGATAATTGAACTGAAATGTGGGAGGTAGACTAGTTCTGGTAGCATATACTGCATGTGCAAAGGCCCTGGGGTGGAAACGGTTTGAGGGGAAGCGGGAGCAGTCAGAGTGTAGAGTTTCAGCAGTGTGGAGGGGCAGGCTCTGGGATGAGCTAACTGGACAGGGCAGAGTAAGGAGCACCTGGGAGATCTAACCCTGGCGATGGGAGCTATTGAAGGTTGTTGAGTGGAAGTGAGAGTAATTCAGCTGAGCTTTCAGGAGCCACCCTAAAATGTAGTGGCAGAATTGGGGGAACACTTATGTAATAACAGAATCCAGCTGTGTGGCTGTTGGAGCCAGTTCTAGCAAGAGATGAGGGTGGCTTCACCCATATCACCTACTGAGCCACAATCTGTATGTGCAAATCAGTTCTCCCCTCCCCCACCCATTCACACACCCCCTCCCCCATGGAGGCAGAGTGAATCCAGATCTTTCTACCACTTCAGCACTCAGTGACAGGCTCATGATTCTCCATTATCCTGTTCTGGGCAGCAAACCATTTTTCCCAGCTCTTCTTCTTGTGACAGATTTTAAATCTCCATTACACATTTCCCACTCTTTTCTGGCTCTGATCTAGTCTCCTCAGGTTCTTCGTGGAACACAGAATGCAACACAGCACAGAATACATTTTGTGTTTTCATCGTATTAAATGTCTGCCGTGGAGAAAGCTCCCCTCACCCCGTCAGCTCGTGTGCCTCAGGCAGAATGAACCCCACTCCTGACTGAGAGCCAGAATGTACCCCCTAAGCCTAAACTAGTCACTGCATCCCACTCCCCAGGCTGTGGATGCAGGCACAGCCACATGATGTGATCTCAGTCCAGGACATGCAAAGGGAGTGTGGCTGGGAGCTCTGGGCTAAGATTTTCCCTTTTTGTCACTGAATTCAACTTGGACTTTGGAGTCTTGAGAGTTCCCAGTATCATCCAAAGACCAGGGAGAATTTGCCTGACAACAGGGCCCCTTCCCAGCAAGCAGAGCTGAGAAATGGGAGAAATTTCGGTAGACATCTCAGTTGCACACTGACTCGAGCAAATCCAAGTCTACTTATGGATAATTACGTTAAGTAAATCAATGCATTTTCTCTTTTCCTGTGTAAGCCAGGTTTTCGAATATTCTCAAAAAAGTCCTCACTGACAGATCAATCAGTGGGGTCACGATCTCCCCGGAGCTGGTCCCAGTCAGCATAGCCCATCAAGGCAGCCTAAAATTGTCACTTCTCTCTGCAGCTCTATTGTCCTTTCTGTGTCTGTTGTCTGAGTTTATGGCCAATGAGCGCTCACACTTTCCCGTTCAGCAGTTTTCTCCTCCATTTCTCTCCAACACATCCTCTGAGGGTTGATGTAAAACTCTTTTATGAATTTAGTATTTATCAGGCCTCCCTCTTGCACTTGACATGTATCCATTTTTGCCTGAGACGCAAACTCCGGAGAACCCAGTATTATGACCCATTTGGGGGGAAACTGCAAAGAGAACCAATAAAACCTAACAAAGCTAAGTCTAATCATTGCCAGAAAAACACCCATTTGGCTCAGTAATGGCGGGAGGGGGGGCTGCGGCGTCTGAGCGCTCTCTGGCTTTCTAATGCTTCCTGGAGCCCTTGGGAACCTGGCACTAAGGCGGGGCACAGCCACTTGTGAGGAGCCTGACTGTGCTGTGTCTCCTGCGGCTGCACTGGCTGACTGAGAGAGCTGGGCAGCTCAGGCTTCCCTGTGGACAGTGGGAGCTTGCTGGCCAAACGGGGCATCACCAAAAGTCTCTGACCTTGAGACCAAGGAGACAGGCAGGGAGGGTGCCAGTGGCTGGCTCACAGCACCCTAGAACCCAGCGACAGTAGGATCCTCGGGGTACTGCTCGTCTTGGGGAGGCTGACACCTGGAGAATGACCCAGTGAATGATGGAGAAAGCCTGAGTCAGGGTCACGACTTTTTGTTCCTTAAGCCATGAGGATAGTGGAGGAAGTGTGGCCACAGCTACTTAGCAGACAGGACTGATCCACCCCGCGGTCCTGGGGCAGGTAAGCTGAGCCCTCCTGTGAATGCGGGAAAAGCTCCCACTTCCACACAGGGACCCTGGGGACAAAGCTTCTAGGGATGAAAAGAGAAGGGATTAACTGGCCAGGAGGCAGGAGTGCACCTGCTTTTTTTTTTCATTTATTATTATTTTTTAAATATATTTTTACATCTTTCTTCATTTTGTGACTTTTCCCACCTCAGTTGTAATTCCCATGGGCTTCCCACCACTGATTCGCCTGTGTGCCATCACCACAGTCCTCAAACCGCAGCATCTACAAGGCTCAACTTTCCATCCCAAAGTGGGGAAATAATAGCTGATTCGTGGCTCTGGCCGTGCTCTACCACTTTCTGTGATAACTCCTCTGACCTTCCCACCAGTCTGGGAGCTGTTTGCCTGAGATTCGGGCAAGGTAAGTAATTGGCCCAAGATAAACCTAGTCAAATCCAAGCAGTATGGCTCCAGCACCCACTCTCCATTTCTATGATCTAATTGCCAAAAGATGGTCATAATTAGTCAATGAATCATTGAAAAATATGAATTAAAATGAATAAATTAACAAATGGATAAATCACAAAGCATTAATAACAAAAACAACAATAAAACAATGCTCTCAGCTAGCTTACAAAGGTTTAGTTTTCTGCATTCTGAAGCTTTGGACCTCTGAGACCTTGCTAACCTGGGATCGGCCCGTGGGGTGGAGGTGAGGGGTAGGGGGACATTACTCAATTCCAAGCAAACAATTCTGGAGGTGCTTTTCTAATGTAAACCAAGCCATCTAGCACCCACACTCCCAAAATTCTCCTTCTCAAGACTCTCCTACTCCAGCCCACTGTCCTCCCGTTCTAATCACCCCAAGACCTGGTCACAAACACCTAGGACACCCCCTCACCCACTGAAGCCATTCCCAGGAGCAAATGTAAACCTGTGTGCCTGTCCCCTCCTGTCTCCCCAATAAAGTCTCCGCAATAAAGACTCTTAGCATAGTTTTGTCTGTCCTTCTGCATTCGGGGTGCTTTCCTGTGTGATCCCCCCCAAAGGTGTAGCATATCCCCTACTTTTAGAAATTGTAACTATCTTTTCCATAACAGTCATCTCATGATTTCTTGGCTTTACTGTTCCTCCAAATTTCAAGTAATAGACTATTTTTAACTATTAAGTGAAACTCCTTTATACAATAAAGTGATGAACAAAGATAAGTTACCATCCTCCTATTTAGGAGGGTGATAAGGAGAAATAACTTGAATTGAATACTTAACTAACTTTGTGCCTGGCATTTACACACCTGAATTCATTGAATCATCGCTTTTGTTTGAGTGAAAACTAGGAGTTACTACACCCACTCTGCAGATAAGAAACCTGAGACTCAAAAGATGTGAGCTGCTTGGTTGGGTCAACTAGTAGATGGCAGATTCCGGGCTGCTCTTCAGACAGCCTGAGGAAAGCTTCTGTCGCCCTATATCCAAGAGCAGACAGGCCAGGCGGCTGCACACGGCTCGCCCAAGCGAATGAGAAAAGGAACAAACTTCAAAAACGCGGTCTTCTGGCCCTCCACCTACCAGATCGCCTTCCCTTTCTGCTGTGTCTCAAGAAGATTTTATCGCTCTCCTCCGTGGTGGCGCAGCCAGTTAACGAGCAGCACTGCAAGTGATGCCCAGCCGCCTCAGTGCCAGTTCAACCCCAGTTCCCGCCGGGAGGTGCCCACATGGCACAGCAGACCTCTCCTGACCCGCCCCCTGCACCCTTCAGCACTGTACTTCGTCGATTTGCCTGTTCTGCTCCCCACTCTTTCTGGTGAATTCTCTTGCCACCCCTTGCAACTCTGGCCTGTACTCCAGTTCTGTAAATATAAATAAATAAACCTTTAAAAAAAAAAAAAGATTTTCTCCATAAAGAAATTGCACCTCCTATCAGCCTTTGCTTCTCCATTTATTAATTCACTCTGCAGCTCATTTGCAAGACAGAGAGGAAAAGCCTGGCTTTTAAATAACACACTCTCCCTTCACCTTGACCTGGATCAATATTTCCACTTGTTCCACACTGGCAGCTCACCCTCCTTTGCCACCCCCACGGCCTGTTATCGGCTCCGTCACTGTAATTCCCGGGGTGAGGAGCGCTCATTAAGCGCCCGGGGCCCGGGGCCAGGGAGGGCTACTGGAGCAGATGCTGCACACTGCACTGTCCATCTCCTCATCAAGCGGCTCCGACCGGACAGACACCTCCGACAGTGTCCAGGAGATGTGCACTGAGATTTCTTAAAAGCAAACACTTTGGAAAAGAGAAGGTCTGTGTTGCTCTCCAACAGAAGTGAGCTGGAGGATTACTGGGGGCAGGGGCAAGAAAGACTCAGGGCGGCTCTCCCTGGTGGCCCAGCGGGTTAAAGCACTAAGAACAGCACTAAGAAGCTAAAACCACAAGTTCGATCCCCGGCCCTGGAGCTGACCCACAGGGCACGGCAGACCTCTCCTGATGTGCCCACTGCTCCCCTCAGCAGTGTACTTCCTCAGTCGGCCTGTTCTGCTCCCACTCTGTCTCTGGTGAATCCTCTCACCACCCCTGCACCTCTGGCCTGGGCCCCAGCTCTGTATGCAGAAATAAATAAATCTTAAAAAAAAGGACTCGGGTCCCCAGGGAAGGGGAAAGGGCTGCCCTGAGTGGCCCAGCAGTCTCCATTATACACTAGGAGCTTAATACCTGCACACAGACAGGGGTGGCTGGGGACGGGGTTCTCCCGCTCTGGCCTCCCTCTGGGGTCCAGATGGCCATCTCTCTGCCTCAATGCCTATAATTTCAGGGTTCACTTCCATCCCCCCAGTGTCAGAACTGGCCTTGTAGGCACTCTAGGAAGGTGACTTACCTGGGAACAAAGCCAAGATGAGGAAATCAGAGAGGAGGTGGGAGCTGGCCTGGTTTGACCATCCAGACCGTGTTAGCCTCAGCTTAGATCCCTGGTTGACTCATTCGTGTGAGCCACATTTAGTCTTAGGCTGGTTGGGACTCAGGCTTCAGGGGCTAGTGACCCTGGGACCCTCAGAGAGAACCCACGTGCTGGGTGTTTGCTCAGTCACACTGCCTCATTCTCCATCCCTTGCCTGTCCCGTTCCTGCCTTTCTGGGGAATGCCTTCCACTTCCCCTGTGCCTGGGAACTTCCATCTGCCGGCTAGGTTTCGGCTCAGACAGCTGGCCCACTACACCAGGCCCTCTTGCCTGTTCTTCATACCCATCAGCTTTCCTTCTGAGCAGTTAGTGCTGTTTGGAGGAGTGAATCCACCTGAGTGCTTCTTGGGGTGCCCACCCCCAGACGGTGTCCTGCAGGAGTAGCGATTCTGTTTGTTGTTCTGCAGCCGATCCCCAATATTTGGCTTTGTCCCCTACACTCAGTGGGGGCCCCAATCTTTGCTGAGTAAGCGTAAGTAGAATAAGTACTTAGTTTCTGTGTAGACACCCCACAGTCAAAGAGACTGACCCTCTGGAGTGGGCCTTGAGAAAATGAGCATGTTTCTCATGCCTTAAATGTCAGGAGAAAGAAGTGGAACTTGAGGTTGAGGGCTCAGTGCTGCCGAATATTCAGGGGGGTTATCTGGATGGAGGGAGTGGGCTTATTTCTACTTTGCTGTTGGGTGGGTCTTTAGGAAATGCGGCTTTTCATGTTGGGGGCTGGTTGGAATTTTGATGATACGTTCTTTACACTTTTATTTATGTTTTCATAAGGCAGCTTGACTGCACCCTAAGAGCCTTTCTCTTGATGCATAAATCCCAGAATCACAAATGCAGGTTCTCAGCTTGATAGAATCACAGGATTCAGGGGCTTCAGAGGTCCAAGTTGCTACTCTTGTCCTCTTGACAAGTGGTGGCCATTTTTTTAAAATAAAGATTTATTTACTTATGCATACAGAACTAGGGCACAAGCCAGAGATGCAGGGATCGAGAGGCTTCACCAGAGACAGAGCAGGGAGCAGAACAGGCAGATCAAGGAAGTCCACTGCTGAGGGGAGCAGCAGGCGGGTCAGGAGAGGTC
Organism: Condylura cristata; assembly: GCF_000260355.1. Lineage (NCBI taxonomy): Eukaryota > Metazoa > Chordata > Mammalia > Eulipotyphla > Talpidae > Condylura > Condylura cristata. The sequence goes on along the minus strand of NW_004567129.1, from coordinate 2,637,903 downwards.
TGCCGCGCCATGTGGGTCACACTCGTGGTCAGGCATTGAACTCATGCTGCAGCGGCTTCATAGTGCTGCACTTTAACCCCTTGCACCACCTGGGAGGGCCCGACAAGTGGTGGCATTTTGCTTGGGACACCAACGAGGCATTCTGTGCCTTACACCTGTGTCTAAAGTGTGGGTCCTCTGGGGTGCCCCCAGCTCTGCTCTGCTTCAGCCTGCTTTAGCCTTTTGGGTCATGTATCCAGAGACTTCTGGCTGTTCCCTGCATGGTGGACAAGCCTCAAGGTGTCAATCTTAGCCATCTAGCTAATATTGCTCAAAAAATATTATTTTTGGTGACTTCACTGCTGATGAAGGTGGAGCTTCTGTGAGACTTAGCTAATATCTTGGCTTCCAGCAGCACTTTGCTACATCCACAAGGACTATTCTAATGAGGTAAATTACTTTTCACCAATAAAAACATGACTGCAATCAATGCAACTAGTAAATAACATGATTTTCAGGAGAGAAGAAAATACCAATATTAAGCACATTTATATTGACACCTAGCCAGGCTGGCCTGAGCGTGTGTGAGCACGTGATGGTCCTTGGGAAGAGGACGGCGGCCTGCATCCCCCGGTTGCAGCTTGGCCAGGACATGGCTGTCTGGCCCCAGAGGTAGGCACTGGGGTAAAGAGAGTGTGAACATGCTAAGGAGAGTTAGATTTTTTTCTAGAAAAATATACTCCAGGGACTTAAATCTCTCTTTGTTGGAAGTTCGAATGCCCTGTTTTTCTTTCCTTGAGCTGGGACGACTTTCAACAAGTGCCTTGTTCTTCTGGGCTTCCCTTGCATCATCTACTGAGAAGAACGTCCCCCACTGAAACAGCCTCTGGGTGACGCTGCAGGAGCTGGTGACCAAGGTGGAACAATGAGCAGAATGTCTGCCCCTCGGACACAGCCCCCCTTGCCCCTTCCCTCGATCTCATTAGTGGGGGTGGAGATGCTTCCGAACTGAAATCTGTCTCAGTTCCTAGGAAGTAATTTGGCCAAGCAGAGGCTGTTAGAAAGAGCGTGGCTGGAAGAACTGAGAATAATAATAACAGCAAATTCAAGAGTATCAAATATGTATTGACCACTCATGATTGATTGTCCCTGGGTTAAACATTTTACATCAATTATTTCATGTAATTCTCAGTAGCTATGTAATGTTACACACCCTTGGTGAGTAAACTCAGGCTAGAGTGAGAACGTGTAAGTGGAGCTTACTGTTTTGCAAAGAGTGGACAGGAAAGACCTCCTGAGGGAGTGACGTTTGTGCCAGTGAACCCCGGGGGGAGGGGGGGAGGGGGGTGGGAGGTATAGAGACCTCAAGTCTGGAACTTGCTTAATGTGTCTAGCAAATTTGCCAGTGTGTCTGCTGCAGAGAAGGCTAGGGAAGAGTAGTAAGAAATCAGTCAGAGAGGTAGGCAGGGCAAGATTTGGGGGTTTCATGAGGATTGTGGCAAGGAGTTTGAGTCTTCTCCCATATGTAAATGTAGTGGTTGCAAGAATTAAACAAAATAATGGGCCCAAGTGGCTTGTGAGCCGCCAGACGGTAGACTAGTACAGTACGGTGTGACAGTCCTTCGTTCACTGGCTCATTCATTCAGCACTTCTGTCTTCTGCTAGTCCATATCCAGAGTGTGTGATTTAGGGACCCAAGATTCAAAACGCTGCTAGCTGTTTCTTGGGCACCAAGATGGATTGTTAATGGGCCAGTTCTGCCCTCTAAGGACTGTTGAAGCAAGAACTGATCAGGCGGGAGAAGCCAAGAAGGTAGTCTCCAGGAATTCTTCCTGATTCCTTTCCAAATTAACAAGGCGTTAAGCAAAGACCTGCTCCTTGGTGGGGGAAATAGCCCTTTGACCATTGCAAGAAGAGCCTTGACTACTTTGAAGATGGACTTGGAACAATTCCAAGGAAAAGTGTCATTTCCAATCACGCAGACATGTAACCTGGGAAGAGATTACTTGAAACATTCTTCCCATGCACCAAAGGGAAAATGCAGAACAGTAAATTTACAAACATAGTAAACAAAGGCCTAAGGAATTGTGAGGTCCCAAATTGGTTTGTAGGCCTCAAATCTGGAATCACTAAGTGAATCTATGCAAGGAATAAAGTAACACAGATACATCAGAGGCATAAAGGAATCCCCCATTGATGGGACAACAGTGTTCATGTTAAAATGACATTATGAGGCAGTCCCCCAAACCTGTGTGGGCTCCCCAGCCCTCCTTGTTCTCAGAGATAGGTCTTGGTGCCCAGAGCTCCTGCTTTGTCAGCTAGATTTAGGGACATGCAGGGGCCTCTCACCAAAGGCAAAAGTCCTGGTAGAAACATACTGGGAAACCAGTATCTGCTGAAATCAGCCGGTACCTGTTAGAATAGAGATAACATGCTAGACCAGCTGAACAATGGAGCCCCCAGGCTAGAGCTCCTGGTCACTCCACCCTAACTCAGATCCCCCATAACATGCCCCCAGATCCCCATGACACATTCCCATGCTCCTACACTCCGCACTCACTTGCCTCACCTTTGTACTTGACACTAACAAATCTGAGGCAGCTCTGGACCAGGGCTGCACATAAATTTCAGGGTGGCCCCTCCAAGCTTCTCTGTTTCACATGGGCTTTGAGCAATCCTTCCTTTGTCCAGTGCAGCTGTCAATGCTGCTGCCCCATGAGGTGACAAACTTGGAATCTTCTACACTTAAAAAGGTTGACAAAAGAGTATGTTTTACTTCCCTTGGTCAAAGACTGTGATTTTGCAACGTTAATGGGTTTAGCAGTTTCTTAGTAATGTTTAATCTGATTTTCTTGATTGCAGATAAAGTTAAACTTATTTTCTAAAAGGAGAAGGGATGAGTATAGGTATTTAAACACTGATAACAGAAACGTAAAGCTTATTTGTTCTTGCGGTTGGTCTGTAGCATGACATTTTATTCTCTGCACAGAAAAATATGAGTAGAGACAGCATTTGTGATCAGAAGTAAAATCACTCAGCAAAATACATGCCTGACATGCCTATTGTTAGTTTCCTTTAGGTGTGAATCTCTTCATCAAGAATGCATGGGACAGCATCTCTGTTAGGCAAGTGGTAAAGGCTGGTGCCTGCAATAGAAACTCCTTAAATCACATAGAAAGGGTTTTCCCGCATTGAGAAAAGTGCAGTGTGAGTTCAGCAGCTTTCCTGCAGTTTCTCCATGACAACATGGGGACCCAGGCCACTCCTATCTTGTATGTTATCCACCAGCCAAGGAACTTCCAGACCATTGGTTTGGATACCAGTTTTTACTATTACCATAAAGCACTTGGAAGTGACTTGCATCACTTTTATTCATGTTCTAGTCATGCAAATCCAGTCACATGACCCCACCTAGCTGCAAGAGAATCTGAGGAATGCAGATGAGCACATAGAAACATACGCACAGATACATGTCAGCCATGTGTTTATAATAAGCAATATAAAGTAACTAAGACAGAGATCCACTCATCAATCACAATCTATTCAGAAAAAAAAGGTTGTACCTAATTATGTCACGAAGCAGAATATGACTGGTACATAATGAGGATGATCGATCTGGTGTGACGAATCTCTCCATATTTAAATGGCAGTTTCATAGAGGGAGCAGTGAGCAAGGACAAAGGCATGAGGTACATCTTAGTAGTAGTGAGACAACACTTTAGCAAAAGAAAAGATGTGTGAAAGGAAATAAATCTGAAACTGTAATTTAGAGGCAGATCAGAAATCACTGACTGTTTTTGAGAAAGAAAGCAAAGCAAAGCAAGAAAAGCAATTCATTGCATGAGCACCCACTCAGCTAATTGGAAGCTATGTAACTACTTTGTTCCTTGGTTTTCTTTACTCTTAACACAGGAGAGAGCAATTCTACTTTTTATGGCTACTGTGAGGATAAGTATGTGTCAAGTATGTGTAAACATGAGTTAGTGGCGGGAAAGTAGATATTGTCCTGTTACAGGGCAGGGAGAGAGGCAGCATTGACCTCCCAAACCTGCCTGCTCTAAATAGTTTCTGCCATCTGCTTCATCAAGACAAGACATAAGAGCTTTAATGGAAAGGAACTTTAATACAACGAGTGTGCAATACAGAGAAGAATATAATTTCTAAATCAAACACCTGAAGTTACCCATCCCCTTGTGGGCAAAAGCCCACCCAAAAGGGACTGGTCCAAAGCAAGGCGTGAAAGCCCATTATCACAAGTCTAAGGTCCCTTCTGGCCGGGACCCATAGAAAGGGGTCAGACATGGCCAGACATGTCTGGGAGGAAAAGAGCAAAATCAAAATCAATATAAACACTGCCATAGTGAATCTCCCCATGGGTCTCTCACCCACTTCTGTTTTAACCAGTCCAGAGCCAAGAAACAAGCACGGTGTCGTCATCACATGCTCCCTGTGGCTCCCTCAGGTCACCCTCTGGCTCTCCATCCTGCTTCCTTCTTCTCCAAACTCCTTTTCTTTGCTCAGCTTCACCCTCCTCTTGGGTGGGGCAGGGAACCTGGAACTTCCCCTTTCCCTGGGGACCCTCTGTTATACTACATAGTTATTACACAGGTGCACATGGGTGTTACTACATAGTTAGTATTCCTGAAGGTTGTGCACTTTTGCTGTGTAACACACCCCAGGGAGACACTCACCATTCGAAAGACGAGCTTGATCAGTTCATCAGAGAGACTTCTCAAAGGACTGATGAGAGGCCTCATAGGCAAAATGTGCATCGTGAGGAAGAGATGATCTGTGGAAGTCTCTGCATATTAGGAAGTCGCATTCCCCTCCCTGAGCCCTCAGCTTTAAGAGAACAGCACCTCCAGCTTCCAGCTCCTGAGGGCATGGGGAACAGGAGCCTTGGGCTTAAAACCGCACTTGTTTAAGGGGGTGACAGCTTCTCCCAGACTGCCTGGGAGGGGATCCCAGCTCTGCTGGTCCATCCTGAGCTTTGTGCCCTCAGATGCTATTTAAGACTTTGTGTCCCAGTTCCCACAGGTATACACTGACGGTGATACTTAACCTCCCTGGGTTGTTGGGGGCTTCAGTGAGATAACGTGTATGGGGCTTAACAAGGTACCCAGTTTTTACTAAATGTTCCAAATCTCCCAGTTATTAATTGTTGTCGTTAATTTGAAGGCATAAAGCACAAAAGTCCTGGCCCTCCCTGGGGGTGCCACGGATTGAAGTGCCACACTGTGAAGCTGGCCACAGCCACTTCAGCGCCAGTTCAATCCCCGGGGCCGGAGCTGGCCCACATGGCGCAGCAGACCTCTCCTGTTTGCCTGCTGCTCCCCTCAGCAGTGTATTTTAGTAGATCTGCCTGTTCTGCTCCCCACTCTGTCTCTGGTGAATCCTCTCACTGCCCCTGTACCTCTAGCCTATACCCTAGTTCTGTGTGCATAAATAAATAAATTTTTAAAAAGTAAGTGAAGCAAAAAGTTCAATAAAAACTAAATTCTATAGCCAATCAAGAATCAACATACATTTAAACATCTCATTGTTTTAAATAATTGTGGAAATGTTTGGGTGCAAATCCAGAGAAGTGATGACATCTGGTTATCTGGAAAGAAACTGCATGAGATGCTCTTCTTCTGCACCAAAGGGAAAATGAGAACAGTGAATTTACAAACTTACGAAACAAAGACCTGAGAGTTGTGCAGCCCCAAGTTAGTTTGTTTGCCTTCCTGAAAGAAAACTTTTAGGGATATTTCTGACTCAGGGGATAATATGCCTAAATCCAGGTCAGCAAAAGCCCTGGTATTGAATTGACCCTGACAAAATCCTGGGCTTTGCAACCATTGGAAATAGAACTCACTCTGTTCGTTTGGAAAAAGCTCTAGAGCACATTCAGAATAGGTGTGTGGGTGTCATTCTGCTACCTCTCTGGAGCCACCCATCCCTGGGTCCTAACCAGGCTGGACCCGCATGCAGGAGCCCCGCCTAACACCATCCTCTCCACAAAAGGCTGCCCAAGCTGAGTCTTTCCTGGCCTCCTCTAAGGCTTCTACTACAACTTCTCTCTCTTTCTCTTTTTTTTTTAAATTTATTTATTTGTGCATATAGAACTGGGGTACAGGCCAGAGGTGCAGGGGTGGTGAGAGGATTTACTAGAGACAGAGCAGGGAGCAGAACAGGCAGATCAATGAAGTACACAGCTGAGGGGAGCAGTGGGCAGATCAGGAGAGGTCTGCTGGGCCATGTGGGTCACCTTTAGGGTGGGGTCGAACTCATGCTGAAGTGGCTTTAGCCTCTTAGTGCTATGCTTTAACCTGCTGCACCACCAGGGAGGGCCCTTCTACAACAATTTCTTAAAAAAAAAGAATTAATTAATTAGTTAATTAATACATGTAAGAGCTGTGGTACAGACCAGAGATGCAGGGGTGAAAGCATGCACTGGAGACAGAGTGGGGATCACAACAGGTGGATCTACTGAAATACACTGCTGAGGGGAGCAGTGGGGGAGACAGGAGAGGTCTGCTTCCCTGTGTGGGTCAGCTCTCTGGTGGGGGAATGAACTTCAGGCCGTCATGGTAACAGCACAGAGACTTAACCTCTAGGCCACCAGAGAGTTCCCTGTACAATTTCTATAGCAGCCTGGGACTTTGCCTTTCTGGTCAAAACCTGAGGGCATGAGGAGATTAAAAATGTTGCCACTATTTCCCAAACTGGCCTTTTAACAACTTTCTTCTCCTTCAACCAAACAAAAATGAAAACTCAGCTCAAGTCAGCAAAAGAGAAAGGGACAAAAGAGGAGGGCTGTGGCAATGACTCAGTGGTGCACAGATGAACTCTGCAAACACGTACTGATGCTGACTGTCTCGGGCTCTGTGTTGAACCCTGTGGGTGAACAAAACTCTCACTGGCCTTTGGGGTACAAGTCAAGTAGGGGATACCAACCATTCAACCACTAAGTGAACAGGCCATGGAGGGCAAGTGCGTGATAAATGTCGCCATCACGTGAGGCCTCAGCACCGGAGAGGGCATGGAGGTGTTGACTGGGACATGGTATTGAAGCTGTCACCATCACGTGAGGCCTCAGACCCGGGGAGGGCACAGAGGTGTTAACCGGGACATGGCATTGAAGCTGGGTTTCCAAAACAGGAGTTGGTTTGTCAGATGGAAAGACGGTAGAGGAGTGGCCACAGGGAAGAGGGGGCCTGGATCTCGCCACTCATGTGCGGCCTGTGGGCCAGTGTCACTATTGTCACCTGCACACCCCAGAGCTGCTCCATCAGAATCTGCATCTTAACTGATCCTTGCGACTCACAGACACCTCACCTTACCATTGTGCGCTGGGTGAGCAGGACTGGGCAGTTAGAACCAAGGAAGGGCAGACAGAAACCGAAGAAGTTTAGGCCATTAAGGAATGGCCACAGGCAGCCATTGCTTAAGATAAAGAGATGGATCCCTTGCTCACACCATATAGCAAGGAAGGCAAGCCCCATACTTCACCCCGGATCCTCCACTTGGAACCCTCTGCCCAACATCAATGAAAGTTCAAACAGAGGATCCACCCCTGCATCTCTGGTCTGTACCTCAGCTCTTATATGTATTAATTAACTAATTAATTAATTCTTTTTTTAAGGGTCTCCCATGCTGACGCAGTGGGTTAAAGCGCAGCACTGCAAGCTAGACACAGCAGCTTCAGTGCGAGTTTGATCCCTGGCCCAGAGCTGGCCCACAAGGCACAGCAGACCTCTCCTGTCTCACCTGCTGCTCCCCTCAGCAGTGTACTTCGTCAGTCGGCCTGTTCTGCTCCCCACTCTGTCTTTGGTGAAGCCTCTCACCGCCCCTGCACCTCTGGCCTGTGCCCCAGTTCTGTATGCACAAAAAATAAATCTTTAAAAAATGTTCAGACTGTGACCAGGTGAGGGGTGCTGGTGGCATTAGGCCTCCTGGAGACCAGAACAGACCTCCATTTGCAGCTCTTCCCCCAAACTCAGGTTCTTAGAGCCAATTCAGCTGTTCACCTCCGAAAATCACCATAATGTGCCGGTGAAAGTTCATGCAAATCAATCAGTCAGGCCGATTACAATTAATCCTAATTGTCCACCAGTAACCACCAGTTGTGGTGAGCTGTTAGCAAGACTTCAGCCCTGCTTCCAGAATCCTGTGTGCACTGCAAGCATCTGTGCACAGGGAGCTGTGTGTGAACATGTGTGTTCATTTCTGCTGTGCAGGTACAGAATAGCGCGTCAGACTAAATCACCTCTTTTTTGGTTTCTCCTGGGGGTCGAAAGGTGAAGCCACCAGGAAGATAGGAAGTAACAGATACAGTAAGGGCCCATGACCTGACTCTGAGATTTGGTCAATTGTTTGATCAAAGGAGCTCGCTGAAGATTGTGGCCTTGCCATGCAAGGCCGATAGATGGGATACATCCAGTGACCTCTCTTAGCACTCGGAATAAAACCCAAAGGGCCTACTAGCCTGGAACATCTTGTGTTGCCAGAAAGTAGAAAATTGAAAAAAGTACTAAAACACCGACACACAGAGTCCACCCAACACACAGAGCAACCAATGGCCGAATCTGGAATGATCTGAGCAACACAATTCATAAGTAATATTGGATAACAATTCGAGGTATAAAAGAAATGTCTTGTAGTCCATGCGGATATGCAAAGTATGCACAGTCAGACGGGAAAGAGACAAGTTTCCCATGCAGAAAAATTCCAAAGCTTTTCCCAATCTACAGGCCTCTGCATGACAGCCCTCTCCAACTCTTCCCTCTGCTTCCACAGTATTCAAACCCTATCACAACTGTTGGGGGCTTTGCACCTGCTACCTCCTTTGCCTCCGAGTCTTCACCCAGTTGACTGCCTCTTGTCAATTAGGCCTCAAATGTCGCCTCCATAGAGAAGCCTGCTCTGATGGCCTCACGGCCTCTATCCATTCTCTCTGGTGTCCTTCAGATCTCTTAGCATTTGAGCCATGATGGTATTATTTATGTTTTTCACACTTGTTTCTTTGTATTCTCCCCTCATTTACAAAATGAACACAAACACAGCGGCCTTGCTATCATCTTTACCACTGGGTCCCTGACAGGCAGACTGCCGGGCACACAGCAGGTGCCTAATATGTGTTCATGAAATGAATGACTATATGAATGCGTATCACTCTCCACATGCTTGGAGCCAGATACAGTCCAGCACAGGGTAAGGACAGATATGTCGTGTTTTATGGCTGTGTGCATGGATTAATAAGCAAGCAAATGAATAGATTAGTGAATGGGTGAAGAAAACAGGACTGAGTAGGAGCAAGGAGGTCAGTGTGTCTACAAAATCCTGAACCAGCCCCATGAGCCACGTCAGTAGGCAAATGTTCATCCGGGTGATCTCTGCCTAGCCACCCTGCTTATTGGGCTGTAGGAAGCCAGCTTGGCTGGAGTTTTACCTCAGATTTTGGAGAAAACTGTCTAGGGTAGGGAGGAAAGGGTGTCTGTGAACTTCTCTCTAAACATTTAATGAGGTGTTTGGAACGGATTTGGAGACGATGCTGCAGAGGTACAAAAATAGATGGTTCCTTATTGAAATGATGCCCAGTCATATTTCCCTGTGTGGCGCAATGATTAAACCTCCTAAATTACCACTAACAGTGAAGTGAGCATGGGCCTGGGCTCCGCAGCCCCATACCTGGCTCTTGGGAGCCTGCAGGGAAGGTTTAACAGCTGCGACAAGGCACTTTCCCTGGAGGGCCAGGGGCCACATGAGAAGGCCCTCAAAGGCTGTGTGGTCCCCAGATGTACAGTGAGTGGGTGACTGGCGGAAGACCCAGAGGAAAGAGGGGCAGCCTGTCTCACCCTCAGATGGCCTCCTGGCCAGGGCTGCAGCTCCTGAGGACTGCAGGGGCCCCCCACTGAGGTGGCAAACCCATTCAGTGAAGTGGAAAAGTTCTGAAAACCCCAGAGGAAGGAAAGGCGCTCTCTGTGCCCCTGTGAGGCTGACAGTGGTGAGTCCCAAACGAAGTGTGGAATCAGCATCTCCCCAAAAGCTTAAAATAGAAATTCCCAGGTCCCAGTCCAGTGAGTCAGAATCTCTCTGGATGGGGCTCAAAGAAACTGTTCTCAAACCCGCACCGCCCCCCCCCCCCCCCAGTTCCTTAATTGCCTTCTCTTTGTTAATAACATTGAAGTGAACAGTGTCAACCATTTCCAGACCCTGGACAAAGACAGTGGGGATGGTGACCCCTGAGAGCAGGAGACATGCAGGACCCAGAGGGCCCAAGTTTGTCTCACATCTTCCTGGGAGCACTTTCTCAAGGAAAACAGGGGAGGGGTAAGGCCCAAGCAGACTGTGGTGGTTCCACAGAGCAGAGAAATTTGGAGTTTGGGCTGCTGGAGTGGCTGGAATTCGTGGGATCAGGCACTGTGGAGAACTGTGGAGAGGAGAGACCTTGAGTCTGTGTAGACCTGTCCTGGGAGGCCCAGGGGGAAGCCTGAGCCTGGACAGTACAGAGTGAGATGAGTCCCAGCAGGAAACATCTACTAAGGACCTAAACCCAAATGGAAGCATCAGGGGCTCTCCAGGGCTGACAGCCCCAGCTCAGCTCTAGAGGAGAAGCCTGGGCCTGCACCTCAGTTAACACTGCAGAAAGGCCTTCGGGACTGAGAACTATGCTCCCGTGTAAGCACCATGCCCTAGGGCTGGGCGCTCAACCTCAATTCTAATGGTATTTAGAACAGATGACCCTTCATCGTGGGGACCGCCCTGCATGCTGGAGAATGTCTAAGAGCTGGTACCGACAGAGCTTGGCTGCCAATGGCCAACAGTGCTGCATTGTGTATCGGAACCATGCCAGAGGCACCACCCCTGTTTGCAACTATGAAATGTGTCTGGATATGCCAGGTGTCCCCCGGGGGACACAAGCTCCCTGGGCTGAGAATCCCTGTTCTCGAGAGCCACATTTCATGACTAATGACAAACGTGAACTAGATCAGACTGAGCAAAAAGCAAAACAAACTGATCAAACCCAATTGATCATTTAAATGTCTGCAATGAGCTGTAGCCCGTAAAGGAAAACAACATAATTCCACCTCCCTATAAGGTATCGTCCACAATATGCAGTTTACAATGAAATATTGCATGGTGGACGAAGAAGACATTGGTCGTCAAATGTCTAATAATACTATATTGTATATTTGAAAGTTACTAAGACAGTAGAATCTACACATTCTCTTATAAGATCTTATAACTAGATGAGGCGATGGATGTTAGCAAAGTTTACTGCTATCATTTCATACTGTGTAAATCTAGTACATCATTATGTCTTACATTTTAAATGAACACCAAGTTATTTGTCAATTATATTTCAATAAAACTGGGGAAGTAAGAAACTGATAGTCAATTGAAAGAGACTGTTACGTGGTGCAGATATTAGAATTAACAAAAGTACTCTAAGTCAGCTCTTATGAATATGCTTAGCGACTTAAAAGAACAGATGCACAAAGAAATGGAGAATTCCAGCGGAGAAGTAGAAAGTATGAAGAAGAGTCAAATAAAAATGATAAGACTGAAAATTCCAATGTCTGCCATGAAAAATTCACTAGATGGAAGAGGTGTCAGGATGAAGGGTTAGGGAATGTGAAGATAAGTTAATCAAAATGATTCAGTGTAAAAAAAATATGAAGAGGTTTTAAAAAATGAATGACCACAATTTATATACTCAATTGACTTTAGAAAAATGTTCAGATTTTCAATGTCATTTGTCAGCAAATGATGGTGAGATAACGGGACAGAAATATGGAATGAAAAAAATTCCACATTTTCTACCCCAAGAATAATTTGAGATGACTCATGGATTTAAACATAAAATCTAGTCACTGAAAGAAGATACAGGAAAGCATTTTGGGTAAGCTAAAGGCTACAAAGAGAAAAGAATCATAACCAGAAAAGAAAAAGATGACAAACTGAATGTCATCAAATTAAAACCTTTTGTTGCTCAAAAGGCACCACTTTAAAAATAAATAAGCAAGCCACAAATCTAGAAACAATATCCTCAAAACATGTATTTCTCAAAGGACTGGTCTCCCAAATATAAGAAGAATGTCTACAACTTCGTAATTATAAAAAAACCTTAAATTAAAAAGAGAGCAAACGATTTGAACAGACATTTTACAAAAGGAGAAACATGGAAAATGCTCAACTTATTGGTCATTAGACAAATGAAAGTTAAAATCATAATGTGTGCAAATACATACAACAAACTAGGTAAAATTAAACCAACAATGGTCAATACTGAAATCATATCGTAGTCAGAACACTCATATGCTGTGAGTAGGAATATAAAGCAGTACAACCACCTTGGAAAAGTTCCGCCTGTTCCTCACAAAATAAAATAAACACTATGACAAACAGTTCTACTCCTTTTATTTACCCAAGAAAAAGAAAAATATACATCCACAAAAAAACAAGAGACTCATATAAGAAATTCATAACAACTTTATTCATAATATTCAAAACTGGAACCAGCCTAGATGTCCATTAATAGTAGAATAACTGAAAAAAAAAAAAAGAGACATGTATAATGCCATCATACAATGGAATACTACTCAGCAAAATAAAAAACAAATTAAAAAATAAAGGGACATATGTATATATATAACATATATATGTATAATTCTCAAAGGCCTTTAATCTAAGAAAACATATATATACACAAAGCCCTCTTAAATAACAGTGTGTATTTTGTGATTTCATTTATACAAAGTCTTTGATCTGAAGGAAAATAGAAAATGGAAAATCTTATCTATTGTAAGGAATGAAGATCCCAAAGACATAGTGATACATGCATCAAAATAAAAGAATATTATTTTAAATTCTTCAAAACATACCTGGGTTGTTCAAAGCAAAAAAAAAAAAAAGTAATAACATTGTATTGTGGAGTTGATTATTTACATGTGAGTATAATATGTGACAAAAACAGAAGTTGGTGGAGTGGTAGCAAGACTTGTACTGTTTTGTTTTTGTTTTTTTGCATTAAAAATTTGAATGTGAAGTGAAAGTGAGGCAAAAGAGAAACACACATACAAAGTAGCATGACTATGGATTTACGAATTTTTTTTTTAAAAATTCGTTTATTTATGCATACACAACTGGGGTGCAGGCCAGAGGTGCAGGAGGTGAGAGGATTCTCCAGAGACAGAGTGGGACCCAGCAGGCAGATGGACCGAAACACACAGCTGAGGGGAGCAGCTGGTGGGCAGGAGAGGTCTGCTGCACCACATGGGTCACCTCCCTGGTCAGGGATCGAACTCATGCTGCAGTGGCTGCAGAGAGCTTCACAGGGCTGCGCTTTAACTCCTTGTGCCACCAGGGAGGGCCCAATTATATTTTCATTAAATAAATATTGACTAAACATTTCAGTTAGTAGGCAGAAATTACATGAATGGATATAAAAACTTCCCACACTAGATGCTGTCTAAGAAGTACTATTTAAATATAGAACACAGACAGATAAGTGACAGACACATGGAATATTTGTCAAAAGATAAATTAAGGAATGTCAAAGCATGTAAAGTCAGTATACAAAGATAAATTCTATAGTAGCAGCAAAAAACTGGAAAATAAAGATTAAAAACAACTGTCTTTACAAAACATGTAAAAAAAAAATAAGTACTTAGACATAAATACAACAAAATATGGCAAAAGCCAAACATGGCTAAGATAAGTTAAAGATCTAAATGATGGTTTGGTCATGGGCTGGCTAGTCCAGTTAAGAGGCTCTCACCAAGTTGATGTATATATTCAGTGTAAATCCAATAAAAATACCAGTGGGCTTTTTTAAACACAGAAGTTGTCAATTTAAATTCTAAAATTGATATGGTAATGCAAAGTGTCCAGAAAACTTACACATTAATGAAAAAGAACAAAGTTGGTGGATTCACACTGTTTGATTTGAGAATTTACTAAAAGGTGCACAGGTGAATTGGTTATGGGAATTCTATGGGGACTACACCTAAGAGGATAAAGCAAATATTGTACAAAGTGAACAATGATGTATAATGTATATAAATACATTATAAAAAAAGGATTTACTAAAAAGTTACACACACACACACACACACACACAAACCCCACAGAGTGATACTGACCTAAGAATAGACGTGGAACAATGCACCAGAAATGAGAGTTTAGAGGTAGATAAATAGTTAATTAATTTTCAATAAAGGTATCAGAGTAATTCAATGGAGGGAAAGAAAGACTTGAACAGCTAGATAACTGCATGGGAAAATAATTAATGGCAGCCCCTTCCTGATACCACACAAAAATTCAATTTGTTCTAGAACAAATACCTAACTGAAAACACTGAAACTCTATAACTGTTTCTCTAAGAAAACATGAGAAAATCTTCATGGCTTTAAGGTAGGCAGGGATGTCTTAGAGGAGGCCTTAAAATTACATATGAATAGCTGGTAAACAGGACATTATCAAAATTCAAAATGTCTCTATCTAAAGACATCATTAGAAAAGGCAAACTGGAAAAGGTATTTTATTATTATTATTATTGTTATTATTATTATTATTGTTGTTATTTTCATTTTTGCACAATGTGTGCTTTCTCATCTCGGTTCTAGTCCCCATGAAATTCCCACCAGCAGGTCACCCATGTGCCATCACCACAGTGCCTTGTGCTCTTCCCACTGTTTTCATCCTACCCCCTACCCCCACTGCAGAATGTCTCAGGTTTATAGTTGCCTGTTGATTTTAATGTTTACCTTATCTTTGTTACAATTTCTTTTTTTTCCTGATCCCTTATTTGGATCCTCTACACTCATCCTAAGAGTGAAACCATCTGTATTTTTCTTTTTCCTTATGGCTTATTTCATTAAGTATGATTCCTTCCAGCTCCATCCATGTTACTGCGGGTGGCATGAATTTATCTTTTTTGATTGCTGAGTAATATTCCAATAGGTATGCTATGAAAACAACCCAAATCCCCAAAATAGATGAGTGGATCAAGAAGGTGTGTTGGATCTACACAATGGAAAATGTATTTGTATAACTGACATATATCTGCCATAGAACTTGAGGGAAGTGGATGGAAGAGTCGTGGATGGATGATGGATGCCTGAGTGAATGATATAGGTTACATGTGTATCCTACAAGTCAATAATCAAAAGAAATATAACCACCCTAAAATGAGCAAAAGGCTTAAAAAGACACTTTGTAAAAGAAAACATAGGAATGACCAATAAGCTCAAGAAAAGGTGTTCAACAGCATCTGTCATCAGGGAAATTCAAATTACAACTCTATCAAGATTCTACTTCATATCCACTAACATGACTAACATTTAAAAATCTGTCATCACAAAATGTTGAAAACAATGTGAGGCTCTGGAAACTGTCATACTTACTGGTGGGTGTGTAGAATGTTACCAGCACTTTGGGAAACTTTATAAGAAACTTTGGCAGTTTCTTATAAATTTAACTACACCCCCAGTCTGTGACCCAGGACTCTACTCCCATGTTAGCCTCACTGCTAGGGGAAGAGACAGTGAATACAGAGGAAACAAGATCATTTCAGAAGATGGGTGTGATAAGATAGTGCATTCACCTGTTTAGCAAGGTTGTGGTGGGGGCGGCAGTTATTTTCATCAACCTGTGAGATAGTTCTGAATTATTCCTAACCTTAAGTACAGACTTTGTAGACATTCAGATGTCTACAAATGTTTTATTGAATGGCTGAGTTGAGATGAATGAATGTGCTGGAAGTAGTGAATGGAAATCAATGAACCCAAATGCACAGTCAAAGTAAAGCAACTGAAACATCAAATCATTGAGTATCTATCATTGTGAAAAGGTGTATAGAGCAGGGGGATGAACTGGGGAAGTCTGGGAAGGCTTCCTGAAGGAGGTGAACTGAACTGATTCTCCATAGGACGTGCAGAAGTGAAGAGGTGAACAAGAGAAGGAACACCCATCTGGAGCCATGCTGTGCTTCTGTGTCCGTAGTCAGATTTGGGGATAGGTGGCTTGTGACATTACTACTGATGACACAGAGCAACAAGAGGGATGTCCGTAGGCCTCTCTGGGAGGTGGCTGCAAACATTGTTTCTGCTGTGGGCCTGGTGGAGCATCTTTCCTATATGGGACTGCTTTGGCCCTTGGCTGACCTAGGAGCTCGTCCCAGAGGTGATTTGCAGGAGGGGAGGGGGGCAGAGACACCTGGAACACTTAACCTCACCTTTAAATACACAGCACTAATTTGTTGAACCCTGAAAAAAAAAAACATTTTCTTAAACTAAGTCATTTTTATATAATTAATTTTCACTTAACTTTTTGAATAGAAGAATTGGGGTATAAGTCAGAGGTTTGGGGGTAAAGGATTCACCAGAGACAGAGTGGGGAGCAGAACAGGCAGATCAAGGAAGTACACTGCTGAGGGGAGCAGCAGGCAGGACAGGAGAGGTCTGCTGCGCATGTGGGCTGCCTCCCTGGCCAGGGGTCGAGCTCAGGCTGTGTAGGTGATAGAGCTGAGACATAACCCTTAGGCCACCAGGAGGCCCCTTTACTTGGTTTTCAAAGATTCTCTTTGAAATTTTTTTTAAAAATCATGCAAGCGATCTCCAGAGCAAATCCATGTGCACAGGCACACACAAGATCTTACTTGGACTTTTATGATGTTTCTCAGGTTCAGAGGTTCACACACATGCCCGGACCCCAGGCTAAGAAAACCAGCTAATGAGCTAATAGGCAGCAGTGGATTTTAGCTCCCAGCCCCGCTGTGCAATTCTAGGCTCATTGCTTGCCCTCTCTGGGGCTACAGGTGAAGCTAAGCAGATCCAACCTTTGTTTGCTTCCAGAGACCATGTCTTTCCCTGGAAGACTGGAGAGCTCACTTTTGACATGGCGTTCCTTTTGGCCCTCTGTAAATTAACATACAAACACAGCACCTGCTCTTACACATTTTGGTTTTCTGAATGGATGTACACAATCGCCTCCCTGAAATCCACATCCATAGCCTATGAAACCTTTAACACCGTTGTGTGGTACGTGGTGCACACAGTGAGATGTTAACAATCTGCAGCCGTTTTCGCCTCTGGGCCTAGGTACACAGTCATGAAATCATCACTCGGACTGTGTCAATTCAGTAGAAATGTTAAAACAGGCACCATCTCTCTGGGTGGTGGTTTGAGTGGCAAAGTGCAATGAAAGAAACTTCGAAATGTTTCATCTGTGTTAACGGTGGTTTTTATTGGCTGGACTATCATCAAAATGCCTGTGGAGGTTGAAACCCTTCCAGGGACCCCCTACAAACTCCTTTCTGCCAGTAGCTGAAGATCATCCCCTTCACAATCACTGTTTGGGGGTGCGAAGTCTTGGCAGGAAGCTCAACTCTTTAGCATGGTGTGTGTGCACGCCTATGTGAGCAGACCTGTGTGTATGTGTATGTGGGGTCTTTAAAGTGTCTCCCCACTCCTTCTCTTTCTCTCTTCTCTAGCCTCTATCTCTCTTCCCTCCACCATGCTCTTTTCTCCCTTCCCCTCCCCTTAACATTAACAAGCTGGCCTTTGAATGATCAGCTGGCCCTGCCCCCTTGTTCACCCTTCTTCCCTGCTTCCCTTGAGCCATCAGCAGCAACTCCAGCAGCTTCTCAGTGAGCTCATCCCCACAGCCCAAGTGGTCAGTCAACAACTCCCTCGCTGTGCAGTTAGTGCCCAGCTCACACACGAGCAGGTTCTAATGGCTCCAGGTCCCCGGCCCTCAAGTCTCATCAGCTGTGGAGACTACCTGGGCCTGGCTACCCTCTTTAAGGCCTATGGCTGTGCTCATCTGACAGGGCCTGTGCCAGGCTGAGTCTGGGAGGTCCAGACACCAGGTCCCAGGCCCCACTCAGCCCCACTGGGAGGATTGGGTCACGAGACTTCCCCTTTCTCAGGGCCTCAGTATCTCCACTGGTAAAACAAGGACTGTTGGATTAGACCAATCATTCCCAGCCTTTCGGAATCTAATGACGTGATGGAACACACTTTTTTTTTTTTTAAAGATTTATTTCTTTATGCATACAGAAATGGGGACTAGCCAGAGGTGCAGGGGTGGCGAGAGTGTTCACCAGAGACAGAGTGGGGAGCAGAACAGGGAGACTGACAAGTACCTGGCTGAGGGGAGCAGTGAGGAGAGAGGAGCGGTCTCCTGCACCATGTGGGTCACAGTTAGGCTTAGCTTCGCAGTGTAACACTCCAACCCTCTGCGCATCCAGGGAGGGCCCAGGAAAACACATGTTTACATATCCACAGCTAGTGCATGTTTTAGGGGTTCAGAACTCTTCCAGAGTCCATTCATAAATTCCAGGTTACCCCTGAGTTTTCTTTTAGCACTCACAGCTGCCCAGTGATGCAAAGTCCTCCGCTCCTGTGTGTCTCCCTCTGTCTGTGTTTCCTGCGGTCGTGTGGGCACAGACACAATGGAGGAGAACACCTTCCAGGGCCGTGAGTGCCGCACACAGGTGAGGGGCGGCTCCCGTGGACACGGCGCTGTGCGGCACCTCCCTTTGGCTTTCTGGTGATAACGGGCATCTCTTGGTGCCCAGGGCTGTCCTGAGGCCCACTGTGCTGCCCGCCTTTATCCCCAAGCAATCCTTTGAGCTGTGTTCTACCATAACCCCTATTTTGCAGTGAAAAATTGACCACAGTTTAATTGACTTGCCCAAGATCCTACAACCAATAACTGACAAAGATTGAGATAAAGTAGCCAGATAGCTTGTTGGTCCAGTGATGATTTTTGACCATGGAAGAAAACATCAAAAGCGATCCCTACACTGAAAGAATAGAGCATCACTCAAGGACACACGCAGGTGCACATACACACAGATACCTCCACACGTGTGGACACAGGTGCACTCACAGGCACACCCTGCGCGAGCACACATGCATGTATACATGGCTACACACGGGCATACACACCACCTGCACACACATGCATGGATACACGCGGACACACACACCACCTTTACACACGTGCATGGATACACACGGGCACTCACACCACCTGCACACACTCACCTGCACGCACATGCATGGATGCACACGGGCATGCATGACACGTGCACACATGCATGGACACACGTGGGCACACAACACATGTGCACACATGGATACACACAGGCACACATGCCATCTGCACACACATGCACGGATACACACGTGCACACACACTCACCTGCGCACACATGCATGGATGCACACAGGCACGCACGGCACACACATGCACGGGCACACACAACACACACACATGGATACACATGGGCACACACACCACCTGCACACACATGCACATGTGCATACACTATCTGAAGAAGAACCCGAGTTAGTGCAGATAGATGTGGCAGCCAGAGCAGTGTGAGCCTGGGGGGTTGGAGCCAGGCAAAGAAGTTAATCAAGAGAGCTTCCAGGAGGCAGCAAAATGGGGCTGAGCTTGGAAACAGGGGAGATAAACAGAGAGTGAGAGGAAGAAGGAAGCCTTCAGGCAGGAGACAGTCATGCAGCCGAGAGAGGAGAGGCAGTTGGGTCATTCCAGCCGGCAGGCATAAGAGGACACCTTCCCTGCAAGGTCTACTCCTGAGCAGAGGGCCTGCCCCAGCGCTCAGCGCTTAGAGGGGACCAGTGAGGCCAGTCCACGTGATCAGACAGCTATGAAGACATGACCTCGGAGTCCATCAGCCGGGCTTGGAATTGCAGCTCAGCCACTCACTCGCTGTGGAACCCCCTTAACATCTCCAGCCTTCGTTTTCGCATCTGCAAAATGCAGCTAAGCCCAGGATCTGTCCAGAGCACTGCGAAGCAGCCCCACGCCTGCAGTGCTGAGCCTGCTGCTGAGAACGATTGCCCACCGAGCGGTGGAGTCGCTGACGGTCTCTTCAGTCACAGCAGAAATCAGGTGACCAGCATGGGGTCTCACGCATCCGGGGCACTTAAGAGTGAGTGTTCCATCCCTCACCCTTACTTCCTGGGCCTTTGTCCATTCAAGACAGACAAAGAAGTTTCACAGTGTCTCAGAGAAAAAAGAAGAGTCCGCCCGGCTCCCCTGCCCATGTGCGAGAGTGAATGGCACAGTCCTTCAGAAACAGCGCGATGTGCTAATAACTCATGATTCTGAGGCCTGGGCAGCCATCACTGACGACGGGTGACTCTGACAGGTGAAACTGAACACTTAGAACATTTCACCTGATTCTTCTCAAACACAGGGAGAGACGTCTCGGCTTGGATCTTAATTGGTCACAGCCTGACATGTGCCGCTTACCGTGACCCAGAGTTAATAAACAGCCAGTCGGACCCTCACTGTATTGAAAAACTGTTTACAGGAGGAGATTTGCTGGATGCCAACGACCATCTGTTGGGGTTTTAGAGCAAATTACCCGTCCATCAACTTCTCTTCCCCTGGGAGGTATTGTTTCAGGCCAAGGGGTCTATCCTGAAGTGAGATTAACAAATGGAAGTCCAAATTCATCCTAAAGACACTTAAAACACAACATGCCCCTAAGTGGTCCCACATTCTCTTGCCTAAAACCGGTCACCTCACTACCTTGCTTGGTACCAAGCTGGATCTACCTGGCATCATCTTTGCTGCCTCTCTCACACCCCATATTCAATCAAGTCTATAATCAGAAGTCTCCCCACCCCATTCCCGCTGTCCTAGACACTGGTCTGCTGTGCTAATGAGACACCTGCTATGTCTCTGAACTGCCCCCCCCACACCCCGGTCCTGCTCCCTTTCAAGCTATTCTCTGTGTGGTTGCAAAGGAGATCCTTCTAAAATGCAAATTTGGTCCCGTCAAGCTCCTGATTAAAACTTTCCAAAGAATCCCTGTTAACTTCAGGATAAAGCCTCAGCTTCCTAGGATGGCAAGCAAGTAGCCTCCAGATCCCAGGGCGGCTTCCTCCCTCACCTTTCTCCTCCCTTCTTGCACAATGAGGGACAGTTTAGCCAGACCAAGAGGCCTGAAGATTCCCTGTTGTCCAGGTGGCACAGCAAGAAGGGACTCACCTTTCCCTGTTCTGAAACTTCAGCTCCTTCCCAGCCTCCCCACACCTGTGAGCTCAGTTCTGCAATCCCTGCCTTCCTGAAACCCTCTCTGACAGTCACCTGTTCGGGAACAGAGCTGCTCACCTGCTCAACGGCTCTTCTAAGGATGCAAATAGATTTCAATTGTTCACCACATCACACTTCATTTTCAAGCATCCTGTCTTCAAGCCCTGTGTCCATGTCAAACAGGGAACAAGTCGCGATCAGAGTCCTGGCATTGCTGTGTCATCATGCCACACCCAGTAGGCTTCTTGTGGGTTCTTGCATATTGAATAGTCATTAAAGATTCACATTTCATATGCAAAGTAGGTGGGTACTACTACAGTTTCCACTTTACAGAGGAGGAAACTGAAACTCAGAGAGGTTAAGCAGCTTGTCTAAGTTCTCACCAGTAGAAAGTGCCAGCAACAGATTTGAACCGAGTCTTAATGATTAGAAAGGATTTAAGACATAGGTTTCTTTAATTGACTGTTGATCACATTCCTTTAAATCACCTCCCCCCTTTTCCCATCCTGAAAATATATTTAGAGTTCTAATGAAGATGTTCAGACATATGTATTATGATAAAGGGATTCTATCTAGATGACCTCTTTCGAAACAAAGTTCACTTGAAAATATAGTTACCGGAAGAGTCTGAACTTAGAGACCTGGCATCCACGGCACTCCCCCCCCCAACCTTGGCACTGATCATTTGCTTGTTGCATGAATTTGCCCAATGAAAAGCAGCTGGTGTCCATGGCTGGGGGGTGCCCAGGGCTGTGAGTGGGGCCCTCACAGTGTCTACAGCAAATATCAGCAAGAGCAATGTCTACTCACTGGCCATGTCCAGGCACGGTGCTGGTGTGGCAGACTTGTCAGGCTTGAGCAGTGGCAGCAAGCAACAGAGCTGGCACTTATTTAACCCCATGGCCTGCTGAGGCCAGACTCAGGCTCTGGGGATATTACGCTGCTGCTACACACTGCTGGGATTTAAGCAGGTGCAGTAGCTGGCAGTCACTGCCAGGTGCAAGGTAGGGCTCTGTGGTCCAGATGCTCTGCCCTGGGCCCTGGGCTCTGTGATCACCATGCTGTGGGTGCACAGGGCTGTGAGGACCACTGCACCCAGCAGTGAGCCTGGACTCGGTTCTTGATACCGCGATAAAGCAATTGTCTCTCTTCCTGACCCCCCAGGTAAGCATTCCTATGACCTTTATTTATCCTCTAGTTTGAACAACCTTGTTTTCTTATAACCCGTGGAAAGAGAACATCCCTAAGAAAACAGCATCTGGATCGCTGACCATTGCAAAGCAAGCGGGTGCCAGCCTGAATCTCCCCCAAATCTCCAGATGCCTGCATCCCAAGGATGAACATCCCAACCCACTCCCCCTTCTGCTCCCTTGTAACTCTGGGCAAATCCCCCTGCCCTCTGCCAAAGAGCAGGACGGTGCTCTCTTAGGCACAAGTCTGCTGCCTTCCTCAATCTGTCAACAAATTACTTTCCTTCTCCTCAAACTATCTCCTCTTATTGGCTCAGAGAAATCAAGACCAGCACGTGGTAACTTTCTCATGCTAGAAACTTCACCATGAGTCCACCAGGGAAGTTGCTAGTCTTTGGTGTCCCCCAAAAGGTAGAAATGACACAGAGGTTAGGGGAACAGGAAACCTCCTGCCTCCTTGGCAACAACCAAAAACTCCTTGGCCTGGCAGCCTGGCACTGAATGAGTTAACCTGAAACTGCCTCTGTGATGAATGGCTATAATACTGTCTACGTAATGGGTTTCCTATTTAAATTTTGTGAGGATTTAATCAGTTGGGCGCAGCTGTGCAAGATGCACCATAAACTATGTTGAAAAATATGTAGACATATACATTTATCTGCTACAAATTAAGCTCACTTAGAGGTGGTCTTAATGGCCCATGTAGCCATCATTACAAGCATAAATTCTAAACTGTCTGTTTCCAGTGAATTTGCTTTGAGAAAAAAATTAATGCTCATCCTTAGCAGAGCACGGTAATAAATGAAAGAACCCTTAATTTGCAAAGCGCTAATAGCCCAGCCATTTTTCATTAGGCACCCCTGGCTGGATCAAGTTTGGCAGGGTGGCTTCACGGGAGAGTGCCCGCTCAGGTTGGAGAGGAGGGCCTGGCCTCCCAGAAGCCCACCTTCTGGGCTTAGGTGTCCCCTCAGAGGGAGACTGGCAGCTGGTAGGGAGCCTGCCTGTTCCTTGCTCTGGCCAGCCTTTCCCACAGGATGCTCCCTGGTGTGCTCTGGCCATCCTGGAGAGGCCAAGGTGAACGAACACACACTTCGGCGCTGAGGAGAAATCACAGCAAATGAAAGTTACCCCACTTTTTTTTAGGTCCACACACTGGTAAATGGGGCAAAGACTTGAGTCTTTGCCTGTCACGACTGGTCCTGCCAACGGGCTTCTCCTCTTGGCCACCAAGAGCAGCCTGGTTGCAAGGCCTTCTCCCATCACTCTTCTCACAGCTCACCCGTCAACATCTGGGCAGCCCCGGGAGGGAGGTCAACAGTGCCGCCTGCTGTAAATGTTGCCTGTGTGGGCCACAGCAGGGTCTGTGAAGGAAGGGGAAGGCCAGAAAGGCCCGTAGGCCAGAGCTTGAGGAAGTGCAGACTCTCAAGGTCACGCCAGCTCTCCATCTGCTGACCCTGGCAATGATCGAGGCTTAAACTCTGCTCCTTAGCTGATGCTTTTGCTGCTCCTCTTGTCATGGAGGAGGGCGCAAAGCATGGAGAAGTGAAGGGGCATGCCCGGTGTCCGCAGGCTGAGTGAGAGAGAGAGAGCCGGAGTCACAGTCAGCTGCTTCCAATGCCAGGGCCTTTTCCAGGCCCTGAGATGATGCCCATCTGAGTAATAAGGCTGTTTTATTGGGCCCCAGCTGGGACTCATAGGCTGCCCAGCAGAAGCACTCACACACTGCGTCTGATCTCACTTTCTTCAAGACACGTCTACGTTCAGCAAGCATTGAGTTTATTTTTTCGCTTATGTGTGGCTTGAATAATCACCATTAACCTAGGGCATTCACCATATTACTCTTTCTGATTCGAACAGTGTTTGGCACATAGGAAGTGTTCAATAAACAGGTGTTGCGTGAATGCTCATAAATGATGAAAATTTTAATGAGAAGTTGTGTGAGTCTAGTGTGACTGTCCTGGGCCTGATTCCAGGCACCCAAAAGTTGGGCTCACTCAGAAGGTCGAGGTTCCTTGTCCCCTCTGGGTATCAAGTGTCCCATGCTCAGTCATGCTGGGATAAGCAATGGACACACTTGACCAGACAGAAATGAAAATCTGGGTTGGTTGTGTTTGCTTCATTTTTAGGATTCAGGAGGCAGAAACACTGACATTCACAACACGTGTGAGGGTGAGAGTCAGCGCTACAAAATCCCAGAAGAATTAAAATGCTGAAAAGCAGGATCATACAAAATACTAGTCTATTAAAACCTGCCCGGGGGCAACTGGTTACTACCTCCTAGCAGCCCCCACGATCCTGAGCCGGGTGCCTGTGCCCAGTGCTCCCAGGGCGCTTCCCTCAGTGTGTGGCCAGCCAGCTGGCCTCCTGACTTGAGACAAGTCGTCCAGTGGAAAGATAAGGCATCTCCCCTTCAAGCTGCCTCTAGGAAGACTCCCAGTCTGGCCCCATTTCCATAGCGAGCACCAGGGAGAGGAATAAATCTTTACAGACCTGGCCTGCGGTTCTGCACAATTTAACAATTGACAAGTTTGTGAAACAGGCAAGGGTCGTTATTGCGTGAGCATCATTGGCATTGACACAGATGATGAAATTAGGGGCGGCCACCAGCGGTGCTCGGCCCCCGCTAAGTGAGTGTCTGGAGAGGTGACCACAGGCAGCCTCATTGGCCTCACCCTGGGTGGGGTCCCCGGGGGGCACCGTGCAGGCTGGTGTCCGCAGGCCCTGCACAGGCAGGGAGTGCATGGCAGTATTTACCCCAGAGGAGGCCAGGGTGACATCCTACCAGATTGCCATCCCAACACATTTAAGTGAATAGCTAACAGACACTTCACAGATATTAATTGTGAAGCATCACACTCCAACCTGAACCTGGGTCTGAGGCCAGACAAGCTGGGGTGATCTCTGTGGGTCCTAACAGCTCCTAAACCAGCTCCTTGCTGCCTGGGGAACCCCAGTCTCCATCACCCCCCTGCCTCACTGGGTGTCCCTCCTTCTGGGGCACACTTTGTATGACCCCACTGACCCCTGACTTTGGAAATCACTGGCGGCATTTGAAGCCTCCTCGGAGGCAGAGCTCTGCCCCTTTTTGCCCCCCACCCTTGATGTGTACCCCTTGTGACCAGGAGGGCTGGGCCACCAGGCTCCATCTGCTGGCTCTCAGTTTCTTGTCCAGATAAAATTACCCACTGGTCCTGGTAATTGAACCAAAGTGCCCGCACTCAAGGTGCACAGAACCACCAAGAGAGCTTGGCTTAGTGCAGATTCGGACTCAGCAGCACTTAGAACTTCATTCCAGCAAGCCCAGGTGAGGTTTGAGTTGTTGGGCTCGGGAATCCCCCGTGAGCAGTGAGGCGCTAGGTCCCCTGGGCAGACACACACGTGGCTCTTACCAATGCACAGAGGGTGGCCCTTCCCCAGAAGGTGTCTAACGAAATGAAGTAGTGAGAGACCTGAAATCTTGTTACTCTTCGTAATTTGCAGAGCAGATGGGCACCAGGCTAGCCCTGAAAGAGCATTTTATTGGGTGCTCTAGTGCCTGGGTGTTTGACCCCAAATGAGTGACTGACTCTGTGAGAGCTGTTTCTGATACCCAGTTGAGGGGGGAATCTGTTGAATGTGGGGGCAGTATAGCCTTGTTGTGATGGTCTGTGCGGCCTCTGCAGGTCACCCCACCTGGCCAAAGATGGCCCCTCTGGGACACGGAGGTGGTTCCAAACCTCTCCTGGCGAGGTGAAGATGGGCCGTGCACTCTGCTTGGCCTCAAGTGCTGGGCCAGCATCAGCTGCTCCGACTAGTCAATGTGCAAATGGAAGCGTGTCCCAGCCAGTCCCCGCCAGGTAGAAAAATGCCAGGGTGCCCTTGAACCAAACTGGAGACACTGGAGGCTGTGACTTAGATATCATATCTTTTGCCTGTAATTTTCTGTTTAAAATGAGAGATTTGTTCACAAGCTGATACGGATCATAAATCTCTCCCCTGCCCCACCACCCAGGAGACCAGGAAGGAGGCAGCACAGCTGGGTGACCCCTGAATCTCTGGGCAGGCCACCTTGCCTGGCCAGGACCTGGCCTGGCTGTTGGTGGAGCCCCCAGAACCTCAGTCTCCCCTGGGGCCACTACTTTTTATGTATCACTGCCCCACAGATGCTTCCTGGCTGTAAGAAATGGCAGAACTGTGAAGACAAGCACTGCCGGTGGAAGAAGATTCTATCGATCCAAACGCCAGTTACAGCTGACAAAAAGCAGAAGGGAGAAGTCTTTCCAGAGAGCTCCAATCACTCTGGAGCTGCTTCTGGGTCAGTGTACCTGAGTCAGCCCTGGCTAATGAGGGCGAAGAAGAGTTCTTTCCAGAAGACTCCAGGGAGAGAGACCCAGCCCAGGTGAACTGTACCCCTCCTTCCCACCCAGGGCTCCTCACAGGCCACCTTCTTTCTGAACCCCTCCTTTCTCCTGTGCAGGACTTGTCCATCCTCACCTTAAACATGCTTCACAGGCAGGTTGACCTGATGCCCGGATCTGAAGGGGTCTGCTCCCATGGCACGGGCCGAGTTCTGACACAGACTTTTGCTTGCTTCCTGTCTCCCCTGCTGTCCGTGCTATGTCCCCCATGTCTCGAGGGCAGGACAGCGTGTGTTTCCCTCATGACTCCACCCAACACCAGCCCGAGGCCTTGATACTAAAACGCCTGTGCTCATCCTTTTCTAAGAGATTTTCCATGTGTTTCTCCTCCTCCCACACCTCTCCCTCCCATGAGGTCAGTTCTATTACTAGACTCAGATGCAGAAACTCAAATATGAAGACATCCTATAACATATTCGGGGTCATACCCGAAGAGGTGGGCCCACGAGCTTGCCATGTCTCTTACACAGTAGGCTGTGCTGTCTGCCACAGCAGATACCCCCAAAAGAACTGCTGGATGAGTGGATGACTAGCATGGCTCAGCTGGAAACCATCAGGCCCTCCTGCTCACTGGGTGCTTTGCAGTGTGTCAGATACGGGGGTTCCCTGCCATCAAGGGAGCTCACGATGGCTATAGAGCCTGAAGCAAGCATGTGAAGAACCCAGCAGCATCGTGGGGCTCCCTTCCACCTGCCTGATTAGCAGTGCAGATGCCCTTGGGAAATGTCTCATAAGTGAGTCTGGCCAGCTGCTACCCCAGTCCTCTACTTACAGCTACAGATGTGGAAGTCCAGAGAAGTTAGGTAACTTGCCCAAGGTCACACAGCTAAAGAGCAGAAAAGGAATTTAAATCCCTTTTTTAAAAATTCCAGGTTGGGCCCGGGACTCCCATAACACTTACTTCGCAGAAGCCTTCAAAGGGTGCCGAGTTGACTGAAGTGGAGCTTCCTCACAGGCAGGTGAAGACAGTGGGAAGCTCAGCCTGGGCCTCAGGACAACACAATACCGAGTGAGACTTCATGTGCGCCCCTGACTGGGCAAGCCCCTGCTTCTAGGAGCACGGCATGGTAGCAATAAGAAAAAAAAATAACCACCTGAGAGACTACCTCTGTCAGGATGAGATTCTGCAGGCAAGAAAAATGAGTACAGGTCAGCATCATTTTTGGAGAAATTCCAACAGCTTTAGGTCAGTTATCGGGGGACCCTCCCCGCAGAGCAGCGGTTTCCACACTTGGGGTGCTCACGGGCTACTCTGACGAGCTCTGTCCCACCTGGAGTCTGCCGGTGTTACCTGTGACTTCTAGCTTCAAATAAACTCAATCAGAAAAAACCTTAAAATCAATTTTAAATGTATGAAAAATTCAGCTATTTAACAATAGTTATTAAAAAAAAAACTCTAAGTGGTAATATTAGGTGGTAACATAAAAAAGAAGCACCATGAAAGCAAAGCAGTGTTATTAAGTGCTCAGCAGATAGTCACCTCATCACAGTCTGCTCTGCTCTGTGTTTGTTCCCAAGGGAGAGAAACATGGTTACCGAAGAATGATAAGCAGGTTGGTGCTAAATCCCCTCTGCCTGTTATAATTCTCAGTGAAAGTAAAGTTGAAAAGGGAATAATTTTCCCCCTTATAGAATCCGATCAGAGATGGCACTGGGTGCCCAGGGCCAGCTGAACCCATGGGCATCACTGGAATGAACCGCGGTGGCTCTGGTGTCACCAGGAGAGGAGGAAAAGGCCCATGTTTAGGTCCTTCCTCAGATGCCTGCTTTGTGACTTTAGGTGAGTCACATGCATTGCTGGGCCTAAGTTTCCCCAGATGTAAAATGCAAGGTTCAAATAGAATTCAGTTCTAGGTGATCTTGTTAATAGGGGACATCCATAGAAAGGGTCGGGTGGGGGGAGGCCTAGGTTCCTTGTCACAGCTGAGGAAGAGTGGGCTGAGCAGCTAGAAGTGACTGGAAGGAGGACTGGGAGAGAAGACTGAGAAGAGGAAGAAACCTGGAGGCGACCAGTGGTGCAGAGACATTTGAAGCAGCCACGCTTGCTTCTCAGCCTCAGACTTGCACCAGGACTTGGGGAACATGGAAAGAGACACCCGAAAGAGACAGAGACGTGGGTGAGAGATCCATGGGGCGGCTGACAGTGGCAGCTGTTGTCTTGACCTGTAGTTTGAATTTGCTCCTTTTGCCTCAGACTGGCCTGGCCCTTCTGCCCCTCTCCTGTGGTCCCCGCCAGGAGGGGCCTTAGATGTGTGGCAGGCTTTGGGGGCTCAGTAGCCCCCCTTGGGGCCACCCAATTAGGTTGGGCATTTACCCACGAAAGGATGATTTATTTTTATTTTTACTTTTTCTTAAGATTTATTTATTTGTGCATACCCAACTGGGGTACAGGCCAGAGGTGCAGGGGTGGTGAGAGGATTCACCAGAGACAGTGGGGAGCAGAACAGGTCAACTGATGAAGTACACTGCTGAGGAGAGCAGCAGGCGGGTCAGGAGAGGTCTGCCGCGCCATGTGGTCACCTCCGGGGCAGGCGGGGATGGAACTCATCCTGAAGTGGCTTTAGCTTCTCAGTGCTGTGTTTTACCCCGCTGCGCCATCAGGGAGGCCCCGCTGACTCGTTTTAACATATTCTTCCTCTCCCCTCCCACACTATTTATTGATTTGTATTAAAGTTCTTTTCTATTGTATTCTAATACACACTAAAGAGTATGTTTTGTCTCTATGTGGTAGATGGCAGAACCCACTTAGACAGGTAGGTTTGGGGGTTCCTGGGATGCTGCTCATTGTGCCTGCTAATACTTCCAGGGCTGTGGTCAGGTTTCATGATTTTCTGGAAAGCCTTCCTCCACTGGCAAGGATGTGGAAGAAGGCTGAGCACTTGTGCAGGAGGACCCAGCTAATACGAGCCTGTCCATTCTAGCCAGCCGGCCTCAGTGGCAATGGAGTGGTTCACTTTGTTTAGAATATTTTGTGGCCAGTAGGATTATTGCAGTGATAAAATTCGTGCCTCCAGCCTTTAAATAAAGATGTCCCCAGGAGGGCATTGATGGCATCATTGTCCTTGGAAAGAAGAAGAGAGAGTGGCCTGGTGATCCCATTGTGTGTGGAATAAAAGGGCTGGGAAACAGATCTATTTTCGTATTAGCTCACCACAGCCACTGCACCCCCAGATCAGCGCATTCTTGGACCACAAGAGCTCCCCTCTAGGAAGCCGGGATGTGCTTCTAGCAAACAAGCACAGGCCTGGACACCTTCAGGGCCGGGGCCTGATTTAGGGGTCAGGCGTGTGTTCTCCAACACCTGGGCCCACTGGTGACTGCCCCCGCACCCACCCACAGCGCTGGAGGAAGCACCCCCTCTGGTCTCCCTTTGCCCATCAAACTGCCTTTGGTCATCTCGGCGGACAGAGGGGACTAAAGAACAGTGCTCGCCCTAACCGAGGACGAGGACTGGCCCACGGAGCCGACAGCTTCATTCCCTGGGATGAAGCATTAATTGCTTATGTTTTCCAAAGTGTGCCTGAGAATCGCAGGGTCCTGCCAGGCAGGTGGGTGCCGGGATTTGAGCCCCAGTCTGCAGGCCACAGTCTGGGCTCTTAACCACACTGCAAGCCTCTGGCTACCGGGGGCAGCCACCCTGGGGGCCCAGAGCTCAGCTCCGGGAGACCGCAATCTGGGGTGAGTCAGCTTTGCACTTACTTCAGTTTTCTCACCTACAAAATAGGTGCAGTGATGCTAAGTGCCTCACAGTGTGGACAGCAAGTGAGTTAAAAGGTGCCCACTGGCAAAGCCAGTGACTTACACAGCGAGCCAGGTGCCAGCAGCTGCCCCCGCTTGCTCTGGCCTGTCCTCGCCCATTCTCACAGTCCCTGCCGCGAGCCTCATGTGCTCCTCCAGGGCACTGCCACCCTCATCTTGCCAGTCCAGGGAGATCAGTAAGGGAAACCTCCCTGAGGGAGGTTTATGGACAGGCTAGAGGGCAAAGACTTGCAAAAGCTCACACAGGAAATGAGCAGATGCAGGGGGCAGAGGGGCCCTGACACCCAGCTCAGGTGGGCCCACCCAGTTCCTTCTGCAGAGTCCACTCCCTCCCTCCTCCACCCCTTAGAGCCAGGCCCAGGGAGCGGCAGGCTGGGTAGCTGCTCTGCACACAGTCACCAAGCCTGCCACATCTGCTCTCTGCCCACAGCTAATCCAGAGGCCTTTTCACGCTGCCGCCAGTGAGCTTGGGCTGCCGTTGTGTTACCACTGAATTTCAGCCCCCTGTTGCACACTCATCCTGACATGGACTACCCCTCTCCTCTCGTGTCATTTCCTCCACCCCAATAGCCACGCTTCCCTCTTTTCCTGGCCACATGCAAGCCAGGGGTTTAGGCCAGATAGAAAAAGAATTAAGGGCCCTCTCTGGTGCAGAGGGTTAAAGCACAGCACTAAGAAGCTAAAGCCACTTCAGCACGAGTTCGATCCCCGCCCGCCCAGGAGGTGACCCAAATGGCGCGGCAGACCTCTCCTGACCTGCCCGCTGCTCCCCTCAGCAGTGTGCTTCATCTGCCTGTTCTGCTCCCCACTCTGTCTCTGGTGAATCCTCTCACCGCCCCTGCACCTCTGGCCTGTACCCCAGTTCTATATGCACAAATAAATAAATCTTTAAAAAAAAGTAAAGACAAAGAACTAAAAGAACCAACAGACTCATCTCCTAGAAGGGAAAGTGGCTGAGAAGGTGAATGATCCCCTACTCATTCTCCAGAACAGACACTAAGTCCCAGGGAGATTTAACAAGTCCAATAGCGACTTCCTGTCCCAGACAAGGAAATCAGAAACCCCAGTGTTAGTGCCTGACGTGGAATATGTTTAAAAGTCCTTCCAAATTATTCTACTAAACAGCCATGACTGAGAACCATAGATGGAAAGCTGACATAGTGGGAAGGACCCAAATGTCTCCTGAGCCTCCCTGGTCACACTCGTGAAGCTGCAGAGGCCTCCTGCCACCAGCCTGTCCTTGCCAGTGGGGTGTACACTTGGGGTCCTATTTTGAACACTGACTAGACAGTGAGGATCTGAACTCTTACCCACCTGCCCTGCGCCAGCCAGCGTGTGACACCATGGTGTTGAAAGGATGTGATGAGGGGGTCCTGGAAGAAGCACCTGTCCCCTAAAGGGACATGTCTCCACGTTGGGGGGGCTCCTGGGCACCGTGCCCACACATTTTCTCTGGTGCGTCTTTGGAATCAAACAGTAGGCTAACAGCCGAATGAGTGAGCCACACTTCTTCCTCAGCTTCTGGTCCCAGTGGCCAGATGTATGCGCTGGTGAGCTCCCAGGGCCCTATGGCCTGGAGAGAAAGAGAACAACAAAGACGGGTCTGAGAATGCTGCTCCAGAAAGCAGGAAGGAAAGCTTCCTACCTCTCAGGACTTGCTGGAGCAAAACTACAACCATACCACTTGTGTTTTGGTGACCCCAGAGATACATCTGTATATATTAAAGATTTATTTATTTATGCATACAGAATTGGGGTACAAGGCAGAGGTGCAGGGGCAGTGAGAGGTTCACCAGAGTCAGAGGGGGGCGCAGAAACCATTGACTGAAATATGCTGCTGAGGAGAGCAGCAGGCGGGTCAGGAGACATCTGCTGCGTGGGTCATGTGGGTCAGCTCTGGGGTGAGGCTTGAATCCTCGCTGAAGCTGCCATGGCCAGCTTGCAGTGCTGCGCTTTAACCCGCTGCGCCACCAGGGGGGGCTTCTAGATATTTTTAATGCTCTAGATTTTTAAAAATAAAGTATGCAATTGTGTGACTTGTATGTAAAGGAACATATATCCTAGTCTCCCACCCTCTCCGCAAACACAGTGGCTAAGGAGTCTGTGAGCAGCTTCCCCACCAAAAAAACAAAAAAACAAACAAACAAAAAAACAAACACCTGAGGGATTCATTTTTTCAGGGGCTCTGAGGCAGAGTGGGGCACGCCCTTCTCCCCCTTCTCCCAGGGGAATTCCCCTGCAGCCCTTCACCCTCAGGGGAGGCGTTTGCAATAAGCCAATGGGCCTGTAGTCAGGCTTTTGAGTTTAGCTCCTCACAGCCAAGTCTTGGGGGGTTTCGGAGCCTGCCTTTCGCAGCCATGCGAGGGGCAGCATGAAATTCCACTGCACCCCCGCGACTGAAGGAGTTAAGTGAGCCTATTCGTTGCAGAAGACAGAGCAGGCAGACTTGAGCCTTTTCCTGTTCGTTGTGCATCCCGGGAACTCGAGCAGCCCCGCCTCTGTGGGGAAGCCTTGCTTGTTTGGAAGTCCGTGAGCTCAGCTAAGTAGAGAGTTAAACATCCAGACTGGCAAAGGGGGGCAGAACTGTTTCAGAACACCCCACTGCCCGGGCAGATGGTGTGGGGCCAGATGGCTGGGGAGGCGGGGGCCGCAGAGAGCCGCCGGGGTGCTGGCTGTGGCCTCCGAGGCGGGAGGAGTCGGCTTGTCCACCTCCCTGCCCTCCCTTGGATTTCTGCTCCAGAGGGGGCACCGCCCAGCTCTGACAGATGTGCAGTCTGGGAAGGTTTCCAGGTACAGTGTCGGGAAAGTGGGCAATTAACCCCATGCCAGGACCCGCGCTGGCGAAACAGGAAGTAGGGGCGCGCGCGTGTCTTGGTGCTTTCGGGCTCCCCTGCTTGCGTGTCCTCACCTTCAACCAGCCACGCTCTGCTCGGCAAGGACATGCACGAGTGACTTCACTCCCCAGCCCCTGCAGCGTCTCCAAGCTCGCTCCCCCTGACAGGACTTTACTCCCGCCTGCTGAGGTGGTTCTTCTGCGCAACCATCCGTGTGTCAAGGATTCAGGTGCTGGTTGTGTTTCCCTCGGGGGAACTCTGTGTTGAGACTCCTCCTGTGGAGGCATGTTAGGGTCCCCCAGGTAGGGGGGTAAGCCAGTGTGGAGGGCTTTCCTCACCCTCTGGGGGAGTACCACAGAGCAGAGTACTTGAAGTTCTGTGCTTTAGGGGTGCTAGTATCCCTAAACTTCAGCCCCTCCCAGGGCTGCTGTGACAAAGCACCACAGACTGGGGGCTTAACCTGCAGAGATCTCTTATCTCACAGCTGTGGAGATGGCAAGTCCCAGAGCAAGGAAGGACTAGTTCTTGTCAAGGGCTTTGAGGGAAGGGGCTGCTCTCTTGACTCAGTGGTCTTCTCCCTGTGTGTTTCCACGTCACCATCCCTCAAGGTGTCTCTCTCTGTGTCCTAATGCCCCGTATTTATAAGGATGCCATTCACATTGAACCAGGGCCCACACTGTGTAGGATGGTCTCATCTTACCTCAGCTAATTACCTCTGTAAAGATCCCCTCTCTCCAAAGAGGGTTATCCTCCGAGGTATTGAGGGTTAGTACTTCAATATAGAAATTGTTTTGTGGGTGTGTGAGGAGGGGATTAAACTAAGAGCAGGGCTTACACAGGCTCTGTTGACTTGAAGCCCTGAATTCTGAGCTCTATGATAAGGGACTTTACCAGGATGAACCCTCAGCACATCTAAGCCTCAGTCTCCTCATGTGTTAAATGTGGATGATGACAGCATCCCTCTGGAAGGAATATTTTTAGATAAAGACTAGTGTGTGTCAAGTATTCAACAGGTGGCCTGGTGCAGCTAAGTCTTCAAGGGACATCAGTGGTTATTATGACTATTCTCCACATAGGGTGCCACATGGAGAACAGCCCATGTCCCCCAAACCTCAGGGCATCTTAGTCCATCTAGCTAGGGGAGTGAAAGACCAGACAGAATCTTCAGGCACAAAAATATCTAACCCAGGCTCCCATAACCCAAGACTTGAGGAAATGATACATTGAAAAGAATAAAGATTTCCATTGCAATTAAAATTCCCTTGGTAAAGAAGAAAAAAAGATTTGTGAGATCAGGGAAGATAAAGCAGAATTAATCACCCATATAATAGCAATGAGTATTATTTTATGTCTTTAACAGAAGTGAGATTTGCTTGCCAAGTACACTCTTGCCCCGAGTCTCAGGTTCTTTTGTCTCAGGAGGAAGCAAGCAGCTCAGGACTGAAGTTTTACCAACTTGAAACCATTGCCCGGGAATCCTGCTATTTCTCCCATTTCACAATCATCTTCAACGT
>NW_004567129.1:2592862-2601809 GCF_000260355.1 Condylura cristata | reverse complement strand
TATAGGTGGGGCACATCTAATCAGTTGTCAGCATGAAGAGAAAGACTGAGGTCCTGCACAGGAAAATATCCCCAGCTGTGGCCACCTTCAGACAGAAGTCTGCAACGTCAATTCTTCCCTGGGCCTCTAGTCTCACAGTCTATGCTGCAAATTTTGGACACATCAGCCCCCACAATCATATGAACCAGCTCCATAAAAACCCGTCTGTCTGTCATGCAACCAACTCAGGCCAAGTAAGTTCATGGTCAGTTTTCTTGGAGAAAAGGAGAATTTGGAGACTTGGGTGGATTTTGCTGACGTTTAATGCTGAGACAGGGGACCAGACACCCAGGCTGGCAGACAGAGCTAAAGACTCCAACACTGAGACAGAACTGCCACTCAGCTGCTTAGGGCCCTGGGCACTGTTAGGTGCCCACAGCCACACATCCCTTCCTGCTGCAAACACAAGTCCCACCTGTTGTTTGCTGGTGTCTGAATGGCATTTCAAGGTGTGGGCTCTCTGTTGTGTGGAAGGCAAAAAGAGCCCAATTCACTCGTTTTCCTCACACTATCTATCTATCTGTGTATCTACCCATCCTATTAATTCTGTTTACACTAATACATGACAAAGGAGACTGTGTGATTGAGTTAGGGATCCTGAGATGGAGGAGGATCTGAGTGGGCCTCATGTCATCACAACTATCCTTATAAAGGGGATGAAGGAGGGGCCCGCCCTGCTGGCACAACAGGTTAAAGCACAGCACTAAAAAGTTGTGCATAGTCACCGTAGCACGAGTTCCACCCCTGGCCAGGGAGCTGACCCACAGGGCGCGGCAGACCTCTCCTGTCCCGCCTGCTGCTCCCCTCAGCAGTATATCTCAGTAGATCTGTTTGTTCTGCTCCCCACTTGGTCTTTGGCGAATCTTCTCACTCCACCCCTCCCCCGCTTCACCTCTGGCCTGTACCCCAGTTCCTATATGCATGCATAAATAAATCTTTAAAAAAAAAAAGGGATGATGGAGGAGTCCCAATCACAGGAGAAGGTGATGTGATAACAGGAGCACAGTCTGGAGTGATGTGTTTTGAGAAACAGATAGAAGGGCCACTAGCCAAGGAATTCGGGTGGCCATTACAAACCAACATGCAGGTTCTCCCCTCAGAATCTCTGCAAGGAGACAGCCACACAGACACCCAGATGCTAGGTGTTTTGACTCCTGTAATGTTAGAGAGTAAATCTAGGTTGTTTTAAGCTAAGTTTGCGGTCATTTGCTATAACAGTGATATGACACCAGCAGTCACCAGGAACTACTCACAGGGGACGCTGGTGGGGGATTCTGGGTGTCTTGTGGTAGGTGTCATATGGCAATAACCCCTGTACTTTTAATATGTAAACAGTGATAGGAACAAATGTTACCTCAGTAAAATAAATCTAGTTACCATTACCAGTGTGGATTAATATTCTTACTAGCTAAACAGTTCTTATAAAATAAACAAAATGGGAGCTCCAGTGGTGAATTGGTTAGTGCACGGTACTTATAAAATAGACAAAATGGCAGGCACTTATAGCAAAGAAAGTTAACAACAATTCATAGAAGAAATGGACACAATGAACAACTATCATGGTATTTTGGCCTTATCTAGTCAGAGATAGGCAAAGCAAAGAGATACTGACGCTCCTAGTTGTCTATCCACTTATGTCCCAGCTACAGATGACTTATTTTGTTTACATTCACTGAAATATATATATATTGGCCTTTTGAGTAAAAATGGGAATCTATTTGCCAAGAGGCTGATCCTCTCACACTTCTGCTGGAAGCATCGATGGCCTCCGATTGCTGCTTCTGCATCTGGCCCTAGGACAGCGTGTCCTGGGTGTGTTGGTCTGTGATGCTGAGCACTGGCCCGGCCAGAGGAGTCCAGGCGCTGATGCCAGTTTTGCATCCCATTCAACAAGTGCCTGAAGCGGTCATTCTCATTGGGGACAAAGTCAGGGTGAAGCGGTGCTTGCAAACACGGCCGTTTGAAGTATAAAGATCCTCACTGTACAAACACAAAACCGACTGAGTCCATTTGAAAGATCTTATTTGCTTTATTCAATGAGTCATGAATTGGGCCTCCTCAGTCTAGCAGACAGGGAGGCTCTCCAAGGAGGTATGCAGGGCAACAGCCTGTTAGGCAGGAGAGAGCAGGAACAAGGAGTTACAGGTGAGAGCCGATTGGTTACTGCAGGTTTCCTCCCCTGACGGGGAGGGCAGGCCTTGATCAGACAAATGATCTAGCCAGCACCGGTCAGGTGGCTCCTGAGTGACTTAAGATTCATTTCCTCAGGGTCTGCAACAGTCCGTGTTGGTTAGCTGTGGGCTTTAGCATATGGGACTGCATTTCGGGCTTACTGTCTGTTTTTGAAGAGATGGCAATGGAAATTATTTTCACAGCATGTGCTGTGAGCCTTAAAAGTTTCTATCTTTTCACCTACAGGTTCACTGTGGGCATCTAGCTAAGAAAATCATGAGAGATGTGACCAGGGGAATGTGCAGGTGTGGCAGTGCAATCCATGATATGATAATAATAATAATGGCAAATTATAAATAATAATAATGGGAAATGTCCAGTATCGTAGTGGTTACGGAAATGTAATTTGTAATAAATATATTATACACATAATGTGTGACACCTATAATTATAGATACTATAACTCTTGTAATTATAATACACAATTATATCATTATTACAACTATATATAAATATCGAATAGGTATGTGTAAAATATTTATATCAGATAAAATACATAAACATAAATAAAATCTGTTATGGAATACATATTTTTTGCTATTTCCCATACATATGTATATAACAAAAAAACTGTCATTTAAAATTAAATAAATTTAATAGGAAATGCCATTGTAGCACTGGAAATACTGTACAGCTCCAAATTTTATTTAAAAAAGTGATAAAGGGCCCTCCCTGGTGGCGCAGCGGGTTAAGGCACAGCACAAAGAAGCTTAAGCCACTTCCTCATGAGTTCGATTCCCGCCTGCCCCGGAGGTGACCACATGGCGCGGTTGACCTCTCCTGACCTGCCCGCTGCTCCCCTCAGCAGTGTACTTCGTTGATCTGCCGGTTCTGCTCCCCACTCTGTCTCTGGTGAAGCCTGTCACCCTCCGCATCTCTGACCTGTACCCCAGTTCTGTACGAATAAATAAATAAATCTTTAAAAAAAAAGTGATAAAACAAGAAAAAGACAAAATTTTATTTAAAATCTAATTACCTTGTTGTTAATGTCTGTATATTTTCCTTACAGTTCACGTATCTATTTTAAAAAGATTATCAAGATGAACGTTATTTATTGTTGTTTTTAGTGATCGGTGGCATGAGTATTCTCACTGTGGCATGAATATTCTCACTGTAAAAAGTAATCAAGCGGGACAAACATTTTCTACCTGTCAGTTGACCACTTTAATTAGTTTGACCATCCTCTTTCACTGCAGTTCCTATTGCTTTGCAAATGTACTCATACACTTGCAAAAACAGAGACTTTTTTTGCAGGTTTTCAAAGCAGAGCTAACACATGGGCCATAACATGCCTATTAGTCTGCAAGCGTTTCTTAATCGTGCATCTCAGAAAGCCGTCACCGAGTCCCGCTTGTTATCCGCTGCTCCCGCCCGGAAGCGGGCATGTGCTCATACGTTCAGCCTAGTCAATAGCACGGGGTCAGTCCTGATTTTTGCTCTCCACACAAAATTTTTGATTGTGTCTTTTGGGTATGGTAAGAATACTCCAAAGAAAGCTATCTAGATGAGGGCTTTCTTGGTCATGGATTACGTGCTTTTACAAACTGCCGCAGAGGGCCCTCCCTGGTGGCTTAACAAGTTAAAGCGCAGCACAGCAAGCAAGCTGTAGCTGCTTGGGTGTAAGTTCGATCCCAGCCCAGAGGTGACCACATGATGCAACAGACCTCTCCTGACCCACCTGCTGCTCCCCTCAGCAGTGTCCTTCATCGGTATGCCTGTTCTGCTCCCCACTCTGTCTCTGGTGCATCTTCCCACTGCCCCTGCACCTCTGGCCTGAACACACTCCATTCTGTTTGCATAAATAAATCTAAAAAAAAAAAACCAAAAAACTGCCGTTGATTCTACCACACTCCTCCAGAAAGGATGTCCCAAGCAGCTCTCCCATCTGCAAAGTGTGAAAGGACTTGCTTGGCCACTATGGGTGTGACCAATATTATTTTTGCCCCATATTCCTTTCTGATTAGAAAAGAATTTCCCCTGTCATTTCTTTAGCGTTGGCACCAGTAGTCAGGATGAGCTTCATGGCCACAGTATAGTTTTAGCCCTGGTGCTCACCGACTGATCAGGAGGAAGGGAGTTTGTTACATTGCCTTCTTTGTCACACTCACCTAGAAGGATAATCAGCACTGTGCATCAGGAAACAATAATGTCTGATCTTCGTAGAGTTATTTGCACTTTGCAAGGTACCTCTGATCCACAAATCACCCCAGAATTCAAGGCTCTCAAGCAAAGTCACAATGAGGCGAGCAGGCTGGGGGTCAAGTCTGAACCTGGCTCCTCACTGCTGGCCCAAGGGCAGCATCAGCCCCTTGCTCACTTGTGGCGAGCAGGGTGTGGAGCAGAGCTGGCTCTGGGCCATGGAGTTCATGCATGAAGGTGGGGTACAGGCACAGCATGCCTCCAGAAAAATAAAGCCGAGCTAGGTTTTTGTTGGCGGTGCATGAAATGCAGCTTGCTTTGCTACGGCAAGTTTTACTTTTTTCCTCCGTGCTGCTGCGAAAGGATGGAGGTGGGTGACCTTCTCCCCTATGCAGATGGTGCCCAATTTGCCCTCTAGAAGGAGAACTATGCCCCTTTACACACACAGTTGCTGAGCATTTAATTGCTGGTGTTCCCTGTGCTAAGTTCTAATGGGGAAGAACTGGGAAATAGCGGCGACTTTGATGACAGGAGGAGAGGAAAAGCAGGGTGCCTGCCCCACCTCTGTAAAGAGAGAGGATACACCCCAAGCTTGGGGACTGTGGAGAAGCAGAACCACATGGCGGGCTGAAGGGTGGGCTGGGGGCTGGTGGGCTCCGCAGGAATCCCCAGTGCTTGAGACTTAAAGAGCCCGTGATAGGTGAGACTCTAGGACCCCAGCACTCCTGCACAGCCGGGTGGGGAGGGAGCTCCCGGTCACGAGCTGGAGCTGGACGGCAGAAGGAC
Organism: Condylura cristata; assembly: GCF_000260355.1. Taxonomy (NCBI): domain Eukaryota; kingdom Metazoa; phylum Chordata; class Mammalia; order Eulipotyphla; family Talpidae; genus Condylura; species Condylura cristata. The sequence goes on along the minus strand of NW_004567129.1, from coordinate 2,596,613 downwards.
AGGGATGGTTAAGTCACATATTTTTTTCTGCTTTTGTTTAGTTCCTGCATGTTTAAAGGCGCCTTAATTACCACCACTCTTTGCTAGCTACAAATGTCTACAAGCTCAGTTATGACTTTACCATCACCAAGTTGTTGTAGATGTTCAATATTCTGTCTATTCTCTGTGAAGACGTTTTAAAGGGGCAGAGTGCAGAATATGACAGAGTCGCTGCACTCGCCATGACGATGGATGACACGGTTCTTGGGCACCTGTGAATGTTTCTAGTAGCTGTTTTTTGTTTTTTTGTTTTTGTTTTGTTTTTTGTTTTTTTGGTACAGGCCAGAGATGTGGAAGGCGAGAGGCTTCACCAGAGACAGAGTGGGGAGCAGAACAGGCAGATCTATGAAGTACACTGCTGAGGGGAACAGCAGGCGGGACAGGAGAGGTCTGCCGCGCCATGTGGATCTCCTCTGGGGCAGGCAGGGATCGAACTCATGCAGAAGTGGCTTAAGCTTCTTAGTGCTGTGTTTTAACCCGCTGTGCCACCAGGGAGGGCCCACTAGTAGCTGTTTTTTTAATATTTATTTATTTATTCATACAGAACTGGGGTACAGACCAGTGGTGCAGGGGGATGAGAGGATTCACCAGAGACAGTGCAGGGAGCAGAACATGCAGATTGAGGAAATACACTGCTGAGGGGAGCAGCGGGCGGGTCGGGAGAGGTCTGCTGCACCATGTGGGTCACCTCCGGGGCTGGGGATCGAACTTGCACTGAAGCAGCTGTGGCTCACTTGCAGTGCTGTGTCCTAACCTGTTGTGCCACTAGAGGGGGCAGTAGCTGTTCGTTTTAACATGCAACATGCACACACACATCATTTGTGCTGATTTTCTGTATATGTGAGTGGTGTGAATTTCCTTTGTGAATAAGTTTATATAAGTAAGATGAATCCATTTGAGGCAAAGTATTAGGTGAACAATAGGAAAGGATCTCTAGGATCCAGTGCCAGGAGGAGGGTCTGGGAAACCTCACTGCAGGCAAAAGCCATCTGCCATGTGTGTTAACGAACAAGAGCCAAAACCTGTCCTTAATCCTTTTTCAGGCCATGTAGACACAGAATAACAGACCAAAGCAACCTTCCATTAAAATCCCTCTCTGGTTTACAGCCATCTCTTTCTAGATTTTTTTCCTCTTTGCCGTGTGGCACTGAAGTCTGCTGTAACATACCAACCACTGGCCTCCTCGAAGTGACTTTCTTCTACAGAAGATGCGGTCATCCCAGCGGTGTGCTTGCCTGTCCCACCTCCAATAGCAGTCCTGCAGACTCCCCCTGGAGCTTTGGAAGAGCTGGTTGAGAGCCTTCAGCTAGTTCCCATGAACTCCACTTTCAAAAACTTGCATCCGAAGATCTCACTAGGAAAATGAAAATAATACACCTAGCATGTGCAAATTGGCACTCCTTACAGACATGGAAGGATGTCCTTTCTGAAAAAATACTAGTTGTTTATACACCGTGGCTTTAATTAGAAATGTTCATGAAACATACATGCCAACCTGGAGCTGTCTGTAGGAAAAGAATCTCTATTTGTAAAGGATACATTACATAGTGCACTGTCATGAGGCTTGGTGCAGGTGTGAATGTCCTGATGAAAAAGTTCACATGTGTGGAAGACACTTTGGAGTTGGTGTTTAACAATGAGGAAATGGGGCCTCAAGTCTCAGCACCATGAGGCTATCCACAGCCACTGCGGCACGAGTTCGATCCCCAGCCGGGGAGCTGACCGACAGGGTACAGCAGACCTCTCCTGACCCGCCCGCTGCTGGCCCTCAGCAGTGTATTTCAGTCCATCTGCCTGTTCTGCTCCCCACTCTGTGTCTGGTGAATCCTCTCACCGCCTGCACCTCTGGCCTGTAGCCCAGTTCTTGTGTGCATAAATAAATATATAAATCTTTAAAATAAAAATGAGGAAACGGAGGCCCAGGCTCCTTCAAGTGATCTCTTTCCCATGACTGTGGAGAAGGTCAAACGAGAAAGTTTCGGGTGTTCTGCAGTCTCGGGCGCTCCCTGGAGCATCACACCAAGTCCCTGTCCTCCTGTTCCTGCAAATCAACTCACAGGTCTCGTAAACAGAGGAAGGGTTGGGATCCCAAACTTCAAGTGGAAAAGCAAATAGCACACAGCAGGGCTGAGAATTCCAAATATTAAGACCCGTCTTGTGTCTGTTGCTTCTCTCCAGTGCTTGGCAATAATGGAAGGCAAATATCAGGAGCCCAGGCGGGAATTAATGTTAAAAAAAATCCCCATGTGCGTGAGTGTAATTAAGCAATATAATGAACATCCTCCTGTTGAAATCAGCTGACAGGGGACATGGGCTACTGGCTCAGTCAGCAAAGCTAGCAAAGCTCATTTGCTCCTTCTGAAGTTTGCCACACTTTGTGTTGTATGTCATTCTGCTCGTGTCAGAACAGCAAAGGGGTGCATGTGTCTGCTTGTGCTTCTGGCCCGCAGTTCCCTGGACAAGGGCCATGTTGCTTCCCTCCGGCTCTTGACACAGCCCTGACCTGTGATGTGATTTCCCCCCACCAAATCAAGGAGGACCATTCTGAGAAGTCCTCACTGCAAGCTGAATTTGCACACTTTTCTCTGTTGATAGAAATGAGTCCTATGGTTTCCATAGATCTGAATGAAATAGATCATCAACTTATTTTTTTTTAAGATTTGTTATTGATGCATACAAGAACTGGGGTGCAGATCAGAGGTACAGAGGGGTGAGAGGATTCACCAGAGACAAAGTGGGGAGCAGAACAGACAGATGTGCAAAATACACTGCTGAGGAGAGCAGTGGGTGGGTCAGGAGAGGTCTGCTGCGCCATGTGGGTCAGCTCTCTGGATGGGGATCGAACTCGTGCTGCGGTGGCTGGCAATAACTTAACAGCACTGTCTTTAATTCTGTACCACCAGGGAGGGCCTAGACCTTCAGCTTATGACATGGCACATTAGGCCTGCGGCCCACCGGGCCCTCACTCACTCACTCACTCAGTCAGTCATGAGGTACTGGAAACCCCAGTGTGCCATGCAGCGTGCTGGGGGCAGGAGTCAGGGATGCACAGGCTAACAGGCTCCTACTCTCATGAAGCTCAGAGAGGGGGCAGAAAGCAAAGCCGAAAACGCATGCAGCATGTTGACAGCCAGTGGCACTGGTGACCAAGGACACCAAGGGGGCAGCGGGGACTGGAGAAGGCCTGAGAAAGAGCGCTGGACGAGCTGAGGAAGAACCCACGGAACGCTCGAGGAGAGAATACTGCCAGGGAAAGGAACAGCAAGCCCCAGTCCAGGATGAGAGTCAGGCTGACACGGGCTGAGAACAGAGGAAGACGGAGTTTGCTAGCACACATAGAAGGGAAGAGTAGGAGAAGGTGAAGCCACAGAGGCTGACAGAGCCACGCGGCTGCCCTCGAGTCACGGGTGTGTCCTGATGATGGGGACCCCTTGAAGGGCTTAGAGCAGGCGCTCGGTCTGCTTTGCCTCCGCCTCCTAATTCTGCTCCTCCTGCTCCTGCTCCTACTGCCCTCCTCCTTTTACTCCTCCTCTCCTAATTCTCTTCTTTTTGTTCTTCCTCCTCCTCCTCCTCCTTCTCCTCTGTTTGCTCCTCCTCCTCCCCTTCACCCTCCCCCTCCTTCTCCCCCTCCTCCTCCCCCTCCTCCTTTCCCTCCTCCTCTTCCCCTTCACCCTCCCTCTCTTCTTCACTCTTCTCCTCTTCCTCCCTTTCC